>NW_024349800.1:36134558-36153455 GCF_902729225.1 Pteropus medius
GAGAGAGAGAGAGCGAGAGAGAGAGCGAGAGAGGAAAGGGAGACAGAGAGAGAGACAGAGAAGAATCAAGGCTGATCTCAAAGTTTTTCATTTGAATAATTGGAAGAATAAAGTCACTAAGATAGGGAAACACTGGAGAGGAGGAGGTGGGAGATGGCAGGAGTTTGGTTTTGAACATATTCAGTTTGAGATGCAAGTGGATGTCTTAGGCAGGAATTGAATACACGAGTGGCATTTAGGGAAAGGTTTAGGCTGAAGTATACATTTGGGATTGTCAGTATATTCATGGTTGAATATTGGTCTGGATGAGCTCAACAAGAGAGTTAATATAGATAGTAAAGAGAATTGTTGAAGTTTGGACCTCAGGGTCCCTCGACATTCAAAGATCAAGAAAATGAAGTGGCTACTGCAGGAGATTGAGAAGGAACAGCCAGTAAATTTGGAAGAGAACCAAGAAAAAATGATCTTGGACATCAAAAGAAGAAATACCTCAAGGAAGAGAGTGATTGACTGTGTCAAATGCTGCTAGGATGTGGAAGAAGATGCAGACTGAGAACGGACCGTCAGTTTTGCAATATGATGGCCACTGACAGCTTCTTCGAGAGTAGGAGGATAGGGGCAAGAGCCTAACTAGGATGAGTTTAAGAAATAAGGAGAGGAGGAGAGCTTTTCCTTACAAGAGACTGTGAGTTTAGACAACTCTTCTGAGGCCTTTTGAAAAAAAAGTGAAGCAGAAAAATGAGGTGATGGCTATATAGCGTTGTGCAGAAGAGGGGAGATTTTAAGGATGCGGGGTGGCCCTATATGCATTGTGGATCACTAAGTCAGTACTCAGGGAGCACACCCCTTGGAGGGAGGGGGCAGAAATTTCCTATATGCTATATTGCCAGCCTAGGGCTACCCACACTTATGCCTTATCCTTTTGGCTGTAGTCAAAACGGGTGTCATGCAGTACCAAACCTGATGACCCCTTAATGAGAGTCTCTCAGGGTGTGGCACGGCAGCACCCAGGCTTGCCAGTAGAGTCAGTTTCTGACCAGCACCTCGTATGGCCAGTCTGGAATGATCTCTTTCTTTAAAAGAAATTATATATTTTTAAATTAATCCCAGAAAAACACCTCGTCATGGATAAAATTAAGCATCTGTTCCTTTGAGGTATTAGTGTTTTCTCTTCATGGCTGCATAGTAATGTCAGTAATGATCACACCTTGCTCTGCAGGAGAACTTGATATCCTTCTAAGCTCTTTCACTGTCATATTCCATTCAAATCTATCAACTCCACAGGGTGAGAAGGGTAAGTATTATTTTTCTCACTTCGCAGTTGAAGCCCATAAATGTTAGTGACTTGAACAAGGTCACACAGGAAGCTAGTATTAGGGTCCAGGTGTCCTGTTTTAAAACCAACGGTCTTGATTTCTTCAGGTTGCCTGAGTGGCCAGCCTGAAGAAAGCTCTGAGGTATGTAAGAAAATGTTTTATCTACACTGAAGTTCAGGGCAGAGTCTGAGGCTCAAGAATCCTGTATATGATCCACACTTGGTGGTGTGACGGATGCCCTAAGTGAACAAGTTGGTAGTCTTGGTACAGAGAGCACCATTAGGAAGCTTCCACTCAGGCAGAAGAGCCTACCTAGGGCTTGAAGAGCCTGAGAGAGCAGTCAGACTGAGACCTCCATTTGACATATTGGAACTTTGAATCCAGAGAGCAGAGGAACAGCCAGCCCAGCATCTTGGTTCCCAGTCCAACTGCCTTTCCTTTTGACAAATTCTCCTCACACCTACTATGGAGTTTTTCAAAGTCTTGTTAGCTGTGCTGAAGCGACCTTGGTCTTTTGTTGTTGTTATTCTTGGAACCTGTCACTATTTCAGGCCTCAAATCCTACTCTTGGGAGGTTTTCTCCCTCACAGGGGCCCACTCCCCTCATCACTCTACTCTGGGTGAAATCTGGCCACTGGTGTTAGCTCCAACCTCCCTCTCCTTCCTAGACTTTTCCAACTTGCTTTCCAGGCCTCTGGGAATACAGGACCTGCCTTCTGCCCCGAGGCCCTCCTGCCCCAACAGAGAAAAGCTGTTTTTTTCTCTTGGGGGAAATCAGCACTTAAAAGGGAATAGCTCAGAAAGGGAATACTTTAAAATGAAGGCATTTCAGTAGCTCCCAGGGCTCTTGGGGAGCAGAAGGCCTTCACCGTAGGCTTCAGATACTCTCTCTGTCCCTATGCCTTGTATCCTCCGCTCTCCTTCCCAGCTACCCAGTCAGCCTTTATTAGCTCTCTCTGTCACTCTCCTCCCTCCATCTTCTCCTGGCACCCGTCAACGTAACTGAGTCACTCGGAAAATGTGAGAAATCACCTAATAAAGAACGGCCCTGGGGAAATGGACAGGTAAAAGACTATAAATAAATGACTTCATCTCATGCTTAATTTAATAAGAACTATGCCCACAGTATCTCCACTAGTAAGGAAGATAGACGGCAGATAAGTGGATGAGACGAGCAAGCTGTCCGTACTGGGACGTGTAACCTCCATGAGCTCAAACTTCCCTCTCCGGATGCGCATGGGGCTGTGCCAGGGAAAGCAGCTCTCTACCTTGCCCCGTGGAGAGAAGGGACTGGGAACCAGGCCAGCCTGATGTCAATCCCAGGTCTATGTGGCTTTGGGTAAATTACTAAGCTTCTCTGAGTTACGTTCAGGAAATGAAAGTAATAATTCCTACTTAACTCCCTCTCTTTCTCTCTCTGTCTTTCTCTGTCTTTCTCTCCCTCCTTTCTCCCCTCTCTCCTTTCCCTCCTCTCTCCTTCCCTCCCTCCAACCCATCTCTCTCTATCTCGCTATCTCTATCTATTTATTTATATATTTATGTGTCTGCCAAGTGTCAGGCATCATATTAAATACTGGGGACACTCAAAGAGCTAGTATGTCCGGAACACCACAGACTGAGGTGAAATGGCAAGAAAACTGTTATGATAGGACAGGAGTCAGTTCGAGAGCCTGGTCGATCTTGACCATCAAGAGTGAAGAGGTGCTGTTGGTATTTGATAACATTGCGGTTAGGAATCCTGGAAAGTCAGATACCTGCCCTGTTTATCATTTCTTTTCTCTTCCTCTCAGCCACACAGTGTTCTCATCGCAAGGAACAGGAACCAAACAGGAATCAAAATTATACTTACTAGCTGCACGAGTGCGAATCTTGAACAAAAGCAGGTTTGAAGAATGAAGCGGGATAAGACTTCCTACTTCCCCCTAAGCCCAGATCTAAAGTTTGTGAGCTCACCAACTTCTGTCTGGGGTTGTGTGGAGGAAGTAGAGGAGAGAGAGGAGTAATATAGCCAGGTTTGTAGAGTAAGATGTGGCCTAATTTACTAAGTCAATCTGCCTATCCAGCTGGTTGGAGGAAGACAAGTAGATGTGTATGAGTTATTAATGCACAGTACTTCCACCCACATCTTTATGGGGCCACATCAGCAGTTATCAACTTTAAGCATTCAGGGGAGGAACTTTCCTTGGAGGGGAGCTAGGAAGAGGGTAGGAGCAGATGTTATAATAAATTCTCCTTTCTTCTATGAGAAAAGAGTGAAGAAATGGAGTCACTGTAGTCGTTACTAATTATTAAAATTAAGTAGGCTGAGGCATGAGGAAATGGTTCTACCCTTGCTTTAACTAGCCCGGGAACTTAAACTTTGAACTCTTCAGTTATGCCTGCAGACATATATGTAAATTATACATCCTATAAGGAACCCTCTGATTACCCCCCTGAAGGAAAGAATGTTCACATGGCCAACCTGCCTGGCATCCATTATCCAAGAAAACAAACATCTGGAAGACCACTACTTTGGACCAATCCAGAGTCTGAGAATGCAGGATTGATTCTTCTTAAGAATATACTTTTTACTATAAAATTTCTAAAACTTTTCTTTCTCTTTTAGAACACTCTAGGTATTACCTAGTTGTGTTTATGGTATGCAAACCCTATGACCTTTGAATAAATCCTTATCATTTATTTCTAGTCAAAGCCTACTGATTCATTTATGCTTGATTGACACCTAAATGAGCCAAGTTAAGCATCCCAAAGCCCAATGGGAAACCACTGAATGCTCTTCAGCCAGGTGAGTGACCAACTGAATTAAGATTTGCTTCTTTAAGGAGCACCACTGCTCCTTAAATGACTTATGAACATATGCTGTTTAAAATAAAGAACATAATAGATGGAGAAACAGCAGGATTGTCATAACTGAGAAGTGAATTCATAAACCACAAGATGAAATTGAAAAAAAAATTTCAAACAGAAAAAGGAAAGAAATAGATATACATAAAAAGAGTTAGGAGATACAGAACGCTAAATATCTGGATTAGAAGTTATCAGAAAGAGAAGTTATCAGAAAGACAAAGAAATAAAGAGAGAGAGGAGAACGCTTTTTATAAAATAATAGTGAGCAGCCTCAGATTGAAAGGACTCAGAGTGCCAAAGAGGAACAAAATGGAAAGGCTCACACCTATCCAGAATGCACTGAAATTTAAGACTATTAAAGACAAAACATTTAAAAGCCTAAAAAGTTCATCAAGCTTCCTGGATATAAAATCAATATTCAAAAGTCAGTTGCATTTCTATATACTAGCAGCAAATAACCAGAAAATGCAATTGAAAAGAAGGTATCATTTATAATAGCATTAAAGAATGTTAAATACTCAGGAATAAATCTAGTAAAAGATATGAAAGACCAGGGGAATGTTATTAGGAGATATCTAAAAACCATAAATAAAAAAATACTATATTTATCAACAGGAAAGCTGAGAATCATGAAGACATCAATTCTTCCCAAATCTATTTATCTATAGATTAAATGTAATTCTACTGAATATCCAGTAGTTTTTTTGAACGTGAGAAAATAATTCTAAAATATATTTGGAAAGCTATAGGGCCAAGCACAGTCAGGGCACTTCTGAAGAAGATGATCAGGGAAAGGAATTACCTCACTGGATATCAGGATTTATTTCAGAACTATCGTGGTTAAGACAGCATGTAGTTCTGCGCAGTTCAGGGATAGACAGATTGACCACTGTGATATATCAGAGAGTTCAGAAACAGAATCATGCATCATGGGACTGGTATATGATGGATGTCATACATTCAACAAATGGGGAAAGAGGATTATGGTACCCAAACTGGAGTAGATTAAATCAGATCCCTTCTTCATAACTACATGTGGATTAAGGACTTAAATGTCAAAAACGAAACTTTAATATGCTTAGCAGAAAAAAAATATGTGAATATCTTTTATACCGTGGGTAGGGAAGGATGTCTTAAAAGACAAAAAGCTTTGGTTAACAAATATAAGATGAATAAATTTGACTATATTAAAAATTTTTGTTTGTTCAAGAGGCAACCTAAAGAGAGTGAAAAGACAAGTTATCCATTGGGGGAAGATATTTGCAATATACACAATATGCAAGATACTGATTCAGACAAGGATCAATATCAAGAATATATATATATATGTATATAATGATAACCATTTTAAATAAGATGAGCCTAATCAATTGAACAGAAAGATAGGACAAGAGACATGAACAGGAATTTCACAGAAAAGAATCACATATGACCAATAAACATCTAAAGAGATATTCAACCTTATTGGTGATCAGGCAAACACAAATCAAGACCATAATGAAACATCATTTCACACTCATTCAGTAGGCAAAACTTTTTAAAAGTCTGGCAATACCAAGTTTGAGAGGTGCATCCACAGCCACATTATCTCTTGTACATTGTCAGTGGGAATATACCTCGGTAGGACAATTTTGGAAGAAAAAAAAAAACAGTCTTGCGTTATTTCCTGAAGTTGAAAATTAACATAACCTATGCCCCAGATTTTTACTCACTCACATGTACTCAGGAAACATATGTAAGAGTATTCATAGCAGCTCTATTCACAATAGCAAAAACCTGGAAACAACCCAAATGTCCATCTACAGAGTGGAAGATTATACTGTGGTATATAGTCCTACATAGGAGTTAAACGAAACTGCAGTGATAAACAACAGTATGAATGAAACTCAGCAATATAATATAAAACGAAAAGAGTAAGTCGCCCCCCCCAAAAAAAAAATTACATGCAGCATAATATCATTTTAATGAATTTACAAATAGGTAAACATTTCAAAATAATGTTTTAGGAATTATATAAACAAAGACTCTTAAAATGAATACAAGGAAATAAAGAATGAGGGGATCAGGATCATTATTACTTAAAGTAGGGAGAAGGAAGGAAAGTTTAGTTGTGAGGAGTGACCATAGCATTAGATGTATTTTCGTAGAGACAGAAGTAGATCCATGGTTACCAGGGCTCAGGATGGGTCGGTGGGGGTTGGGTAGTGGTGGAATGAGGAGTGATTGCTAATGTGTATAGGGTTTTTTTTTTGCGGGGGTTGGGGGAGGTGATAAAATATTCTGGAATTAGGCAGTGGTGATAGTTGCCTAACTTTGTTAACACATAAAGCCTACTGGATTATACACATTAAAAGGTGAATATTATGATATGTCAGTAACATCTCAATTAAAAACAGAAAAATCTTATAAAACAATAGTAATTAACAGAGTATATATTGGTTTAAAAATAGATAACTAAATTAATGGCACAGTATCAAGTCTAGAAATAAATCCATGAACATGTAGTCAATTGGTTTTTGACAAAGGTGGAGAAAGGATTTTTTTTTCAACAAATAGTGCTAGAAAAACTGTTAAATTTAATTGTTTAGCAATTAAATTTTTAATTGTTAAACAATTTGAAAAAGCTCTCAGTTATACCTTGAACCATATAAAAGTTTTAACTCTAAATAGCTTATAGACATCAATGTAAAATCTGAAATTATGATAAAAGTTCTAGAAGAAGAAAACATAGGAGAATATCTTTATGACCTCAAGTTTGGCAAAGATTTCTTAGATACAACACCAAAAACATGACCCCCTTTATTTAAAAAGGAGCTTTTTAAAAGCGGATGTAGGGTGATTCATTGGACATCATCAAAGTTAGGAACTTCTCCTTAAAAGATATTTAGGAGCATGAAAACATAACCCACAGGACCGGGAGAAAATATTTACAAATCACTTTTTCTTAGACAAACCATTTCTTAGACAGAATTTCTATCCAGAATATATGCAGAACTCTCAAGACTCTGTAAGAAGTAAACAAACAACTGAATAAAAAAATGGACAAAAATTTCAAAAGACATTCTTTCAAAGACAATATATAAATGGCAAATAAGCACATGAAAAGATGTTAAACTTCATTAGTTCTTAGTGAAAAGCAAATTAAAACCATGATGAAATGCCATTACTAATTTTAGTATGCCTAAAATTAAAAAGACTGACCATATCAAGTGTCAGGGACAATGTGAACAACTACCTTTCATACACAGCTGGTGGTAATGTAAAATAGTACAACCACTTTGCAAAAAGTTTGGCAGTTTCCTCAAAAGTTAAACGTATCTTACCATGTAACTCAGTCATCCTACTTCTAGATATTTGCCTAAGAGAAGTAAAATCAGATGTATACCCAAAGACTTGCACATGAATATTCATAGCAGCTTTATTTGTAATAGCCCTAAACTGAAAACAATGAGAATGTCCATCGCCAGGTGAACGGATAAACACATTGCAATATATCCCTACAATGGAATACTACTCAGCAATAAAAAGGAATGAATTATTGACATACACAACAACACAGATGAAGCTCAAAATAACTAGGCCCAGTGAAAGAATCTAACAAAAGAGAGTACTTACTCTATGATTTTATGTAATATTCCAGAAAATGTAAACTATTTTACAGTAACAGGAAACAGATCAGTGGTTGCCTAGGGAATGGGGGTGAGGTTACAAAGGGCACAAGGAAACTTTTGGTGGTGATGGATATGCTCATCATTTTGATTGCGGTGATGGGTCCATGGGTGCAAACATATATCAAAACTTACTGAACTGTGTACTTTAAATAGATGCAGTTTATAGTATGTCATTTTTACCTCAATAGAGCTTGATAAAGATATTGGCCTGTGTTCATATTTTTCGTAACTGGAAGTTGGACGATAGGTATATGGGGGTTCTTTATACTATTCTCTCTGTTTTTGCATATGTTTAAAATTTTCCTTGTTAAGAAAATATATCCATAACTGTGATCATTTTAAAAATATTTTCACAAATTCTTTGATATGTCTCCCTTCTAGAGGTGTAGTCTAATTCTCCTCCCCTTAAGTGTGGTTATACCTAGTGACTGGTTTGTCGTAAATAGAAACAGGAAGTGATGGTGTGTGACGTCAGAGACTAGGTATAAGTGACAGTGCAGCTTTCTCTTTGTTCTCTCCTTCTTGGATCACTTACTCTGGAGGAAGTCAACTACAACTACATCATGAGGACACTCAAACGTCACACATGGCAAGGAATCGAAGCCTCTGTCTAACAGCCAGTGCAGAACTGAGTCCTGCCAATAGTCATGGCAATGAAGCCTCCAGCCCAATCAAGCCTGTAGATTACAGTGGGGCTGCTGCCAACATGAGAGACCCACAGGCAGGACTGCCCAGTTCAGCCACTCCAGAATTCCTGCTCATAGTTACTGTGAGATAGTAACTGTTTGTTGTTTTAAACTTTTGTGTTTTGGCATGGTTTGTTAGGCAGCAATAGTTAACTAATAGACAAACATCAAAAAATTCAAAAGATAGGCAGAAAAGTTATCCATATAAAACATGACCGAACATCTTAACCAATCAAATCTTCCATTCAACTGTCAGCTTCTACAGCAAGTGTCTTCTGGTTCATCCAGACCTTATTGGGGACCCCCTTTCATGAACTGCTGCAGCCCCTGCTTTCTGGCCCATCCAGTTAGTTAGTCCACACTGCCCTGGACACAAAGCACAATCTTGTCTCCCCAGAGCCAATCTTTCTGTCTCTAAGGAGGCCTGGAGATTACAAAGGCTGCCCCCTGCTTCCCTTAGGACATCTGACACCAGGAAAAGCTCATGGGAACAACACTTTTTGATAGATAGAAGCCAGGGAACCCAAACGGTACGATTCCCCACCTTATTCAAATTGGGGAAAGAGGAGAAATTTCTCTAGAGAGTACTATCTCACTCCAAAGAATGATGAAACCAAAAGTAAAGAACTTTCAGAGGTAAGAATTATCATTTCCGTTCTACAGATGAGGACACAAAGCCTCAGAGAAGAGAAGTACCAAGTTTGCATATGTAGAAAATAGCAGTAGACCAATATTGGAAGTCAAGTCTGTCTCGACTGGGTACTGGTGTGCTCACGGGGAGTCCATACCAGGGCCTGTCCTCTCTGCACTGTTGGTGGAGGTCAAATCATGAGTAATGCAATAGTGTGTGTATTACCATTACCTTGACCGTGTTGTTCCTCCTTGCCAAGGATAACTAACATTCTTTATGCTCTGAGCTGCTCTCTGGTGAACTGCCAACACAACTTCCTCTCTCCACATTGCCTTCCTAGATGCGTCCCCCCCACCCCAACCCACCATGCTCTTCCCTCCTGAATATAATACAGCACTGCTAGTATACAGCACTGCTTTCTGAATTTATTACCATTTCCTTCTGTAAGCAGAATAGGTATATCTAGCTCCTCACCTATGGGGCAGGAAATGCATCTCAGAGATATTCCTCACAGTGCTGGGTGCTTACCCTATACTGGGTTATATGACAAAGCTGCAGAGAATAGGGCCCGCAGCCACTGCCTCTAGGCCTCTCAGTTGCAAGGACTCTGATTTTAGGTGAGCTGAGGTGTCATAGACCAGATCCTGTGGCTGATGTCAGGTACCTCCAAGGTGGCTCCCAGACCCAGACCATTTGCCCTCAGGGGGTCAGCTTCACCTGGTCAAGGCCTCTATGAGAATGGGATTTCTGAACATACTGGAAGGGCCACATAGTTTCATACCAAAGCTGCAGAGGCAGATGGGGAAGCCCTCCTTCCCACTTCCTCCCCACCCAGGCCTGCAGAGCCCAGTGCCCTGAGGGGTCAGAGGTAGAGGCCTGGCCAGAGCACAGGCTCTGAGGGAGGGAGAGAGCTGCTTCTCTACCCTCAGAAACATATAATCTAGTTGGGGAGGTAGGTACAATGTTAAAAAAGTATACATTTTTAAGACAGTGGCTAGAGGTATAAGTCTGGATGGCTGCTGCACATACGAGGATGCCAGAAGCTCAGAGCAAGGAGAGTGACTGTGGGCTGCAGAGGTCAGAGACTGACTTGAGGTTATGTGCATGGAAGCCTGAGAAGCAGACAGAGCTGAGTCCAATCCCAATGGTCTCAGTCAGCTAGTAAGGCAGTATGACTTTGGTTTCCTTATCTCAAAAACTGGGGTGCTAATAATGCCTATTCCATTACACTGTTATGAGAATTAAATGAGATTGTATGTATAATACACATATATACACCAACGTCCATGATGTGTGTAATTCATGCTTCCACCATGCTCGTGCTCTGTAGCAAGTAGCTACCATTATTTACGGTGGCCCGCAGTCTTGAAGGATAGGAGAACATGCCACAAGAAAAACAGCCCGAGCAAAGGTGCAGATGCAAGACTGGGCAAGACCTATCCAGCAAAGAACAAACAAGTTAGTCGTGTTCCGCATGGGTGTGAGTTCAAGAAAGGTTAGGGATCTGGCGGGGTCTCCCAGAGTTTCCCAGGCAGAGGGAACTTAGGTCCTTTGTATAACAGCTGTGCCTTTTCCCTATCCCATGCTGTAGTCAAGGGCCCAGCATGACCCTTCCAGAGCAGGAAAATGCAGAAGCAGAAGATTTGGAGGCAGGCTGGGCCCAGTGCTTCTCTACTCACTCCTATGGCTCAGCTCTGCCCTGTTGTGCTAAGGTAAGAGTTTACAGAACATGGGATCTGGTTGAAAAATATGAACAATGAGGGAAGTGAAGAAAGCCACCCTAGAAGGTACAGGCTGGTGAGGAAATGACTGTGGGTACACGCACGTACAGGCTGATACCTTCCCATAGATACCCCTTCTCCCAGACATGGGTCAGAGAGATCCACCAGAGGCAAAGCACGTTCATGGAAGTACACACGACATCACACATTCAAAGACTGAGTAGACACAGGCAGTACAGAGATGCACAGACATACCCAGAGCTTGAAGCTACCTCCAAGGGTAGACAGGAGCCTCCCTGCGCTGCTATCTTGAGATGTGTGTTTTTTTCACTGCGCAAAGGTGCCTGGCTTAGCCAAGGCATGTAAGTGGGGCTGAAGTCCAGGTACCACCTCCACTTCCCAAGCTGTTGGACCTTAATTTGGGGCTATGTCTACCAAAAAGAAAAGGCTCCTTTTTCTTTTGCAAAAGCTTACATCAGCAGTCAGCAAGCCAGGTCTTTGGCCCTGAGCACGCTTAGGTGAGTCTGAGCCCTTTTCTGAATCATAGTGTACCTCAAACAATCCCCTGGGCTGAACTTCAGCTTTTGATGTGCCAAGTCCTTTTATGTCTTGGTATCATCTGAGCCTTTGAGCACCCTGAGGTCAGTGACATTGTCTTCATTGGCAGGGGAAGAAGATGGGCCCTGGCCCAATCAAAGTCAAGCAGTGAGCGAGCAGGCCTCTATACTCGTGCTAAACTCCTGAAGGCAAGGCATTTCTCCCAGGGGCTCTGCCAGACCCTCTGCTCTCCTGTCCCCAAAACAATCCCTTGACAAGCCTTGGAGAGATGCTACAAGGACTTGGGGCTGATGTCTGTGGTGGGCAGATTCCCAGGTGAAAGGAGGCAAGCACAGAGGCCACAGTGGGAAGTGAGAGGAATAGACGATGAGGCAGCTTGGATACCCTCTCTAGGCCCCTTTCTTCCTGCCTGCCTACTCCTGAGTCCCTAGAGAAGCCCTAGGGTTTACATGCTTACGACTGGAGGAGATTATGGAGCCCCACCTCCCGCCCCTCTCTCTCCCCTCCAGGCCTCAGCAGTTTGGGATGCCATGTAGGGCAGAAAGCTAATTTGCATCCTCAAGCACAACATAGTTTACATAAGGCCAGTAGTGAGCTGGATGTTGGGTATACTACAGCAGGCAAGACTTAAGTTAGATATGAAGAAGGACTTTCTGCCTCTGAAACTGAAATGTAATAGTCTATGGGTCCAATCACAGCAGCAACTACGACTCTGAGATTAATTAGGATAGACTCACAAGGGGGTGAGGCCTGTGGAGTGTCATCCAATTCTCTGGCTCTCAAAACTTGCTGATAGAAATGATAACAAGCAGCATTTACATTGTACATCATTGTTTACAAACTGCTGTCGACTATAGTTCATTTTTTCGATTAATGTATTCATCTGGGAGGAAGAATGGAATAGGGGGTCAAGAGTGTGAGCCTAGAGTGGCTGCCTAGAGTCAAATGCTGATTCCATCATATTCTGTTTGGCTTGGGGCCATCTTTCAACTCCTCTGAGTCCTAGTTTTCTCATTTGTAGAATGGAGATAAAGGAAGTTGTTAGCATGAGGCCTGGTACCCACGAAAGTTCAGTAAATGTTAGCTATTTAGGTTAAATAATTAGTTGATTGATGCCCTGCTTCTATCTATAAAGTTGGCTGCAAAATTGGCTTTAATCTTCCCAGCAGCTCTGGAGGGTGACCGTCACCATTCCCAGTATGCAACTAAGGAACCAGAGACTCTAAAAGATTAAGGGCCTTGCTCTGATCATTGTGTAAACCCAGGACCCTAGCCCAGATCCTCTGGCTCCAACTCCTGTGTTTGTTCCCTGCACTGTTTGTTGACCCTGCAGTTCTGTCATGCAGCGCCTGGAGCCGGTATGGAGTGGGGATGCCTGGAAGGAGGGTGGGAGGAGGCCGCAGCCCCTTAGCTTCAGAACTGGATGCTGCTTGGCAGTCTCTATACTCATGGGGCATAGAGTCTGGTGGTGTCTCCTTGGATGCAGATTTAAAAGCTGATCTATGGTGACGTAAGTCAGATAGTGGTTGAAATAGGAGAGGCCTGAGTGGAAATGGGTATGAGGGAACTTTCTGGGGACATCGGAATATTTTATAACTTGAATGGTAGTTGCACGCAATTGTCAAAAATGACCAAACTGATATGTACATTTTATCGATATTAATTTATTAAATGATATCAAGTTTGGTATAATTATATCGATTATATAAAAGAAATGAGTTCTTTGGGGCCTCTTTGAACTCAATAAGGAGCTTAACTCTCTCTGTGGCTCTCTTTGTAGTAGACTAGGGGCTAGGGACCCTAGCCTAGAGGCTTGATCTGCATCTGCCGTCAGGAGCGTGCTCCCTTGAATACACTCACATACACACTTAAATCCGGATGTGGGGAGAGCGATTGGGACAGGGCATGAGGGCGTAGGATAATAGTAGCTGGGCTCCCAAGGTATGTTCAAGTCTCCTGTTTGCCTCATAGAGCTGGACACTGTTGAGGGCACCAGAAGAATGTGGGGTAAAGGTGGGAGCAGAGAAAAATGTGCCCTGAGCTGCAACTGGAGAGAACTTGCCATTACCCCAACTTCACTGCCCCTTGGCCATTTTCCTGGCCTCCCCCTCCTGGGAGCCCTCCAGAAACCCTGCTGGGCTGAATCAGCCCTCTGTCTAGGGCCAGGGCATTCATCCACGAATTGAGATGCTGGAGCTGAGTCAGAGGACAGGGGAAGCTTCAAGGACGTGAGGGAGAGCACGCTGGAGCTACCCATGCTTCCCACCCTGCCCAGGACCCAGCAGCAGTCCAGCCACATCCCAGGCTGCCCTGGCAGGCCCTCCATGCAGAACCCACGGCCGCACAGGTTCCTGGGCGGCCCACACTGCCCCCACCACAGGATCCCCACTGGGACAGAGGGAAGGACTCTGGATCAGGCAGAGGAGGAGCAGGTGGAAGGTGAGACAGAGCAGGTCTTTGGCTCTCAGCATTTTAAAGTCTATTCCTGGTGTTAAACAAATTTATAAGGAGCATCTAAGAGAAAAGAGAAATAATTTTGGGATAATCAGTTATGCTGGTTTATCCAGATCATTTATTCATTTAATTTTCCAACAAAGTAACTGAAAACTTATTCTATGCAATGCTCTGTGTTAGGCACTTGGACTAAACAGGAAGATGGATAAAACAGTTTGTTTTCCCAGTGTTTACAACCCAATTAGGGAGACAGACAGGTAACAACTCACAATAATAAAACAAAGAAGGAAATCAGTGCTAATGAGATGTTATTAGCAACTAACCGTGGGGACCCAGAATGAGGTGTTCGTTCCAGCTGGAGGGGTTTAGAGAAGGCATCCTGGGGGAGGAAAGATGGAAAGGGTAGCATGGATCTGAGTCCTGAAAGCTGAGTGTGGCTGGTGAGGGTTCCAGCACAAGCAAAGATGAGGAGGGCTAGAAGAGCATCATTGGTTCTCAAATCGCTGAATCTCTAAAGATGGTGGGTCTGGGCCTGGCTGATGGTTGGGGCAGGCCAAGCCTTAGTGGGTTTCCCCATCTACTGATGAGGAGATCAGCTCACCCTGCTCTCAGTTGACTGAATCAGGCTGGTACCTGCTCCAAGTCCTGTCCATAAGGTGGCCTGGAAAGAACACTCTGCCCAAGGAATACTGGGACTAATTGGATCAAGAGATACTTTCTCTCTGGGAAGTGGTTGGAATTAGAAAGAAAAAAAAGAAAGGTATTTGGCTGGTGATGAGAATAGAAGAAAAAAGGAAGAGAGAGAAGAGAAAGAGGGTGGTGTCTCTTTCTGTGACAAGCAGGATTCAAGAGCTCAGGATGGTGATGAGATTGGCTCAGGCTCTGCACCCCTAAACTGAGCCTCAGCTTCAGGAGCCTGGACCCTGCTTTCTACCTTGGTCTTTCTTGGTGGCTTTTCCTGGCTTTTGCCAGAAGGTCTACTCATGCGGCTGAGGTTTGTGTTGCTTGATTTCCCCAAGCAGCTGGCTTGCCCACCTCTGCTGCAAGAAGCAACCTGACATTTATAACTAACATCATAATGAAACAAGCACCCCGAAGGGCAGGCTAAGAAGCTGGAGTTTACGGGCTGTGGGTACTTAGGAGATGTTTTAGTTACTTTGGCAGAGGATGGGGAATGGGATAGAGCAGACAAGGCTGAGGAAGGGACAGCCATCGGGAGTCTCTTCCTCTGTCCAGTGGAGAGGAGCTGAAGCAGAACTGGGTGGTGGCCGTGGGGTAGAAAGACATGGATGGACTTCAGTGACCTTAAGGAAGTAAAACAGACTCGACTTGGTGATAGGTAGAAAGGGTACTGGGATGAGAGGAAACTGTCAAAGACTCCTGTGTGCAGAAACCAAGATGAGGAACAGGTTTGGGAGAGAGAATGAGTTGAGCTGGGAGACCTTATAGACATTCGTGTGGAGCTTGGGAGGGATTTCTGGGAAAGGACATAGAAAATGGCAGGTACGATGAGAAAGCTTTCAACTACAAAGTGTGACCAACCTCTCGGGTAGGCTAAGATGAAGCCATAGCTGAGTGACATTGTCTGGAACTCTGTCCTCCTCTTGCGTCCAGATAAGCTTGTTCCCTAGGGTTGAAGCACAAAGACATCCAAATGTGATTGACGTGACCCAGTAAAAAGTGAGCAAGAGACTAGAACAGGAATTTCACAAAAGAGGACATCCCAACTGCCAACAAACACTTGAAAAGGTATGCAACAGGCCCACCTCAAAATACTGATGGGGCCCAGCCCCCTTAAGTCTAGTGGTAGCCCAATTAACTGAAGTCTCAATATTTCAAATCTATACATGGAATTAACAAACTATTAAGTAAAATATATTCTATCCTCCAAACTTCACAAGTACACATTCACAGTGACCTGGCCAAAAGGCCATGTCCAAAGTTAGAACTTTCAGATTCCTGGGAGTTTCATGCCTGAATGTGGTGGCTCACGTACAGAGAGCCCCAGCCTTTAGCTCCAGTCTGTTCTCCTCTACTTCCCACCCCCAGTAACGCCCTGCTCTGCAGAGGACTTCACTCTCATAGGTAAGGTCATTCTAGCCTACATGTCCAAGGTCCAACCACATCCAGCAAACTTCTGCCTCATAGCCACCCTTGAGACAAGAGATAATGTATGTGCACAGTATAGTCCACCCTAGGAAAACAGGCCCAGAGAAGTGGCCTAGACAGCCTGTGGAATCTGGTTTGGGGACACTTGGGCTAGGGATTCCAGAGTCCTAAGTGCTTGCTCCATACCTAAGTGGATAACTTAACCTCTATGAGTCTGTCTGGGCACTATGAAGACTTAATAAAAGCTCCTCCACTCGGTTGTCATGAGATAAGAACGTTATGTAACTAAATCCCCATTCAAATGTTAGTCCAATAAATTTAATGGTACTGGGCTGGGCACTGATCTGACAGCTTAGCCTGGCCTGTGGGGTGTCATGGGGCATAGTATCAAGCTGAGAGGGGGCTGAGATCCAGCCGAACCCCTCCTGCTGCCCCACCGGGGAAGGGGAGGCGGCAGCTAACAAGCACCAGCCATAGCCATGGGCCAGGTGAGCAGGAGCCTTGGTCGGTCTGGCCCCCTCAGGGGGATCCACGGCTTTGGCTGGGAGGCCTGACTGGGCTCAGAGCTCTGGCGCTGTCCCTGGGTTGGGTAACAGGATTCTGGTCCTTGCAGTGTGTCTGCCAATTGGGCTGGTTTACAGCTTGGGTAGAGCAGCGTGTGTGCCAGAAGCAGGGAGACCTATTTTTGCTCCAGCCACAGGCCAACGGCCGAAAAAAAAGGTTAAATTAAGATGACTTTGCTCTTTCTTGGCACATAAACAGTGCAACTTGTCTATCTTTTAACAGAAATAATTAAAGAATCTCTTCAGTTACGACAATGAATCCTAGCTGTGTGTAGGTCTGCCCTGAAGCTGGCAAAGTGAGAGGCAGGGTGAGGACAGAGAGGACAGAAAGACAAGAGAAAGGCAGAAGAAAAAGAGGACAGAAAGGCAGAGGGAGAGAGAAGGAAAAAGGGAGGGAAGAAGAGAAACCCAGTGCAGATGCACGGAGATACGTCAGAGGGCACATAAGGGGAGGAGACAGAGGAAGACAGACAGAGACCAAAGGAGACGGGTGGACAGAGAAAGAAAAGATCCAGTGGTTTTTGAGGAGTACATTGAAGGAGGTAGAGAGGGGAGGTGTATCTGGATGTGATTTCACTCTGGTAAACCATTGCTTAAGCTCATCAATTATTCCTCTTTGTGAACCCACAGAGGGTCCACGTAAACTAACCCAAACAGTTCATAAAAGATTAAGTTATTCTCTATCACCCCAAGCGTTGTCTCAAGCCAAGGGACCACATTTCCTTTCGGTGTCCCTGTGGCTTTCTTGAACAAGCGCAGGAAAAGAGTTCAGCTGCGGCAGACTCTGGTGGACAGTGTCCAGCCCACCTCATGGTGAACACAGTCAGACAGGAGAGTTACCTCCGTCCAAATAGCTTTCCAGAACAGCAGGGTCCCAGGCCCAGCCAGGGCAGGCCTGACACCCGGGCTCAGTGGGCAGCTGCTTCCCAAGATGAGATTTGAGAAGCACCAGGGAGACAGCTCTACCCCAAAATATCTCCCCACTGCCTGTCAGGGCTTTGACCTCCACCTCAAGGTAACAGCCTCAGCTGGGACAGGAGTCAGGGAGCCTCTCTGGGGGTCCCCAGGAAAGCTTTCCAAGTTCCGATTTCCCATCTTACTTGGAGATTGACGTTCATTTCGTGCCCACTTCCCAGGGTTGCTGGGAGAATCAACCTGACAATAGATGGGCGAGATCATGGCCTGAGTGTGAACGTGACTCTGCTAATAACTAGCCAAGTGATTCGGGCCCTCTGCTACCTCACCTATCAAATGAGAAGAAGTAGGGCTGTTGCGACAATGAAGAAAAGTAATATTTGTAATGATCTGGCATTAGTTGGTGGCCAGTAGAAAGTAGTTGGGTATTTTCTCTCATATAAGCTGTGAAACTAAACATTATTGTGCTTCCTTCGTGTGTAGGGACCCATATCACTTTCTGGATCCAAACGCATATAATTCCCAGGAGGGAAACACATCTAACCTGTTGCTAATAACTTTTCATAAATATTTTCCAACAGGACAGGCAGCTGACAGCAAGTTTCTGATGGCTACTACAACATAGCACAGGTGAGGTTTGATAAAAAAGGGTGAGAAATTGGTCCAGGGTTGGGCACTACCTGGGTACATCCAGGCTACCAGTCGATTTCCCACCTGGTGAATTCTAACGTGTTCTTGAAGACTCAACTCGAATCTCTCCTTTTCAGTGCTGACTTCTCAGCCTGAGATCATTACTCCTTTGGGTCCCACTGCTCTTCGACCGTTGTGGTTTTACTGCATTTCCCACATTTTACTGCAATTACTGATTGCCTCCCCTATAAACTGAATTCTTTGAGAGCAAGAACCGAATCGTGTTTAACTCTGGATCACCAGGGCCTGATGTAGTGCCTGGTCCAGGAAGGCATCCAAAGTTTATTGAATAAATACCCAGGCTTGCCCCACTCTGGGAAAACCAGAAAACAGAAATGTTTAACCTCTAAGGGGGTACTCTTCGTTAACAAAATCAGAGCCCTCTCATTTGCATAGCCTTAATAGAGTACATGCTCATATACTCATTACCTCATTTGCTCCTCAAAATGGTTCCATGGGTTGATAGGAAAGGCACTGTGCCCCATACGACAGAGGAGAAAAAGAACTAAGAAAAGTTAAAGGACTTACTCGAGGTCATTCAGTTAGTGAACAGCTGAGCCAGGTCTGGCAACCAGTTCTCTTAAATTCTAGTCCAGAACAAATCTGCTGAGGTCTTATTGCGCCAGGAAACTTCAGGCCAGCTAGGGAAGGAAATGGGGGATATTATTTTCCAGGTTTTTTAAAGCTAAAGAATGATATTCTTTTTAGAGGAAGGTTTCTCTCTTTCTTTCTTTTT
>NW_024349800.1:36153505-36216694 GCF_902729225.1 Pteropus medius
TTCCTTTCTTTCCTTTCTTTCCTTTCTTTCCTTTCTTCTATAAAAAAGCCCAATAAGTGAAACATATAAAACATCTAATAGCAGAATGTCACATAATTTCTTTTATAAGTTCAAATTTATTACATTTAATTATTAAGTTAATAAATGTAGGACAACAAAACTGTTGTAAATCACACAAAAATGTAAAGTCAAGGTTATATATAACCTCTGCGGCCAAGTGAGCCTCATTATCAAATGAATTTTTATATTTTGTTCTGAGTTATAATCATTTAGTTTTAATAGCTTACATTAGACAATGTAGCTAAGTACTAATGACCATCAAATAAGTGCCAGATCATTACAAATGCTACTTTTCTCCATTTGTCACACAAATGGGCTCATATTATAAATATTACTAGAAACCTTTTTTCTTTTAACTTAAAAATATCTTGTCCTCTCTTCAATATGAGCACACACAGAACCTTTCCTCTGCATGGTACAGGATATTCCACGTGCTACAGACTGAATGTTTGTGTCACCTCAAAATTCATATGTTGAAACTTCATATGTTGATAGTATCAGAAGGTGGGGCCTATGCGAGGTGATTAGGTGATGAGGGTGGAAACTTCATGAACGGGATTAATGCTCTTATAAAACAGATCCCAGAGAGTTCCCTCACACGTGCCTTGTGAGAACCCAGAGACAAGTGCGTCCTCACAGGTATCTATGAACCAGGAAGCGGGCCTTTGCCAGACACTGAATCTGCCGGTGCCTTGATCTTGGATTTCCCAGCTTCCAGTACTGTGAGAAATAAGTTTCTGTTGTTTATGAGCCACCCAGGCTATGGTATTCTGTTATAGCTACCCAAATAGGCTCAAACATCATGAGAAGGATGTATCATTATTTGTTTAGCTGCATGTGTGTAGACATTTGTGTTATTTCCAATGAATGTCCTTGAATATAGATTGCATACTTGTGGAGGATGTGTAAGAGAAACTCCCAGAAGAAGGGTTGCTTGGTCGAAGAGCAGGTGCTTTATACATTTTCATAGCTATTTCCAAGTTGGTCTTTAGTGAAGTCCGCCCCAACCTGTACTCTGACCTACCTGCTCCTCTACCCCTAGCTTTGCCAAAGATGAGTATAAAATTATTTTATTCTGAGTCAATATGCTACTAAAAATTGGCATGACATCACTTTAATTTGCATTTCTTTAATTATGAATGTGATGAAGCATTACTTCATGGGTCTATTGATGATTACATTTCTTTTTTTTTTTCTGTAATGTCTATTCGTCTTCTCTGCCTAATTTTCTCTTGGTCTTGTCTTTTCTCTCTTTTTGATTTATTTACCTCTGAATTTTAGGGGAGTTTCCATCCCCAGTGTCGACCAAGAATCCTATATGGACAAAACTGTCCTTCAAAAGTAAGGGAGAAATCAAGACATTCCCAGGTACACAAAAATTGAGGAAGTTCAGTGACAACCTGAGGGACCACCTTGTAGGCCCCTGTCTATGTCAAGTTCCAGTGTAAGAAGGACACAGAATGGGCAGTAGCTGAACTCAATAACTGCTGGTTTAGCAGGCAGGCTGTGTATGCTGAGCTGTCTCCTGTCACCAACTACCCAGAGTCATGCTGTTGGCAGTATGATGGGAAAATGTACTCCAGGTGGCTTCTGCAACTTCATGCACCTGCAGCCCATCTCCCGGAACTTCCAGAAGCAGCTCTATGAGTGGGGGCCCCAGGCATAGGTACCTCAAAATCAGCCTCCAAGACTTCTCATACCTTAAGGCCCCTGTACCCTAAAACAAACCTGATCCTATGCTCCAATAATGATGTCCCAAGACTTTTGAACCCTAAGACTAGCCCTGAGCCCCATCCCAAGACCAGTATCTAAGTCCCAATGTGGGGGGGAGGGGTGACAAAAAAACCCTAAAAAACCTTTCTAGGTTTTCTATCTCTTTATTGATATTTCCATTTTGTTAATAATTTTCTTGACTTGCGTTACATATTCTCTTGATGTTTAAGTACCTATAAGTTGATTGTTTTAAAGTCATTGCCTAGTAGATCTGTCAGGTCTTTTTCAGGAACAGTTTCTGTTGATTTATTTTTTTCCTTTGAGTGGACATACTTTCCTGTTTCTTTGTATACCTCATGATTTTTTGTTATTGAAAATTGGATATTTAGATCTAATAATGTGATAATTCTAGACAGATTTTCCCCCTTCTCTAGGATTTGCTGTAATTTTTGATGACTGTTTTTGTGTATTGTTTTTGGCTTTTTATTATTGTAGGCGGTCTCTGCCACGGATCTGCCTGAGGTGTAAACTTAAGGTCTTCTCAAGTCTTTTTCGAATGCACCTTTCCTTGGGCATGTGCGTTCACTTTCTAACTTTTCCCATATGTGTAGTTGCTTGTGAATATCCTAGTCTTTAATGTCTGGTGCCCAAGAGGGGAAAAGGAGAAAATTACAAGGGAAGAATAAGAGGACGTCAGTCTTTTATATGCCCTGGTAGTCGCTTCAGGTGGAGGGGGCGTGGCTAGCAACAATAGGAGGAGATGGAACAAGGAAGGCCACAGGCCTCTTTGCACTGCTGCGATCAGAAGCAGCAGTCAGCTATCAGAGCCCAGGTCCCTGACGTTTAGAGAACAGGATCCTTTTTGTCTACCCTGGTTCCCACAAGCTTCATGCAAGCTTCCCCTGAAATACGTGCTCAGCTGCCTGACATGGGGCTGAGGGTGGAGGATGGGTAGCTGCAACAGTGCTAAGAGCTGAACTTGATTGAAATTAACAGCAATTTACTGTCCAAACCTTTCCTTGGAAGTTGCAAGCCTTCAGTGGACTCCAAAGTTCCAAAATAGCTACATCAGACAGATTCTGTTAGTGCAATTTTTCTCTGGGTGAGGAGCACAGTCCTGGTGCTTCTACTTTGCCATCTTCTCAGAATCCTCTCTTTAGTTTTACTGTGATTAAATTTACATGAACATAATTGGAAGATTACACTAGCCTATAAGACTCATTACGAAAATTAGCACCTTTTTCTCCATTCCTCCTCTAATTGCTCTTACCCAGAGGAAACTGGTTTCAACAACTGTAGTGATTCTTTCGGTATCTCTAAGAAACATGCTTATACTGCTATTTATTGATTTTTCGGTTCTAGATATTATCTATTGATTTCTCACTATGGATTCTGAGGGTTTAGCTCTCTTTTAAGCCCTGGCCTGCCCTATCACATACATGAACTTTTTATTCCTCTGTCCTCCCAATACAGTTATATCATAATTTGGTTAGATCACTATTCTGTGTTTACATTTTTTTGTGACTTTGTAAATGCCAGTTCCAGCTAAGACATATAGTAAACTTTCCTTTCTCTTTCCTGCAAAGTGCTTTGTTTTCTCTAGAATTTTATCTGTTTTTTATTTATCTATTATCTTACTTTTTGATGAATGCATCACTAGCTCATCTTCCAACTCTCTCCCAGTTGTGTAAATCTCTCAATATGTTCAAATACACTAGCTGATCTATCAATTCAACCTTTGCATAGAACAATCTCCTGAGTCTTCTGACCTGTTCAAGTCTGTTCTCTTTGCCCTTTGCACTGGGCGCATAGCTGTTGTTCTTGGAATTCCTTTTTCCATCATTTTGGGGATTTCCTTTTTCTCTTCCTTGTATTGAATCCCTTGTTTCCTGGATCTTCTGTTTTCCCAAAGTTTCTGAGAAAGGATGGGTGGGAGACACTTTTCTAAACTTGAATATATAAAAGTGTCTCTGATCTACACTAAAACGTGATTGATGGTTTGTCTTGGGTATAAATTTCTGTGTTTAAAGTAATTTTTTCATCAGAATTTTAAACACAGTGCTTCATTATATTTCATCTTATAAACCAGCCTTTGCGAATTATGAAGTCATTCTGATTCTAAAGATTTTATGTGACAACTTTTTTCCTCCTCAGAATCTTTTGAGATTTCTTTGACTTTAAATGTTCTAAAATTTCATGATATGCATTGAACATCTATTTTAATCCATCATGCTAGAAATTTAAAGAGCCCTTGAATCTAGAACCTCATGAACTTCTCATCTAGAGAATTTTCTTCTATTTTCTTTTATTATTTTTGTCCCTTCCCAGTGATTCTCACCTACTGGTATTGATGATCTTGTATAGTCCCTTTCAATATTGAAAGAATGTCTTATATGTCCAATTAGTTGTGGAAGTAATGATGGATGATACCTAAAGCTAGTCATGAAAGTTATTTCAGCTTTTCCTTGGTCTCCTTAATTATTTGCTTGGAAAAAGCCAGCTGTCATTTCAAGAAGACACTCAAGCCTCCCTATGGAGAGGCTCACACAGTGAAAAACTGAGACCTTCCACCAACAAAGGACACAGACTCGATAGTCATATGAATGAGCCACCTCGGAAGCAGATTCTCCGGCTACAGTCAAACCTTAAGAAAACTACAGCCCTGGCTAATATCCATCTGAACCTCATGAGAATCCAGAGCTAGAACCATTCAGCTAAGTCACTCCTAAACACATGGCCACATAAACATAAACTATATAGTTCTCATCCGTGGGAGGAAAGTTTGGAAAGTTTCTCTATACTGGACATCTGTCGTGTTGCCTGTTCAGCATTTCTTCTTCTGGTGAAACAATATCTTTACTCCTCTGGGGAATCATCTGCATGGGTTAGATGATTCCCTGACCCCTGACCCCAGCTCAAAAGATGAACCAGACCTGACCAATGAAAGTCATCATGAAGACTTTGCTAGAAACATCACATAGCGAATTATTACTCAGTCCAGAAGGGGAAGTCTTAAGCTGCTGGCGCCCATCCCTCACTGTGTGGAGAGCCTACTTGAGAATAGATCAACAGGCAGAACTAGTAGAGAGGCAGTGTCTTGCTGACACTGTTGGAGGCTTGGAATCTAGTCATTCCTAATATTAATGTCATCCCCTTGAACCTCCCAGTTACCTGAACCAGTAAATTTCTTTTTGTTTAAAAATAAAAAAAGGAGACCTTGTCTTTGCACTACTGTACCTGTCTTTTTCCTGACTTACTCATTAAGTGCTTTGTTTCATAACTGATGTTAGCTTTAAAAAATATTTTTCCACATCTATTGGAATTATTATATGAGTTTTGGTTTATAATCATTAATATGGGGAATTATATTGATTGATTTTTAAAATCTTAATCAGTGGTTCTCAACCAGAGACAGTTTTGCAGGGGGCATATGGCAATATCAAGAGGTGTTTCTGCTTGTCACAAATGGGAGTGGTGGCACTACTAGTGTCTATAGGCCAATGATGCTGCTAAACATCCTACAATGAACAGGAAGGTCCCCCACAACAAAGAATTATCCGGCTCCAAACATTGATAGTGTACAGGTTGAGAAGCTCTGTGTTAAACCAATCTCACATTTCTAGTATAACCCAACTTCCATATATATATAATATATATAGCTGGATTCAGTTTGCTTTTATTTTGTGCAGGACTTTTGCATCTGTATTTCTTGAGTTAGATGGGCCTGCAACTATGTTAGTCTTATTTTGATAGCACAATTTTGTTAGTCTCATAAAATAAGATGGGGACTACATACAGTGTGGAGTTTCCTCTGTGGAAAGATTTTAAACTGCCGATTCAATTTATTTTATAGTTCCGTGATTGTTAAAGAGTTCTATTTTGTGTGTGTGTCAATTTAAGTAAGTTTGTGTTTTTCTAGGAATTTATCTTATATAATTTTCAAACATATTGACAAAAGTTTCATAATATCACTTTATTGTCTTTATAATGTCTATAGAATATGTAATGATGTGGCTTTTCAATTTATAATGTTAGGTATGCTTTCTTTTATTCTTGATTGGTCTAGCTAGAGGTTTATCAACTTTATTACTCTTTCCAAAGAACCACTTTTAATTTTTTAATTTCCCTCTTTTGATTGTTTCCTATATTGTTAATTCCTGTTCTGATCTTTATTCTTACTCCCTTCTACTTTCATTGGGTTATTTTGCTGTTCTTTTTTTTTGACTTTTCGAGATGGGTGGTCTATTTCTGTTGTCTGCTGTTTCTGTAAGTTTTCACTTTCTTGTTTCCTTATGTGCCTGATTATTTTTGATTAAAGACTGGTAGACGGTATGTAAAAATTATTTCAAGGAATAATTTTATACCTAGAATGATGTTATCTTCCTCTGCAATAGATCTTTCTTGCTTCTGCCAGGTTCCTACATGCTCCTTCCTGTCTAGGACCAGGTTCCTACATGCTCCTTCCTGTCTAGGACCACCTTAATCCAAGTTAGAGACCTGAGACAGCCTAGAGCTTCAGATGACAGGGAGGAGGGCTGTAAATTGGTGCCAGAGCTGATGGATTTCTCGTTTATCATTATGAAGACATAGTGAAGCCTGCTTTAACCAGAATACCTACTGGTGAGCTCTTGGCTCTGACTTTTGTTCCCTTTCCCTGGCTCCATGAGGCAACCAGGAGTTCATGATGGCTTTGCAGTTGTTTACCCAGGCATATGATCTCAAGGCAAACATGGCTTACAATGATTTGGCTAACTCTCTGGGTTCTCCTCGACCCCAACAATTCCTCATCATTTGGCAACTTCTTTGATGCTTCTAAGATGATTTTAAAAAATGTATTATATTTTGCCTTTTTAGCTATTCTCAGCAAGAGGGTCGGTTGGAGATAACTAGTCTGCTATTATCAGAAGAGAACTTTCATTATATAACTCTTTATAGCTCTTGATTTATGAACCTTGTAAATGCCTCATCTATATAAAATTTTTTTAAAAAAAACAGAATGTGACTTCCGTTTTCTGGTTATGCATGTAAGTAGTTTGGTAATTACCACTCAATCCTAACAATAAGTAAAAAGCTGAAAAAAACTGAAAAAAAAAAAAAGGACTTTTCTTGAATCCATAAGAAAGGTGAGGATACAGGACAAACAGCTGTCCCCAGTTTTGGAGAGACAGACAGGTAAATACAGAGGATCTCAGCTTACTGGAATAGAGGCTCTTTTTAAACTACCATCTTGAATACTTGGCTTGGGGGTCTGGGGGCCTGGGGTGATGAGGGCTTTATCAATACGGAAGAAGGTGGATGGTAAAAGGTGAGCTGTTTTGAGGGGAGGTTTGCTCAGTGGGTCCTGAGGGAAGTTTGTAGAGGGGGGAAGAAGGAGAACTCCCTGGAAGTGAGTGTGGGTTTCAGGTTCACAGCCCAAACTGCACCTCTTCAGTCTGCAGTGGCCTCAGGGGACAAAGGTGTCTGGGCAGAGATAAGGTCTGTCTAGAAGAGATGGTTTAGCTAGCAAGTGGTGTCCTGTCCTCTTATCTCTGCTCTTAAACCATGGATTCCAGGAATGCTGCTCAGTTCACTTAGGCTAAGCCCAGAGGAGCAATCTTGGTCAGTTGCATAAACACCAGTATCAAGAAGTCCCCTCAGTGCAAGGCTGGGGAGGGAAGGCCCCAAGAAATGGTGGATGCTAGCGCTCCCCTAGGTCCTGATGATGGGCCATGAGGTTTCTTCTTACACACCCTTCCTGGATACTGCCCTAGTCCTGCAAGGGGCCACCTTGGGAACCTTTGGCATTTCTCCCCTCTTAACAAACCTGCAAGGTGGGGGCGAGTGTCTCTACTTTGTCAGCATAAGAAACATGCCCAGTGTCCTGTAAACAGTGGCAGATTCTTTAGACCTTAGAGCCCATGTTTCCTAGCTCTCACTCAATGCTTCAAGTAATTATGGGGCACCTACCATGGCAGTTACTCAGCTAGAAATTGGGGACACCCTGGCTACAGGAGGACAGTATCACACCAAATGACCTTAAAAATAACCCCACTCTTAGATATGACTTCATAAGTTGAAGGGCGGAGCTCAAAGGACTACATTTTTACTTGAACAATATTTGGAAATGACAATGCTAGCTCCTATTCATGGGGATGGGGGAGCCTCTTGGTCCACCAGCAGCTGGAGGAGACTGGTTTCTTTTTCTAGGCAGTCAAGAAAAGTGGAGTGATCTAGTTTTGGTCACTTGCAGCTGGACTCTGCCTTAAACAGGAGTGAAAGAGGCAGTTGAAGGCTTGACAGAAGCCCCCATGCACACCTCCCACTCCCATCTTCTCGAGGTTGCCTGAAAGTCCACAGTCAGAGATTTATTCCTTTGGGTTAGGTTCTACCTCCAGCTAAAATACAAATTCCTCTGGGAAGTGGGTGAGCACATCAGCTATTATTAGTTGAATGTGGGCAAGTGTGTCATATCAATGCACTGGGAGAGTAAACAACAAGAAAAACAAATCCTTGTTCAAAAGGATGAATTGTGCTAGGTCACAGCCAGGCAAGTAACTGTGAAAAAACCAGACTGCGACCTGCCCTCTGGAAGCATCTAAAGGGGAAGTGGGGAGGAAGGGGGAATAGGTTCAGAACCCATGGCACTGCCCTAGAGAAGTAGGCCTGGGGAGGGCCTGCAGGCATCTGGGCTCTGCCAGAGCACACAGGAAACCCAGAGGGTACAAAAACAATGGTGACTCAATTACTGGACCAGCTATGTCGTGGGAGCCCTGGCGAGGGGGCACTGTGGACAGAGTTCTCTCCTTGGCCTGGGATGCCAGGAAAGGCTTCCCAAGAGGCCTTCTGATACAACTTGAAAGAATCTGATGCAGGGGTGGGTGGCTGGGAAATGAAGGACATAGGCAGAGGGACAGCAAGGACACAGGCACCCGTCTACACAGAGGACCCTGCATTTGGGGGAAGGGGGCTAGCCAGGGGGATGAGGCTGAGGGCCTTGCTAGGCCGTACTGGGCTCTGACCCACTGTCTGAAATCTGTTAGCTGTGCTCCCTTCTGCAGCTTCAGAGGTAGTGGGAACGGTAAGAGGAGGACAAAACTGATGGAGTTACTGAGCCCTGCACACCTGAGGCAGGGAATACCAGCCAGGTACTCCCTGACCCCCAGAGAAACCTGCCCTGAGGCCTGCAGGAAAGGAAACATTTTTCTTTTTATCCTTCTAGGTTCCGTGGCTGGTCTGAGAATTACAATGACATAAGACAGACTAACAGGAGCAGAAAACAATTTTAATTATGTACATATACACGAGAGCCCCACAAAAGATATGAGACTCAAAAGGTGGCCAGACAGTTGAGGTTTGTACATTATCCTGAGAGAAGGAAAGGAACAGGGGTCTGGCAAAGCTTTTGGCGGGAGGATGCAATTCAAGGGACGGCGAGAGGAGGAAAAGCATAAAAAACAAAGTTTGCCCTGCCATGCAGATCGGCCTCAGGTGAAAAGATCTGTCTCTGGTAGTGCTCTCTTCTAGTACAGATGGAGATTTCCTTTACAAAAGGGTAACTTTTACTCTTTTTGGAGCTTCTTCTGTGTCTGCATTTTCTCAAAATAATCAGCTCAAAATGATCCTTAGGCCCAAAGGCATATTTTGGGGTGGCATATTCTGGGGTGGCATATTCTGTTCTCTTTCAGGCCTCTTTTCTTCCTACTGCCCTTCACATTGAATATCTTCTACAGAATAAATTGGGGTTTTAAAGACTTAGTTTTATTAATGGAAAGAGTTTATTCTTGGTACTCAATTTAACTCCAGCCAATGACCTGGCCTGCTCTGGCAGGATATTTTTTCTCTTTCTCGGAGGTAGCTGGGGACCACAGTCCTTCTCTGGGCAAAATAAAAAGGCAGATTAAAGAATTACAACCTTAAAAAAAAAACTAAAAAAGAAAAGTCCAAGAACAACAGGAAGTTGAACAGGAAGTTCCCATAGCAGATGAAAATATTTGAGAGTCGTGCTGAGCATAGAGGCTGAAGGCAGAGGGGATTTCGGGGACAAAGAGCCCCGGTCGTGGCCTGTGCCACCCGTCCTCCAGCACACCTTATTTTTACAGGTGCCCCTAGACCTACCGGCCAGGCTCTGCCCATTCCCAGTGCTCTGCATACCTGTGCTTAAACAGGCACATGCACGCACACTTATATGCACACACATAGCAACTTTTACACGTGCTTGCCCAGCTATCCCCATACCTGCGTGTGCACGCATATGCTCATGTCAACTAACATGTGTGCATGGTGAACCTATACGCACACAGATGCACGGAAGGCAAAACTCTAAAGCAAGCGAAAGTTAGATGGTGAGCCCTTTCTGTTCTCACTTGCTGTATCTGACCACCTCTTTTCCAGGCATCCAGGCATCAGCGGATGTCAGGGGGCTGAGGTTTCTCATAGGAGTGCCCCCACCCATCCACTTCAGGGCAGCCCTCCTCGTGCAGAATCCTAACTCTCTCGTCACAGGCCTACGGTTCTCAAGCTTTTCGATCTCAGAACCCTTCTATATTCTTAAAAATTATGAAGACCCCAAAGAGCTTTTATTTACGTGGGTATTCTATCAATAAAGTGGCATCATTTTCTATTTCTACAAGTCTCTTTGGTGTGCAGCTTAATAGACGGCAGCTGGATTCTTGCATATGCTTCTGCGTTAACCCTCTTATGACATGTTTTGGGTGAAGTATACGAAGAAAATGCAGTACACAGAGATACGTGGTTGGAAAAGGGAGCAGCTCCTGGACCCCGTGTCAAGCAGCCTCTGAAATGTCTCCCAGTGGCCCCCATCTCCTGATCTTCATGCCTTTGTGTAATCCCTTCCCTTTGGGTGTGGCCTGGACCTGGTGATTCACTTCTAAGGAATGCATATGGCAAAGGGCATGGGATGTCACTTTGAAGATCAAGTTATGATGACTGACTTCCATCTTGTGTAGGCCCTCTCAGCTGCCATGTCGTGAGCTGCACTGTGGAGAGGCCCACCTGGCAAGGAACATCCAGTGAGGACCTAAATGCTGCCACAATCGCGGCGGTGAGCTGGGAGGAGAACCCCCCCTTTCCCACCCCCTACCCCCAGTAGTCTGAGTAGCGGTCAGAGGAGACCGAAGCCCCAGTGGACACCTCCGTACAGCCTGTAACACCCTGAGTGGGGGCAGCAGCAGCGCCACGTCCAGATTCCTAACTTACAGTGAGACAACATGAAGTAATAAATGTTTATAGTTTAAGCTGTTAAATTTTGGGGTAATCTATTACACAGCAATAGATAACTAATAAAATTCATGAAAAGATCTTGGAGACCCCAGGAGTCCTCAGACATTACTTTGAGAACCGCTACTCTAGATCCATCTCTTTATCAGCTCTGGCGGATTTTTGAGTCAGTATCTGCTCTTCACTGTCCTGTTCTCAGCCGATACGGGGAGGAGGGCTGGTAAAGTATGTAGGCCCCGTGCAGGCGGCCAGTGACGAGTAGTGTGCAGGTGAGGTGCAAGGCAAAGCCTGCACGTGAAGTTGCTACTCCCTGACCGTGGACTTGCAGGCAGTGTGCACTTAAAAAGGGATTTGTTTGTTAAGTTAATGATGGCAGGGTGGGGCCAAGGTCCTAGATGGTGGCCTGTTCTCTCTAGAGCCAATCCACATTCTACCCACTCCTACCCTGGTGCTATTTGGGGAATCAAACTGTAATCTTGCAACTCCTCTGCCGGGCCTTGGATGGTCTTAGCCATGAAGTATCCTATTTCCTCTACCTTTGGGGTCAACATATAGAGAACCAGAATCTGACTTTGTCTTGCCATCAGGGAAAAGTCTCCTACTTGAATTACACATTGCTCTACAAGCCCATCTATCTGCCTCCCAAGTTCCTGAATGACTTGTGTCATAGCTCCTTCTATAGATGGAAAAGCTGAGACAGGAAGAAGAATCAATGGTATCCAGTCGGGGCTCCACTGTCTGTGGTGAAACCAGGAAAGCAATGATCGAATGGAGAGGGATTCCTTGAGTCTCGCTTACCACACAGAAGTAAAAGTGCCTGATCATTTACATCCTCCTGAGTTTGGTTTCCTACTCCCAAGAATAACACAAACTCTGACCATGATGCGTCACATCCTAGACCACTTCAGGCTTCCATCATTGGCATGTGCCATTGAGGATTGGAACACCAGACACCATCTGGGCACTTCGTTTCACTGAAGAGGAACATGTAGAGGATATGTGACCAACCCAAGGTCACCCAGTAAGTTAGGGACAGTGTCGAGTTTTCAGACAAGGCTCCTGCTCCCCGTCTACCCCCCAACCCCACCTACAATCTGATTAGAGCTTCGTGTGTGGGGCCTATCTCCTCCCCCCAGGCTGTAGGGTCTATGAGAACTGTGCCGGGCTCACAGACCTTGGGTCTCACTAGAAGCTTAATAAATGATTGTGAATGAATGAGGAGGCTGGCAAGTATCTAAGTTTGGTCTGTGGCCAGGGTTAGGAAGCTATGCTGTGGTTAGCAATGAAGGTTAGTTTCTGACAAGATCAAGGTTAGAGAGTCAGTCTGTAGCAGGATAGGGAATTCAACCATAGGAAGGGGCTAGGAAGTCAGATTTTGTTGGGGGTCAGCCAATCTTTGATGGGGTTAGAGGTAAATCTGGCTGGGATGAGGGGTCAGCTATTGGCTGGGGGTGAAGTCTCCGTCCATGGTATTTGCTCCTTGCTAAGCTAATTAGCTGCTTCATGCAGCATCCCTGGCATCCCAAACCCTCTTGACTAATCCAGAATGCCTTGTATCCCAAGTAGGGGATGAGGAACTCAGTTCCAGCCCTAGGAGAAGATGAGGCTCATGAGTAGCACCAGGGATCGCACTCTTGCAGCTTGGGTGACCTTGCTTCTAGGGGCTGTCCTCAGCAGCTGGCCTGAGACACAGTCCCTGCATGAAAGGCACAGTGACTAAAGAGACTTCAGACCCTTGGAGGCATTTCCTGTTTTCCAGTGAACTGAAAACTCGGCTTCCTGCTTAGAATAGTCCGTAGGGATGAATTCTTTTTTTTTGGTGGTGGGAGGGGTGTTTGAGGGTAGAGGATGCAGACTTGCAGACCAACTCTCAGGGCCCTGCTAGGAGGTGGCATGGGAAGAAGGGTGGGAAAGGAGACAAGAAACTCCCTGAGACCTCTGCCCGTTTCCTGGCTGTGCCTTAGCGTTCACATTCAAAACCTTTAGAGAGAACAACACAAGTCTAGTTTCATCAAACAATCATATAATTTCACATGGAGATGGAATTTCTCTGGAAAGAACACAAAAAGTGAGAAGGATTTATGTTGGGACAGTGACCATGAGCCTATTGGGAAGAGCTGGGTCTTTGGCACCAAATAGAATCAGATTCAAATCGCAGGCTTGCATTCTGGATCGCCAGGGGCTAGCTGTGGGGCTTAGACAATTTTCCGACCTCGCTGAACCTCAGAGCCCTCATTTCTCAAATGAGAAACCTAATTACCACCTCCCAGGTGTAATAGTGCCCTTCGGCCTGTGGCAGACACCTTGGAGGCCAGTCTCCTTCCCTCCAACTGAGCACAGGAGAGAGGAGTATGTGGGCAAGAGAATAGAGGAGCATCTGTCCCTACAGCAATCTGAGCGGCTCCACTTCTGCCAAAATAGCTTCCTAGCTGCTTCTGCTGACCCTTCCCCATGCTCCTCAGTCCCCTCCTCCCGCCCACTGCAGGCACTGCCTAGTCTCCAGCTCCTCACTCCACTCAGCTCTTGGCTCTTCCATTACCTCATTGGGTAGTGATTTGGTGATTTGGGAGGAAAGACTTTCCTTTTCCTCTGCCAGGGATCACCCAGGAGCCCTTCCCCACCCCCAACAAATATCCACACAAGATGCAGATTAAACACCTCCATGCACAGCTGGGATGGGTGGAGTGGAAAGCAGGGCCATTTAAGGAAGGATATTAGCACGGATAATGCTTAGGAGGTATTGGCAAGGACCAGGACCCTGTGATCCCACCCCATGGTAGGGCTTGGCTCCAGAGGAGGAACTGGCCTTGGCTAAGGTGGGTGGTGGGTGATGATGCATGGCAGGGTGGGGAGGGACCATCCAGTCCAACCCTTATTCTGATTTCATCTGCTGAGCTGAAATCGCTGGAGGCAGAGTCAACTGACTCATGTTGTCCTGGCAGGGACCATGCAAGACCCACAGCTCACCTGAGCAGTAAGTAGCCTCCCACTGGCAGCTGCTGGCTCCTTCCTCCTAGTTTTTCTCCTCCCTTAGAAGTCTCTCCCTCCTTTTCTCCTCCAACTCTCTAAATTCAAATCTGGTCTTCTATGTTGTTATAAAGGTGTCTTTGTCAAGGGATAAGGCTAAGGCATATTTTGTTTAACAATAGTTTGATTTATAACTTAAAACATATTTAGCCCTATTGTCTGGACCTCCATTTGTATTCCTGCTTCAAATGTTAGGGGTGGTCTGTTATCTTCTGACATGTTATAGGGTCCACTTAATGGTCATACTTACTCTTATCATCTGCTGATACCTAGCCCCACGTAAGTTCTGTAAGGGCTTGGATTTTTGTCTCTTGTTGACTGATGTCCAGATGAATGGCTGGCACATAGTAGGAATGTGATGAACATTTGTGGAATAAATGAGAGGATAGTTCTGTGTCATCTGTCCTACGTGTAAATGTCCTGTCTGAACAGATCTGCCCTGCCACTGGCTCTGAGAATTTGGACAATTTAGTTTTCTTATGCATAAACAGGCATGAGAATACAACACTTTCATGGAGTTATAAGGAATTAATAGGCTATATAATTGCTGAGCCTCACTTTCCTTATCTATAAAATGGGATTCCATCTACCTCATGTGATTTTTGTGAGGTTTAACTAGATTACCTACGTGAAGTGTTTAGAACGGTGTCTGGAACAAAGAAGATAATAAATGTTAAACTTAATGGATTAATAACCTGAAGAAGGAAGCATGAACGGTGGGATTTCTCGATTGGTGCTCAGGAAGGGGCCTTTGCAGAACCTTTCTGAGCAGGCGATGAGTGGCTGCTTGCGCCAGTGTGCAGAAGGCCTGAGAGGGAGTGTGGTTTGTAACTGTTTACCCTGGGGGCCCTAGAACTGATCTCAACCCTCAGGCAGCAGCTACCTCAGCTGATGCAGAGAGTAGGCAGTGAAAGGAACTCTCCTGTCATATACAAAGATTGGGTACCTTTATTGAAGGGCTGTGCTAGGCTCTCTCAGAGACACCATCAAAGCACTTTGAAGGATGGCCATGATATTGAAGGCTGTGGCAGCACTGCCCAGGATCCAGGCCCTTGACTCCTTCCAGCCCTTCCATGCCACTCATAGCCGAATAGCCACCCAGAAGACCCTTCTCTGCCCTCTGTTTATCCATATCCTCCTCATCCTTCAGTGCGGTCTCACCACTGCATCATCCAGGAAGCCTGCCAGGATAGCACAAACCTAATCCCCTTCTCTGGACTTCCCTCGCATCATCTGCAGGGCTATCTTTATCCCTCTTGTTTGCCTTACACTGCGCCTTTGCTTCGGGTCTGTCTCATCTCTCGCTGGCTTTAAGTTTGCTGAGGGTGAGGACGTGGTCTTTGCTGCTTATGCTCCCTCCCTGCCCCACAGAGGGTCCTTCACTGGTGGGGTGGGGGTGTCAGGTGCCCCCAGGAGTGCTGAGGGGGATGAGGAAAATCAAATCACATGAGAAAAGAAAAGCGGCCATCATTAGACCAAGTCACTCTTCCCCATGACATAAGCTGTGCTCTAATTAAGGGAAGAGAAATAACAGCAATGGTACTAGACACTTCTGTGAAGCTTTATCTCACTGACATTTCACAATAGGCCTTTGAGGCAGTTGGTCTTATCACCACCATTTCACAAATATGGAAACAGGTTTAGCAAGGTACAGTTAGTTACCTGCCCATGGTGAAAGAGCTTCAGTGAAACCTCGCTTATTACGGACTCCTTAAGTCAAATTTGTGGGTCCTATTTGGAAGAGTTCAGGAGCTGCAAGGGGAGGCTTAGCTACTTCCTAACAACCTCTCAGACCACATTCTGACACACACACGCAGACATTTTATAAGCAAGCGGGCACTCAAGAGCCTAGGGCCATTCTGTAAGTTCCAGCTGTCTGATGATTTAGGTGTTTATGAGCAGGTCTCTCAGGAAAGGTCCACCCAGGGCAAATGCCACTCTGTTCTAGGCACAGGATCAGGCTGTGGGAGTTAGGCAACCAAAATGCTTCCAAGAAGGCAGGGAGATGCAGGCAGTTTATAGATCCAGCCTTGGGCGCCATCCCCAAGTGTGAGAGACAAAGGTCATCCTAGATTTTGGGAGTAATTTTTTGTTGAAGTATAATATACACATGCAGAGAAGTGCACAGATTATAAGGGTACGGCTCCAATGAATCATCACAAAGTGAACATATCTTTTTGCCAGGTCTCAGCTCAGAAAGCAAAACCAGCACCCCAGAAGCCCTTCTGTGCCCACTCCTAGTCACTATCTCTTCTGCCCTCAAAGGTAACCACTGGCCTGATTTCTAGCAGTATAGTCCGTTTTTATACTTGATATAAATGGAATCGTGCAGTCGGTATCTTTTGTGCCTGGTTTCTTGCACTCAACATTTTGTCGTGAGATCCATTTGTTGTGTGTAGTTGTAAATCATGCATCCTCATGGCTATATAGTGCTCTATTGCGAAAATATTCCACAAAGTGTTTACCTAGTCTGCTGCTGACAGACTTTTCTATTGAGTCCAGGGTCTTCACTTGACTGGTAGATACTGTCCAAGTTTTTCAAAGTGATTATACCATTTTATACTCGAACTAGAAACACTGAAAGTTCCAATTGTTCCATTTCCTTAGTAAAACTTGCTACATCTGCCTTTTTGATTTAGTCAGTCTAGTGGGTTTGATTTAAATTCGCATTTCCCTGATTACCAGGAAAGCTGAAGACTCTCTGGGTTCTTAAATCCTTTTTTTTTTTTTTTAAATGTGGAGATTTGTCTTAAATATCTTTGCCAATCTACTTATCTCAGACACTATTAAGTGTCACCTTTCTGACATCCTTTATGCTAATTAACAAGCCACCATTTTCCTTGAGGAAATCCCTTCCTAGAATTCTTTATGCTAATAACGAAGCCTCCAGGTGTTGACAGGAGATAAAAGAGAACTGAAGTAGTTGTAGGAGCCTTGTGAGTAAACACTGTCTATTTATTCAGTCAGCTGTCAATCCCTGGAGGGTGTATTTCTGTTTAGGACAGCTGATCACCCTTCAGGTATAGCTTAAAACAAACACACCGCAAATGTAGTATCACCAGCTAGGCGGAAGTACTTTGAAATAAGAAATAGAATTCCTAATGTGGCTTCTAAGCCTTCTTTCCACTCTCTTTGCCACTCTCTCTCTTTGCCACTGTAAGTACTATGACAGTATATGTCATGTGGCTCAGTACTTTTATTGCTTGGGGATCTTCAGGCTGCTGGTAACCCAAGCACTGGACTGTACTCAGGGTCAAGGAAACAGGGAAGGGGCATTCTGCCCATAGATTCCCTCTGTGAGAAATCTGTTAGACCTGCTGATTCTCAGTTCAGGGGCATAGCCACACACGTGGCTTCCCTAAAACAGCTCTGGAGCCACCGAACCCTGACAGGTTATTCGCAGGGATAAGTGGCCATGGCTTACCTGGAACAGGCCTGCCAGTTCCTGGCTTTCTCTCCTGGAACATGGATGGGGCTGGGAGGAGGTTCCAAACCAGGGACACTAGTCAGCAACTGAAGCTGTGTGATTTGTGGAGCATGCAGATTTGGGAGGATGAGTTCTCTCATCGCCAGGACTTTGGAGCTGTCTCTTCTGGGCCACTAGGTGAGAGGGGTAGACCATCATATTTCACTCAGTAAAATGCTTGGAGATGTCTTCTGGCCTTCCTAGAACTACTTTTGTTTCTCCTGATTTTTATTTGAATTCATGATAAGACAGACGGGCTGATGGGAAGCTTGCCTCTCCTGGAGGTGTTACTGACCTAGAAACAGTTGCCTGACCAGAGAGGTAAATATGTGGTAAACACAACCTTCTTCTTGGCGTGGGTCTGAGGTCCATGCTTGCATCTTGAGATAGGCAGGCGATACTGCTGAGAGGGGAAAACTCTGAGAGGAGAGGACTTTCGGGATGATATACACACTGAAGTCACTGGAGGGCTTATGAAGAAGTGATTTTGTGGAATGAGAAGTTAGGCCATCCCATTGCTTTAGAATGACACATAGTAAAACTGCAATCATTTCCGTAACTCTTAAGAAACAGGGAGTTTTAGTTCATTGAAATTTCTGGTGTATATTTTCAAGTTTCAAATGTTCTTTAACAATCTGTGCTGAAGAAAGAAGAGGAAGAGCCTCGCAGAACCAGTACCATATGACTGGAGTGGCAGGAAAAGCTCCCTATACTAAAGGAGGAACACACAGCGCTGAGAAGTCACTACCTTGGCCACAGGTACTGGCTGAGTAGAAGAGGAGACCAGGAGCTTAGCATGGAGCCCCACTAGCCAGTCTGTACCCCACAAGGGGCTCTCAGGCTGGGAGTATTTTGGACTCTAGAAGCCTAAAGTTCTGAGCAGCAAATCAGAGACTGAGTTCTGAAGAGGCTTGACTGGGCATCAGCTTTAAGGAGATCCAGCATCTGCTTCTCTGAACAGAGGAAAATGAAGGTGCTGCTTGGCTTTGTTTGCCCGTGTCCCCGCACTCCAAGGTAGCTCTGTGCCAAGACAGCCCGGAGCCACATCTGGTCCACACAGGTCCCCCTATTCATCCCTCTGGTGGGCAGTCTCAGAAGCACAGAGGTGAGGCGGGGATTGGCAAGGGGAGTATGCAGATAAGGTTATTTGCATCCTTTGTGCATTTTCAAAGGACAAGAGGAAAGCTGAAACCCTAAGTTTTGGAATTTTGGAATCTCTAATGTACAAAAGGCAAAAAGCTTCATTAGTACCACCTTGCCTCTCACAAAGGAGAGAAAAATGCTCACTGGGATGGAGAAATAAGGTTTTACATCATTGTATTTATTAGGTTCTGAAACAATACACATTCACATCCTTTTGAATACAGTACATTTGGCACAATAATGTTTACAATGAAATAACACTAATGAATGGCAAGAGATTAAAATTACACCCAGAAAGGGGGAAAAAATGTACAAATAAAGCATCACAATACAAAAAAAAAAAGTCCTTAAAAGTGAATACATTTCCATATTTAGCCAGAATTGTATTCTGCACATAATTTAAAGAGTAATTTAGCCTGCTAAGAATGCATTGTTTTTTCACCTTTGGAGGGAAAAAAAATTATGTTTCCACTTCACAAAGTTTCTCACTTACATATGGGAGAACACAAGAGAACAGCTATCCTTCATATATTTTTTTTGGCATTTTTTTGTACTCTATTTTTTTTCTTAAAAAAAAAGAGAGGTGGAAAGATTAGAATTGGCAGAAATGTAACAGTGTGTCTGTCCCCTTCCAAACTCATGTGAAAATTAAAAAGAAACAATGAATACTCAAGGAACACACAAGCTTTTTTTTCTATAGACTACATGAGATCTGAATCTGCCAGTGTGAGAACCTGATCAGCTCCACCCCCACACAGGAGGAGCCTGAGCAAACCTAGAGCTTTAGGTGCCGACAGTGGGTGTCTCTGGGCCAGGCGACCTGTTGACTGACTGCTTGGAGCTGCTGGGGGGAATGTTTTATTATTTTACTTCCCAGCAAAAATGCCAGTTGTTCTCTTGGAAAGGCCCGACCCCCACTGACATGGGAACACCACCAAGCCCGTGGACAAGGCCATTTGGCATTGCAGCGAGAGCTTGCCTGGTTGTTCAAAGTTCATCATGGTGAAGGAGGCAGAGGAAAAGAGAGAGCAGTAGTGATGCATGAGTATGATGGGCAGTATTATTATGTCTTCCTAAAAAATGAGATGATGCCACCATGAAGATGTTTCTGTGCTTGTACTCAACTCCAGAAGATAGTCTTTCCCCAGTACGTCAAGTTACCGAAGATAAATTAAATTAATCTACTGTTCTTCATCACTTCACTGGTATGCCAAACACACAAGTTGATATAGCATAATATTTGAAATTATCATAAGAACAGATAATAATTACACCTGAGTTTTTAAAAAATAAAAACAAAAGAGAACTGAATGTCACCATTAGTAACAAAGGCTATATATGACCAGCCAGATGTGAATGTGGATACCAACTCTATGGGCTTGAGCTAGTCACTGTCCAAACTTTGACACCACCATCAAAAACATTACTTTCTCTTCCCCATCTCTATCGGGGCATAATAGAGCACAGGAGAACTATATGTGAGATTTAATATAGCTTAATATATGTTTACATCTTTTGAAACAAATCGAAATGAAATAAACAATACAAAGAACTACCCCCCCCCCACCACCGCCCCTCTAAAAAAACAAACAAACATCTTATCTCTCGGTAACTTGAACCAATACACTTACAGAGTATTGCACCTGGGCATTATTAGAATTATTCTTTCATAGACTAAAGTTTTATAATATGCCTGAACATGCAGCAGTTGATACCTCTAAATTCAATGAATTAATTCCACAGGCCTTGCAGCAAACACTATATACAAAAATCTCAAATGTACAAAAGGCAAAAAGCTTCATTAGTGCCACTTTGCCACTCACAAGTATATATATTTAGGGGCAGCTGGGAAATCCACGTGCAACAGTTGGAATGGATTCCATTCCCTGCTAAATCAGTTCAGGAAAATAGATAATCAAATGACCTCCGGGAAACATATACACAAAGCCACAGAGAACCCTTGGGAATCAAAGAATGTAACACTGTTAGCATATCTACAGGAGGTAACATTGCATCCATTAAATAGTGTCCACATGAGTTGCCATTGCATGTCACACTGAAAGAAGCCTCCAAGTATGTCTGGCCACATTGTCAGGTTTCAAACAATTGCTCTTCAGTCTTCTGACACCCTCTGCATAACCCATGTTTAACCTCATCCTGCTTATTCCAAAAGCAGATATTTCATATTCAACTTTACATGTTTAACGTTTAAAAACCACGACACAGTAGTACTACCATTTTGTAGAAGTGTGCAAAAATAACACACTCCTGCAGAAAATAAATAAGAGTTTATGCTGGGAACTTAGGACGAAACTGGAAAAAGAATCTGGGAGCAGGGTTTTGCTAGAACCCCAGGGTCTTGGCCATCCCTGTGGTGGCCTTTGTGTTCAGGCAGAACTTAAATAAATAATGACCACTACTTATCTCCTTTTCTCTCAATTCATATAGCCCCCGGTGTTCCACTAAAGCTTGAAGAGCATAAACCTTGGACGACGGGTTTCTCATTGCGTATTAGCCCTTTAATATCTACCTGTACTAATGCTGGAATTTATATCTCTTGGCCAATTAGAAAGCAAATTTGAGAATACATTTTTCAAATATTAATCAAGTTAAAAATCACATTTCTTTTTCTACAAAGAGTGATTTCTTCCACGAGATACATGCTTCCACAACTTTGGCATGCCCCAAAGCTAAAACCAAAGCAAGCAAGAATTAGCCATTCCAGAGCAAACCAACACAGGCAACCTGTGCATCTCCCAGTCTCTCTCCTTCACAGGCATGCCTCGAAGGCATGCCCACCCTCATGCTGAAGAAGCACCAGTCTCTTCTCCTGGATAGAAGGGCAGAGGATAGTAGGCGGGGGGATAGTAGGAAGGATGAGAAGCAAGAATTGTTGACTGTTGGAACTCTAGGTCCAATAGCAGAGCCAGAGTCTTCTTATTTGCCTTTTGTCCCCTTTGCAGTATAAGAACTGAGATTGCTTCACTGCCAAGAACCCACAAGGAGTGGAAAGAGGCTTTTGCCAACAGACCAAGCACATCAGTGTGTCCAGCTAACCCAACACGATTCTGCATTATGATGAGTCAAGAACCAAAAAGTGCCTTCTGGTCACCAGGTGGAAGAAGGGAGGAGCTGGCCTGGGGTCAGGGAATGCAATAAATAGAGAGTGGTCGGGGACTGGGGCTCTGGGGCAGAGAAGTAGTTCAAGACCTTCCGAGCCTCTGGGAAATAGGAATCTCCTCGGCACCCCGTCTTGCAGCATCACCAAACTCCACCTGGAGTGCCTTCTCAGGGCATCAGGTCTTCACCGAAGTAGGAGAAGCCTTTGAATTCCTCCTGGTTGATCTGCTTCACAATCGCTTCATCCACAAGCGTGAGTACCGGCTCTTCCCGGGTAAAGTCTTGGTCAAAGTTATTGACATCTCTTTTGGTTTTCTGTGAGAAGAAAAGAGAAAGCACTGACTCCAGGCTGACCTTCCTCCCAGGGCCCCCCACAGGCAGTGGGCATCGCGCTGACCAGCCTCTCGCCAAAGCAGGCTGCTAGCTACTGAGAGCAGACAGAGAGCGGTTCCGATGAGGTAACGATGGATGGCCCCGGGACCAGGAGGTGACAGAGGACTTGGAGAGAAAAAAATGAGTCCAGGTGAGAGGAAAGAAGGCGTGATAGGGTATGATGGAAAAGCAGGGAAGTGGGATTCCCACAGACTGTGTGTGCGTGTGCGTGTGTGTGCGTGTGGTATGTGTGTGCAGTGTGTGTTGGAAGAGTGATACGCTAGCTCCCACCTCACACTCCTTTTCCAGAATCTGCCCTAACCGCCTGGCTCCACTGACATCTTCCCCCCTTAAATGCCCCTCCCACAAAGTCTCTAGTGTTCTTTCTTCCCTTTAGGTAGACCCCCGTAATCACACCATGCCTGCTCCATATCACCTCCTCCTTGTCATAGGAAAATGGGTAGGGGTTGGGACTGCCTTCAGGGACCCCTGCCCGATCCTTGTCTGCTCTCACCATAAACCCTATTTTGTGCTCCCATATCATTTCTATTATTACACTCAACACTCGAACTTAAAATGAATTGCTTATGCTTTTGTCTCGGCCAGGAACTCCTTAAAGGCAGGGGCCTCGTCTTATTCAAACTTGGGTTCCCAGCAATAAGTGTGTACCGAATGACTGAACATGCAAACAAACCCACCACTGACTCCCCAGCTCAGAAGGACCCATACCCAGTTGGAGGTTCAAGCTCCTAAAGTAGGGCTACAGCAATCAAACAAATCCTGGTTTAGGGAGAAAATCAGGAAGTGTAAACAATACTCTCTGCCTGTAGGGGCTTTCAGTTGAGCTGGGAGCCAGTATTTCTGCCTGGACCAGATTGCGATGGTTAGAGAAACTTGTGTGGAGAAGTGGGGGCTTGGCCGAGGCTTGAAGAATGGGTTATAATTGTGTTGGTAGAGATGGGAGAAAGGCACCTTGGCAGGAAGAAAGACAAAAGCAGGGGGGCAGAAACACGAAAAATATGTACATAGGACAATGGGTTTGCCACGCTGCCTGGGGCAGAGTCCAGCATGAGGATGGCAGGAGGTCAGAGTGGAGGCCGAGGGCAGAGGCCTTCAGTACCAGGTCCCCTGGCCCCCACAGCACACAGCATGATGCCCAGAAGACTGAAGGGATCCGGCAGTGCTTTTTCAGACGCTGATTAACTGGCGTTACCCAGGATTAGTGATCTGGATGATGGAATAAATCTCGTAGAAAGATCAGCATTATTCTTTGTAGGAGGAATAATATTAATATATATTCTGTCCTGTGGAAACCAGTAACCTAAAACATGTTAGGAAGCAGTCTATATGAAAAGTGGTTTTGAGCTAAAGCTTTATTTTTTACCCTGCTCTTGGAGATTTACCATGTACCTTGGCAAATTAAAGGCTCTGAGGCATCCTAGAACCAAGAAACCCAGTGCATGGTGTTCAGGTCAGCCCTCCTCAAACTTGACATATTTTTTTTTTTTTCCCGAATAGCTTATTAATCTCTCTCCTCGGGCAGAGTTCTGCAGAACCTGGTTTACAATTCACATTCATTTGCTCATCTGATCTTTGGAACAGATGTTATTATTATCCAATACCTTTAGAACAGGTATTATTATCCTGATCATACAGATGAAGAAACTGTGGCTCACAGAGATTTGCTGACTTGCTCAGAGTCACCCAACTAGTTGAGAGCAGGGCAAGACACAAATCCAGGTCCCAGCACGATGCCTCCTGTGGTGTGGAACGTCTGAAAAGCTGGACACTGGACAAGTGGGAAGACACGGCAAGCATCAGACTCACTCAGGAGATGTTTAGGTAAAGCCTCTGGGCTGAAATAAAGCCAGAAAGGCTTGCCGGGAGGCCAGTGCAGTGGCGCAGGGCTGTGGGCCGAGGAGAGAGTGGTAACGTGGGTCGGGTGAGCTCGGCAGGGAAGTCTGTTTTCAAATTGTCCCAGATTGCGGTCAGAATCAGTTGGACACCATGGAGCTGGGATGAGAAAATCTTCCAGAACACATCAGTGCCACTTGGCATCTTCTCCCTGGAATTGAGCTGTGTAGTAGGGAGGTCTCAGAGACCTTGGAGAGGAGACACGGAAAACCCAAGGGATGGTGACAGGACCTGCCACTGAGGGACGCATGTGTTGCCCTTGAATTGGGAAGGCTGAGTGGCTTAGTCATCTCCATCAGGAGGGCTGTCTCCAGGCGTGAGGACTATCTGTTCTCCATCTCCAGTGTGTACAGAGCAAGAGGAAAAGGGGGGCCCTGCGTGCAGAGGGGCTGCAGAGAGGAACGACAAAGCCCATCCCCACAGTGACGCACGCTGGACATGGGAGGGCTGGCGCCTGGGGAAAGGGTGTGGTGACGCCTCTCCCGGAGATCTCTATCGAGAGAGGGATGGGTGCACTCCGATCATCGAGGAGGGGTTGCAGAGTAAGGGCCGTCGCGCTGGGTGAAACGAGTTCAGAAGGAGGGGCAGGATGGGGAGAAGGCGGCGATGACTTGGAAGCACTGAGTATCATCCCAGAAGGTGACAGAGCGGCATCCTCAACGGGGACAGGAGGACAAAGGGGACCCGTGGGGAAGAAGGGCAGGCGTTGGGTGAAGAAGAGAGGAAAGAAATAGGGCAGGAGGAAAACTCACTGTAACTTCACCAAGAATGGGCCATGCCCAGGTCTCCTGCATTTTCAGGGCAGACGCACCCGCTCCCCAGCTCCCTCTCACTGGTCACTAATGAGGGGGAGTGCGTGCACGGAGAACCGCGGGGAATCTGTAAATGCTCTGGCATGGGCTCTCCCTGTTTATCTACATGGTTGCGCTTCACCTTTCAATCATTAGTGTCTGTTAGTCATGCAAAACAAAAAAACTGGTTTTGTTTCCTGAGGTCAGCTGAGCATGGTAACAGACCTAGATTCCACATGATGTCCAAATTTCACAACTCACTGACTATGTACCAGGGAATCAGGCTCAGTCAACGCAGCTAGGAATGTCATTCCCAGAGGACCTCTAGCTCTATGGTGGGCTAGCTTGGGGAGCCAGCTCAGTTCTTGGGGGCTTTCCAGGGGTCTCAGAATCATCCATGGCATTTGAGTGAGTGTGCTTTCTTTAAGAGCTCTACAGAAAAACATACCTGGCTCACCCACGCCCTTATGCAACCTGGCCCAGGCCTTGTTTTCCTTGGGAACATTTTAGGTGCATGTCAGTTACTCATTCGAATAGCCAACATCCTCACTATGTATAATTCCTGACTATTAACCTTGGAGACTTGGGAAATTTTCCAAAGCAAATATCTCTGGGAAGTACCACCCCCTATTAAAAGCATGTATACAGCACAGCATCCTCAAATGTGAGGAGGACTGGGGATTATACCCTTTACTCGTCGAGTTTATTCTTTGAAAAGCTATTGTCTCCCCTACAGGCATAAGACTCAACTCCAAGGTTCCCAAGGGTCAACTCCCAGAGACACTCCTTGCTTATCTGGATCCCTGGTCATCCTAGATGCCTCCCCTAATGTCTAAATGCCAGAGTCTTAGCCCAAACTACACAGCCTAAGAGAGACACTGGGACACATAGAACAACCTTCTAACTCTCCAGACCTTATCTTCTCCATGAAATGAAGCCCTTCTCGCATCCTTTGGCCACACAGGGGAGGCTGCATGGAGTAGCAGAAAGAGCACAGGCTGACCTCTCATCCTTGTACTGTCCCTTCTTGGTTATATGAAACTGTGTTGAAGTCACTCTCTGAGCTTTGGTCTTTTCATCTGTAAAATGGGGGTGGTAAAAGGTGCCTTGAAAACTAAATGAGATGTCAAATGTTAGGTGTCTTAGTACAGACTCTGATACGTAATGGGCACCCAATAAATGTGAGTTCCTACCCTGCCCGAGTCTTAGCACTCATGTGCTCTCAGCAGGCAGCATGCACAGCTTGGCTGTGGTACACAACACAGTCCATGTCATCTGTCTATCGATGCCATGACCTTCTTGGAGGCAGGGACTGAGTCTTACATTTCCCTGCATGCCTCCAAATCCTGAACTAGTGCTGAGCCACGGCCTGCCAGAACTTTCTAGTGCTTTCTCCAGTGATTGAGGTCCTTCTAATGGTGCTTCGCTGCTCGTGAGAAAAGCCCCAGCTTCTTAGACCCACCCACTTCTAAGGCCACTTCTAAGGGATCCTCATCCCTGCCTACCTGCCCAGCTTCTTCTCCTGAGCCCTGATGAACCAGGAAGTTCTCTGGACTCATTGGCTTGCCCATGCCTCCAAGCCTGTGCACAGCTAGTCCTTTGCCTGGAACATCTTCTCCCCTCCCTGGCTTTTGCCCCATGTCCTCATCACTGAGCTGACTTCCGCTCACCTTTCCTATCTTCATCTTCACCTAGATGCCCTTCCCTTCGGGAAGACTTCATTATCCCTCCAGGCCTCTTATGGATGGACGTCCATCGTCTCTCCTAACTTTTACCATGGCACTCACACTGGGTGTCCTCCTCATCTCAAGTAATCTGTGAGCTCCTTCGGGGCAGGGGCCGGGCTGAACTCACCATTCTATCCCTAGCTGAGCTCAATGCCTGGCACGTAGTGAGTGCCCAGTAACTAGCTACTAAAAAAATGAATGAATGCACCTCTCCTTTATCTGGACCCAGCAAAGTGATCTAGGTTCAGAACCAGTGGCAGCTGTTCTGCCAGAGGGGTGTTCCATTTGAGGAAGTACCGGTGGAGCGGGGAGAAGGCTGCATCTGATTCATGAAAGCCGGTAGCCCAGACTGTCCCAGCCTCACAGGCCCCTGAGATCAGGCAGGCTGAGGCCTGGTTAATGGGGCTTCTCCTCCCAGCAGTGGTCAACTTGGGGCACTCGGGTTTCCTGATTGCTGGTACAAGATAGAAATAGAAACAGGTTCATCCAGGGTTTGGGAAAATTCCATCAAGACAGATGGGCTAAGAGGAGTTTAGGGACTTGATGCATATGCCCCTAATCCCTGTGGTTGGGGTTGGGGAAAATGGCATTCCAATTCCTTTTGGCATCCCTTCAGAAATAAGGTCTTGTACTTGAGAGGTCCCGGCTGACCTTGGGGGAAGGCACATTTCTGGTGTCTGCTGCAGGGGAGTGAAGTAGAACTTAGGGAAACAGAGTTGCAGTCACTCCAGACCCTTCTGAGAAACTGCATCTGAGCAGCAAAGCCACTGGGCCCATCTTATAAGTCACTCCAAGGCCTGTGAGCACCGGAGGCTCAGGCGGGTGTGGTGGTATTTGAACCCCAGGCGGCCTGAATGTTTGCTTCCTGTATGGCTGGTGCAATTCTCTCATAGCCCTCACTGTACTGAAGTCATAAACACAAAGCTCTCAGAGGAGCCAGCGATATCTGCTTCTGTCTTCATCTGATTACCAGGCAATCAACAGATGACTTTGTTCTCAAGTACAGAGAAAACTCCCTGATCTTACAGGCTGGGACACAGAGCTGGCTTTCATGTGGCCGCCTTGCTGGTCCCTGCCTACCTTTTCACCTCTGCCTGGCATGACAGCAAGAATATAGGTACCAAAGCGACCGTGAACAAGGGTGCCTTGCCCCATGTGTGCAACCAGCACTGGAGAGACATGCTGTCTCCACGTGATCACCAAAACACCAGCTTTCCTCAGACCCCAAGTCAGGTTCCAACTCCTTCTTAAGTTTTCCCTGACGCCAGTGTCACCCCATCTCATCCTCTTCCCAGTCGCCGTGGCACTTCCTGAATCACACATTCGGACCCTTCTTCTAATATTATATGTGTGCCCTATTATCCTCTCATATTCCTCAAGGAACCTAATACTTGGCAGGGCACACAGCAGACACTTAATATTCATTTGTTCAAAATAATTTTATTCACTGTAATGGTCAAACTCAAAATTTCTCCTATTGTTGAAATGTCAATATTCTTATCTCAGCACTACCTTCCTCTTTTAAATATTCGAAAAGAAAAAGCAAGAGTTTGAATAGGTAGAATGCTTGCTCAACATCCGTTAACTGGATCGTAACTGCACAGTGTCTTGCCTGGCTGGAAAGCTGGGTTGGAAGTGAATTTCAAGTTAACTATCGTTTACCTAGAAATTTCTCTAAATATAATCCTCCATCTCTCTCTGCCCCGTTTTGATTTTGTCAACCAAGAGCTGGTTATACTTTTAAACTTTCTTTATAGGAAACGGCGAAACGGAGAGAGGCTCATCTGGCCCTGGGCTGCTCCCGGAACGTCTCGCAGCACCGGCCTTGCCCTGTGTGCTCAGTGGTTCCCTGCTGTTTCTCATCTATCTCCTCCTTAGAATGTGGTGACCAGAGCTGACCGCTTCCTTTCTGACTCTGCCCTGAGCAATGCCATGTTCAGCGGCATGACCCTCTACTTGGTGGAAACCCTCAAATTAAACTGATGTCTAAGATAGTATTAATGTTTAATCATTTCTTAAGTAGCTGTGATAAATTGCAGTTTCATCAATCCAATTTAACCCTGTTATAGGCTGAATTGTGTCCCTCCCCCTTCAAAAAAAAAAGTTAAAATCCTAACTCCCAGAATGTGACCTTATTTGGAAATAAGGTCTTTGTAAATACAATTAAATTAGGATGAAGTCACCAGGACAGGCCCTAATACAATTAGGCTGGTGCCTCTATGAGAAGGGGAAATTGAACACTAAGACAGAGGTGCAAAGAAGGAAGGCCGTCTGAAGAGCCACAGGGAGAAGGCCACATGAAGATCAGGGTGACACTGCTACAGGCTAAGGAAGTCTGGGACTACCAGAAGCTGAAAGGGGCAAGAAAGGATTCTTCTCCTCCAGGTTTTAGAGGGTTCATGACTCTGCTGACACCTTGATCTCAGACTTCTAGCCTCCAGAAGTGAGAGGCAATACATTCTGTTGTTCTAAGTAACCCCCACCCCCCAGTTTGTGGTAGTCCTAGGAAACTAATACAAACCCCAATCTTCTGAAATTGACTTTGTGAATCCAAATGAAATTCTTTACATTTAACCTTGATTTCTTCTTATTTTGGTACTTATTTCTAGCCTGTCAGGATCACCATAAATAATGATTCTATAATTTACCTCTCTGAATCTTAGTTCATTTGCCAAAAAAGTGGGGATAATAAACATACCTAGCTTGCCGAGGGTTGTGTGAGAGTATCTAAGTAAAGCTCATGTGAACTCTAAAGCGGTACGCGAATGTGATTTTAATTTTGCAATCCACCTTATCTCTTATACCCTTCAGCTTTTGGTCATCCTAAAATTTGATTGGCATGCCTCCCATCTCTCTAGCGAGATGCAAATAAAAATAGTGTGTCGGGCAGGGTCAGGCTCAGAGCCCTTTGACCTGCCCGCTGCAAACAGCCCTCTCACACAGCTGACATCCAATCCCATCAGCACACTTTGGGGGTGTGGCTGTTAAACCCACTGTGAATGGAGCAGCCATGGTCACTTTTTCCATCTTGTTCAGGGGGACGACATCAGAGATTCATGTTAGATCTCCTAATTTTAAAATGTAGCCTGGTTGAATGGGTTGCACAATCCTCCAGTTGTGACCTCTACTCTATTTAGTAAAATTGCTTCAATCTTTTAGGGGAGAAGAAAATCAAGATCCATTTGTTTTTAAAGCACAAATACTTAGCTTTGTGGCATTTCAAAATGGGAAGCCACTTGGTTTCTGGCCATTCCCTGGCCAAAGGAGAGAGTCATGGCGGCGTGGTGGCCTCTGTTGCTGGTATGCAGAGATGAGGTGCCACCAAGCCACAGGTGGTGGCCTTGAATGCCTCCACCCCTACGGTCTGGTCTACCTCTTGTCTAGACCACTTCTGAGGAAAAGCTGCTTCACTCCTGGGACAGTCTGTATAAACACGTTTTAAAAATGGACCAAGTCCCTCAGACCACCAGGTCTTCTGAATAAAACCACGGCTGAAGTCTGTGAAGTCAGCTGTTTTATGGGATTCAACTATTTCCCCTGACTCCTTGTCCCCTGATTGCTAGACTATAAAAACAATATATACATTTTTACAAATTCCACCTGAAGAGTTACTTTGGAAACTCTTAATTAGCTAACACCAACCTCCTCTCTCAAACCCAGCAAACACTCCCGTGATCAAAGGTGTTCATCCAGCTACAATCCATCTGTGAATCCGCCATCTGCAGGGGCTTACGGACCCAGCCCTCTGGATCTGCATTATAGGGGAGGGCGGGGGTCCCCGTTATAAAGAAGTTGTTACCAAACTTTGAACACTTGCTATGTGTTTTAAACAAAACTTCAGGGCAACTACCCGAGGGTTCTTTGGAAGGCAGGGCCAGTTTAGAAATCTATAGAAGCTTGAAAGGAGAACCCAAGACAGGACTCTCTGGTCCCCTACTCCCACAGGCACAGGGAACATGGTCCTTGTCTGCCTGTGGTAAAAGGAGAGCTTGCCAAGTTGATTTCCGAAGCTGCTTTTACTTCTAAATTCTACGGCTCAATCACTTTAAATAAAAGTATTTCGAGCAAACCTTCTTAAGCTGGGTTCCTGCTTTTAAAGCGGAGGTAGCGAATTTTCTGTGAAGGGCCAGATAATAAATATTTTAGGTTTTATGGGCCGTAGAGTCTCTGTCACAACCACCCCACACTGTTGTTGTGGCATAAAAGAAGCCACAGACAAGATGTAAATGAATGAAATAAACACATGGCCGTGTTTATTTCTGGACACTGACATGAGAACTTCATGTAATATTCATTTGCCTTGAAGTGTTCCTCTTTAACCATTTAAGAAAAATATAAAACTCATTCGTAGTTCTAGGGCTGCACAAAAAGAGGCAGTGGGCCGGATTTGGCCTGTCAGCCAGCGTTTGCCAGCCCCTGCGCTGGGTGATGGGATTCAGGGCTTCTTTGAACCTTGTAAAATACAGTATGGCATGCTGTGTGTATGGACATATTTGGATTTTCCTGGAGAGAGTTCACTGTATCAGATGCTCAAAGAGGTGGGTGGGTGGGGGAACTGGCTTCACTGTTAAGTACCATAGATTTAAAAGTTTCCTCTCAAACAAAGCCTGAATTTCTCAGTGCTATCGTAACTCTTTCCGAGGAAACCACATAGAGGAGAAAGCCCTGAGAAGCATTCTCTGGACCTGAAATGTTCCCCTTAGCTTAAGTCCCCTAGACCAGGGAGTGAGGGGAGCGGGCAGCACGGGTGCTCCTTCTGTCCATTTGGTGCTCGGTGGGAAGGCTGACATGTCCCTATGAAAATGGCTGGGAAAGGTCCCCCAGATGCAGACTGTATCGAAGGCTCTGCGGAGGGGTTAAAGACCAGGTGATGCCACGTGTCTCAAAGCTTTAGTTCCCCAGACATTTCTTCATTCCTTTTAGGGAAGGAGGTTATTTCTGGGTGGTTCTGAAGGGCAGTGTTTCTACCTGCTTCTGCAAACCCTCCCAGCACACCACCCTCCCGGGCCTGCCCATGTTCGCACATAGCACACCAGTGGCTGTGCCTGTTTCTCTCTAAAATTTGGTAACAAAAGCATGAAGCATACATTCCAGCCAAGAGTCATTTTGGGTCACATGGTTAGAGACGAATGAGTCCCCATCACCTGTTCAGAGAACACTGACCCTTAATGACATTCAGTTTGGAATTTATAAATAGCCCAGAAGTGTCTCTAAGTGCCGCATGAATCTTGGCTCCCCTGTGAGGCAGGCGCTGCCTTGGGACAAGCTGGGCCTGCTGCATCTTCCATCGTTCGCAGTGCCCGGCTCACAGCCCCGGCCTTGCCAGCTCCCAGTTAATTAAATAGATGCTGTTGAGTCCCCAGAGAATGGCAGAGAGCAATAGCTTTTCTCACACAGGCGAGCCCACCGCCCTCCAAGACCAGAAATGAGAGTAAAGGAGGGTCTATTTCCCTCTCACATGCAGCAAAGTAGCTCTGAAACCACTGCTGAGGCCACTAAGGAAAAGGGTCTGGTGCTGCTACGTGGGAAAGGAACGCCCCTTCCCAGGCAACCATCTCAAACCCAGGCTGGTCCCCCTCACACACCTTAATCGCCTTGTGCCTCTATTATCCAACGCTCCTCATCACTGGGGCTAAATAACGACTTATTCAGTAACCGTTTTGTGCACTAGGATGCCAGCTACCTCTGCTTGGGCGTCTGTCTTTTATTTCTAGCACCAGCACAATCCTTGGCCCAACCTCAGTTTCTCCAGGTGGAAAACATAATAAAGCTCGAGGATGGAGACTTTTCCTAAATGCTTTACTTGGCTGATTCATTTAACCTCACACAGCACCTTACTGGGAGGCCACAACCCCCACTGTAAAGATTAAAAAACGGCTTGCCCAAGGTGCGAGCCAGCCAGAGGTGGAGCCGGGACTAAATTCAGCTTGTTCTGACCTGAGGCCCATGTCCCTGGCGTGTGCCATCCTGCCTCCCGCTGATAGGCATCAATGTATTCATGTGTTCAAAGGGCTGAATGGCTTCTGCCAGTAATGTTGTTGCTGTGTTATAAAAAATAAACGAATAAAAAGCTGCCTTCTGCCCTGTAACCCTCACAGCACATGAGGCCACCATCCCTACTCTGACTTTTGGGGTGACTTCTTAGACATCAGGGGCACATAGCCCTTCAAATTTTTTTTATTATAAGCAACAGTAAGAAATACATTTTATCTGTGACCTCATGTACATCACTTCATTCCACCACCCTAGGAAAGGACTTAGCAAGCTATACTGTACCTTTGCTATACGTGATGCATTCTGTGTTCTAGTCTTTGACTTTATTCTATTGTATTCTCTCTTACCCTATCCTTCGTTAAATTTTTTTTCTGCACCTGACCCACTAAATTGATTTTACAACCCACTACTGGGGATATCCCAAATAGGGTAAAGGGGTCCCCAGTAGAAGTGCCTGGGACTGAAAAAGTATAGAAAACACCTTGTGGATACCCAGGAATAAAAAGCCTTGGGAGGAGACAGCACCCTGCTTGCTGTGGCTTGCTGCAGGCCTGAGCTCTTGAGCCAGGCTCCGCGCCGAGCTGGCCCCACGCAGTGGGACGTGCAGTGGCAGGACCCGAGCCTGGCGCTGCACAAGGAGGCTGCGTCTCCGGCTGAGAGTAGATAGGCACATGGTGGCAAACCTGGCCCCGCTCTGATTTTAACCATGGGGCCCTTTCTCATTTATCATCTACTTTTCAAAGCAGTGTCATTGTTGACAGCTGTTGGTTTTAGCTTTCCAGGGATAATTGTTGGTACCCAAAGAAGAATCTTTCCAATCTCGTACTGGCAAGAGCACAGCTCCTCCATGCACTAATCTTTCCCCCCTTATTTATGAAAATGTTCAAGATAGAGATCAGTTCTTTTGGCTCAGGATTTATTATTGCTCTGCCTGCTGGCTTTGGAACAGGAACTATAAACACTCTAATATATGTCTCTCAAGTCAAGATAAGGTCACCTACCTTCTCTTACTATTCAATAATTTCAGGTTTCCTAATGCAGGATCTTATCTTCCCCAGATTCCCAGGCATATACTAGAATAGGTCTTGGGCCATAAAAGGTGCTAAGAGATAAGAATTTGGAGATGGATCTGAGAGATAAACATTCTCTGGAAAAGCACTGTGTATGTATGTATGTATGTGTGTGTGTATACATACACACAATTCATTCACTCATTCCACAAATATATATTGAATATCTACTACATGCCAGGAATTGCTCCTGAGGATGCAGCTGTGAATAAAACAGATAAAAGCCCTCCCCTAACAGATTAACCAGAGCTTGCTAATTGTTAATGTTTGGTGATGGGCACAGGGGGATTCTCTCTACTTTGGTACATATTTGAAATTTTCCCTAATAAAAAGTTAAAAATATAGTTCTCAAATGTCAAACACACGATGCTGAGTGAAAGAAACCAGACACAAAAGAGCACATGCTACATGGCTCCATATATATGAAACTCTAGAAAAGACAAATCTACTCTCCAGTGACAGAAAGCAGATCAGGGACTGCTTGAGGCAAAGGGTGCCTGGGAACTATTTTGGGGCTAGAGATGTTCTATATATTCTTTGGGCTCATGGTTACATGGGTGTATCCATTTCTTAAAAAGCATAAAACTGTACAATTGAAATGAATAAATTTTATTCTATGTAAATTTTATTACAATAATATTGATTAAAAAAAAAACTCCCTCAAATCCTTGTCCTCATGGAGCTTGTATGAAGGGAGTGGCTGGGGCTAGAAGAAATCTTAGGGATTGTGTAAGTCCCTCATTTTATAGGAAGGGAGCAGGGAAATTCACTGACTTGTACGAAATTCACTGACACAGATACGAACAGCAGGGACCAGCATCCAGCTCCGTCTAGATTTTCCTCTTATCTCACTGTCTGTGATATAGGGTGGGGGTGAAATTCTGAAGTCTCATGATTTGGGGTGACTGTATTCTGAAGGATTAGGTGGAACGCCCATATCCTAGGTAACGGGGTACCTGTAGCATAAATCTGCCATGCTTCTCCAGGAAGACCTCCTGCTGTTTTTAGACACTAGCTGAGATGCCAGTAGCTGCAGGGAGGAGAAGGGAGTCTGGCTGAAGCCCCAAGTCAAGGTCTGGTTTATTTTGTAAGTGATCTCAGTTGATAAGCCCCACTCTAGCTTATCTTCCCATCTCCTTACTGAAGGCAAGATTCATATTTCACTGTCTTAGCCATTCTTGACCCTCCTCCACACCTAGCTGGGCTCACACACCTGAAATACTCCACTATCATTCAGTTCTGTGCTCTAAGGAAACCCCTTTGAGGGTGGAGTAGGTCCCAGAAAAGAGTAGCCAGAATAACACAGAGGGTCAGCGGTTGTAGGCTCACGAGCCAGGCCTTCTTGCTTTGAAAAGACTAAGGTTAATATGGAATCTTAATGAACCTTTACAAACCTATTGTGTGTTTGTCAAATCCCAGAATTCTAGAATGACAGTTGAGTGTGAAGTTTACACCCAGTCCAATTCTGTTGCCATCCACTACTCCAGCACTCACAATGGGAAGTACACCGGGCACCAATCACCCCAGATGCAAAAGTGGGTTTCCAAGAGCTTCTCTTGCTCCATGACAGATGTGCCCCTGGAGAATCAAGGTGCTGAACTTAAAGGATGCTATGGGCCGGGACCCCTGTCAGCTTGCAAATATCTCTTGGTGCCTGTACCTTTCAAAGAGCAAAATGCTGGCTTCAGGGATAGAGGACTGAGCCCCTGGGGGCGGTTTAATGTTCTTCTTGCTTTTACTTTAAGCACATTACACAGCCTCTAGCCATTGCCCTTCTGCTCCTGGCTTCTGGGCCACCCTTTAGCCTTTCCCGCACGGGGGCGCACAGTTCAAGTGGCCCACCTAAACAGGATCTTCTACAAGCCTTTTGCTGGGAAGTGGCTCCCGTGACTCACAGAGGCCTCCTTTTCATGCCAACTCTCTCCCTCTGCTCTCTGATCTGCAGTGGCAAACCACAAGACTCCCCTCCCAAAGTCAAGTCTGGATTTTACACTATTGACTCATAGTCTTTAAGTATTTATGGTAGAGTCTACTGTTGCCATCTAAACATTTCACGGTGGTGACATTAAGGTGACAGTAGGGGGTTCCTATGTCAATCTTCCACTGTAAGGCTTCATAGGAAACACAAAGTACATGCTCAATAAATACCTCTCAAAAAGAGCTGATATGAATCCAACTTTTCCCTTTTCCATGCCGTTTCCCAGGTAGTCCTCTCTTTCTAACCCTTCCTGGCTTTCTCTGCCAAGATCCAGCTCCTCTGGAGAACTCTCCCGGACTGCGCTTGCTCTTCCCTTCTGTCGTCGGGCACAGCTCAGTAGGTCCTAAGTGCCCAGGTAGGCTGTAAGTGTTACTTCAAGTGCCAGTGGGGCGGGGAGAAGATTTAATTCAATAAACACTAGTTTGATGAACCCATGAAGGCAAATCCCAACTCAATAGCTATTAAGTCATAAATGAAACCTTCATAGCATATAGAAATGCCCGGCTCAGGGCCCAAATCCCTCCCTTCACCATGAGGAGAACCAAAGTCATGTGCAGATAGGACCCTCAGCTCCAGGCTGCAGGAATGCTCTTGTAATCAGAATTCGCAGATAGAGAAATCTGTCAAAAATACTCCACCGAGGCTGCTGAGCTTAGAAATACTTGGGAAGCTGCTGTACTAGCATGGCACCTCATCAATGGCAGCTACCATCTCAGGGCTGGGGCATTGAGAGCCACACAGCTATGGTCAGCAGAAAACGCTGCTGAGGATAAAGGCAGAAGAAGGACGGGTAGTGAGCCAGTTCACAGAATAATGGTGGTGGTGGGGTTAGATAGTGTGGGAGATTAGGGTGATATTCCAAGGGGCGAAAGGGCTGGGAATCCTGGCATCTGGGGTGAGTCACATGGTCTTGCAGCGCCTTCCTCCTCCTAGGACTCCCCTACCTCAGAATCAAGCCCCAGCAGGCTCTCTGGCAGAGTCTGAATTGTGTTTTTTGCCAGTCTTCATGTGCCTTTCTGTCCTATGATGGCTGGTTCCCTGACCACATGGTGTCATCCCTCATCTGAACTCCTGGCTCCTCCATCCCTTTGGAACGGGAATATCATCCAGTCCAGCCTCCCTTGGCTTAAACCCCCACTCTCTCCATCACTATCAGCATCACACCATCCCCTGCACTCACTGTATATCAAGGACTGGCCTAATCACTTCACACATGAGGCTTTTTTATACCTCACAGCAATTTATACCTGTGGTAGATACTATTATCCCCATTCTACACGTCAGCAGACTGAGGCTCAGAGAGATAACACGACTTTCCCAAGATCCTATAGTCTAAAATGGAGTCTGGTTGAATCTGATTCGATAGCCCAGCCTCCAAACCTCACACCACCTCCTACAATCTTTAACTTGTGATTCTTGGAGTCATGAGATAAAAAAAAAAGAGGGGCTTTAACAGGCTGGGTAGCGGGTGGTGAATGAGGAGTGAGGAATTAAAATGTATTAAGAAGCTACAGTAAGCGAAGCATCTTAGTTTTGTTATCTAATCCTGTTAATAATTCTTTGAGCAGCTGTTCTCATCCTCATTTTAGGAGGTTGGGGGGCTTGAAAAGGCCAGAAGTCCAGAGGCAAAGTGAATTTCAAGGTGCTAGCAATTTTATTCCAACCTAAGTCTCTCTGAGGTCAAAGCCAGTACCATGCGCACGGTACCACGCCACCACCTGTACCAACTACCAAAAACAGGTTCCTGGACTGCCCCCAGCCCTGCACCAGGCTCCTGGCTCTTTGACGGACCTTGTAGCCTCTTGGGGGCTAAGGGCTCTTACTGTGGTATGGACAATCTTGGGGGTGGGGGGCGGGCATGTCCTGACTGACGGGCTGCAGGAACCAGTAGGGCCCCGTTCCTGCTCTGCCAGGTGGAGGACGAGGCCAGCCTCTAATGGTCACCTGGGCTGTCTTCATGGTCCATGCCATCAGGTGGTCCCTGAGCAGGTAGGCTGACTTTAGGGGAAGGGGCTGCCTGCTTGGCTGGGCTCCTCCTCAGGCCATTAGATTGGTGAGGGTGTGAGGGTCTTAAGCCCACTTCCCAGTTTTCTCTCAGCACAGCCCGATCATGCAGGAGCATGCAGGAAAGGCCTCCCTCGGGCGTCCCGCCATGCAGTGTGGATGGCTGGATGAAAACAGATCATGAGGTTGAACGGGGCCTCCATGTCACCAGGCCTGAGGGCTCACCTACCTGGAGAGACTCCCCACTCTGGAGGCCTTACCTTAAAGAGGGACATTCACACTGAAGCAAACTTGAAAAGAGAGAACACGCATACAAAGAGAAGTTTACTTGGCCGGTATTTCCCCTCATTGCCTTTGGCTTTCACTGAGGACAGCTAGGTTTCTGGGGAGGCATATCTCTCCCTCTTCCACTGGCTTCCCCACATTCTGGTTCCAAAGCCCTGGGAGTCATAATCTCAGAGATTCATGCTTTTTTTTTTTTTTGAGGAAAAAAGGAGTACACAGGAGGGGAGCTAGGAGTGAACAAAATACCTCCAAGATCTGCAAAGTCAGATGATGTCCTTCGACCACACCAAACACATCACTTCTGCCCTCCATGGTCCCCAAAGAAGGCAAGTAACCACCAGTAACACGAAAGCTAAATGTGCTACTTTAATTGGCAACTAGATGATGCCACCATCTTGGACCCAAATCCCCAGTGGGATAGACCAATTAATTCTATGCTTGGAGATTTTTTCCAGCATCAAAGGTCTAGGCTCCAACCTTGCTAGTTTTTCTATTCCCTCCCTTCTACTGTTGGGGTGTCTGCCACCCACTCTGTGTGCCCTAGCTCTGAAGCCAGCCACCCCCAGAAAACTGATTTGAATATATGATGACATCAAGTCTTTGGTTTACTGCTGATGGCATATCATTTGTGCAAAATTAGTGGAGTATGTGGGTGGACAGAAGGAGGATAGAAGAGAAAGTGGAGGACGGAGAATATATAATATAGAACAAGTGAGAGGAAAATCTGCATGTGGAAGCAGGGGCCACTGAAAATGTCGTGGGGTGGGGGCTCGAGCAAAGGGGCATAAATAAACCTGAAGGCAGGAAACCCAGCGGACCAGTGACAGCTGGTGAGTCAGGGCAGGGGTTAGACAGGGACGCTCAGGCGCCAGGGAGCAGAAATCTCAGTTTAGCAAACATTTCAAGGAGGCGAAGGCCTAGAGGGGACAGCAGCCAGTGGAGGTATGTGATAAAAGCAGACCAGAGGCCAAATTCCAGCTGTGAATCTGGACAATCTCCTCGGTGCTATCTTCAGAGGGTGAGGCCCTATGGAAGAGGAGGGGATCAGGTCTGGGAGCTGGTCTCCAGTCATATCCTCAGCCCCTTGGGGGTAATCTGGGGACCCCAGGCTCCAGCTGCGCCAGCCTGGGCAGAGTGTAGGCTCGTTGTGCCCACCGGCAGGCTATGCCAAGGAGGGGATCCAACCATGCCATGGGAGTCGGGATGGGCAGGAGCTCTGAAAAACATGCCCCTGTGTCTTGGCTCTTCTTAAGTCTTAGACTAGATGGCTTGACCTCACCCAGCCTCAGCTCTAGCACCTACCACCAGACAAAACCAATCCCTTCCTGAATCAGACAGACAGACGCCCTGCCCCCCCACCCCAGAGTCCCCAGATTCAGTACAGCCAGCTGAAGAGTGGGGCAGTAGCTATTCTGCAGGTTTCTGGGGATTGGTGGCATTCTGATGTGAGGTCAACAGCATGGGTAGGGAGCAAGTGGAGCTAGTCCAGGACACAGGAGACCCAGAATTCCCCCATAGGCCCCAGGCCCTTGACCAGATGCCCTGGGGAGCTTCAGTCTGACGAGATCAGGGGAGTCTGTGCACCTGGTTTCCTCACCTGCTAAAACATGTGCCCTGTGTTGTTGTGAGGCCACCGCCAAATAGCAAGGCTAGCGATGTTCGCTCAGACTTGTCCTCCCACTTCTCACAGTGTCTTTTCTTTGACTTTAAGTCCGTCCCTAAGATCTAAGAACCTCATTCTGTAGTGGGCTGCTTACAACCCACTATCCTGGCCACTCCCTCCCAGTTTCAGCCTCTAAACCAGCTTTCCTTCCTTCCTCTGTCAAAATCTTTCCCAGTTCTCCCTAGAAGCAGCTGATGTATCCTCAAGTCATGTGACACTGAAAGGCTGTCTTGTGATGGAACTCCCTGCCCCATGAGTAGCAGACAACTTCTATGGGGACATACCTCAGCTTCCCAGTGCCTCTCCAGTGACCTCTTATGGGTGGCTATCTATTTTGCCTGTGGGTAAGGCTGACCCTGTTTATGGAGCACAGAATCATGCTCACTGCTCATATCTGAGCCAGGCTGGTACCCACACTCTCAGGTTTAATCCTGAGTCAGTTGGGAGTGTGTGTGTGAAGGCTTATAAAAACCTTATATGAGTTTTCACGTTGGTCCTGCAAGGCTTTCGGAGATGAGAAGTATAGTATATTCATCACCGCAGTAGGCTTTAATTTAACGTAAGATTTGTTTCTGCTGTATACAAGCCCACAGATGACTTAGGGTGGTGCCGTTAACATTTTTCAGGAAAGAGTTTTCAACCTAGGGACAGATTTGGGACACCTTTCTAACCTGGTAACTAGACGTGGGCTATTCTTTCTTTTACAATTTTGCTATTTCTCTGGAGATAAATCCCTAGTCTCAAGAATATAAATGTGACCAGATATTTAAAAAACTTGAGTGAATCTTTACAGACCTGTAGCCAAGGGCTCTGTAAGGATCAACATTATTCAGCTCAAAATATGATCTGATACACCTCTTGCACAAGTTAATTCTCCCTATTTATCTTTCCTTCAGATATTCTAATTCTCTCCACCAGACTGAATTCAAACCAACCAAATAAACGCCCTCTCCCCTGACCACGATAGAGGATAACTCTGGAGTGAGAAGGAACATGTACAGAAGATGATTTCCAAGACGATGAGGAAGCCAGGCTTCGGGAAGGCTATGACACTTTGTAATAGGTGGGAGCTTTTGGACAGCCCCTTCCCTTTTTCATTGCCATCCTCTCGGGCGGTGGTAAGGCCTCCCAGCCGACTTGAGTCCCTCAGCAAAGGAAACATACAGAATTTTGCCCTCTGCTCCCGGTGGGGGAGATCCTCTCCAGAGGTCCAAGGAAGGAAAGCATGGGGCCCTTGCGCTCCAAGTGGAGATGGGGTCCTACCTGATCCCCAGGTGGTCCTGACTCCCCAGACCCAGGGGTGTACTGGTACTGCTCGTACCTGGGCCCCCCTCGCAGTGTTACTCTTCTCAGGTCTGCACTTTCATTGGGCTCAGAGCTCAGCCCCAGGGAAGAACCACTGGTACTTCCAGGGCTTTGGGGACCAGCGCTTCTCAGCCTGAAATCTCATAGGGCTCTCCTCCGCTGGACTGGTGCGAGGTTCTACCCCAGTGAGGGACTCTTCTCCATGAATCTGTACTATAACACTTTCTTGCACTTTTTAATTGTTTGCTTCAGTGTGATCTCTTAGCAAAGACCCCTGCCTCTGCCCTACCCCAGGCCCTCTCCTCCCTTCACACTGCTTGCTCATGGTCTGCTGGGGCCTGCCCTGTCCTCTTCACCCTCCAGCCCTGCCCCAGCCCTTCACAAGCTTAGCTTTAAGTCGTTTTGTTAACGTGGAGTCCAAATTCAAGTTTAAATCATTTTGTAGACCTGTGCTGGCCAATCATTCACTGAACTTGTACTGGGTTCCCATTTATTGGACCCGGATTCTTTACTTAGCTTTACTTCCCAATTTTCTTTGAGTTGATTAACTTAGATTAAACCTAAATTAACATGTCACCCTCAGATCTGAGGCTCTATTTTCTCCTTCTTCCCTATCTGGCCTCTGGTTTCCAACTTCCCCTCATTTTGCCAGGGGCGGTATTAATCTTGTTTTTAAAGACCGCTGGGAGAGGGGAGGCGGCCTTCTGGCAGGCTAGCATGTGCAGTGAGCCCTGTCCCAAACCCACAGCATGGGCTTGGCACAGTGGGCCTCAGAGCTATGTGGGAGATGGACAGGGGTGGAGGGTGATGTTATTCCCAAAACGAGGTGAACCTAAATCTAGCCCGTTCCAAGCTGTGTGCTAGCCGGTGAAAATCATAAAAACCAAGCAGACGAGGCATGGAGGCAGGACTAAGCATCCAGGGAAGATCAATCAGCCATGCTCTAGTCTGGGGGAGGTCTGGACCACGCCCTTCAGCTAAGAGGTTAACCCCCTCCTGGAATATTTCTGAGACTCACAGCCCTATCAGCAATCACCCCTCATAAAACCTCCTAAAATATAATGGAATTCCTTTCTGATGATTCACAAAGCACAGGAAGGTCGTTTTCTGTACCTGGCAGTGAGGGAGGAAGGGTCATCTGACATCTGACAGAATGCAGGGTGACTGAGAGCTAACTGGATGATCTCAGGTTTTCTCTGCCCTACCACTCTGGGGCTCCTGCCCAGTAAATTCCTATATTACACACCCCCTTCACTCCCAGTAAGCTGGCCAGCTGGCTATCCAAATTTTCTATCTGAATGATTGCCCTGTAGGGCTAAAAGCCAACAAAAATAGGTATTCCCTTTATACGCATGGGCACACACACATGCATGCACATACGTGCACACGATCATATTCTCACTAACTTTAAGGACAGTTAGAGTTAGTGCTGACCTTTCCCCTTTCAGCAGGTCACTGCTAGGACACGGTCTTTGCTCTCTGTGTTAAGAACAGATTTAACTGTTCTGTTCCTCTTTCCAACCTCTGAGCTTCAAACACCCTTAATTGCGCTCCCTCTAAACGGCATCATCTCAACAGGCCTAAGAACCTGGAAATATATGCTGAGGCCGGAGCGAAGTAAGAAGAGACAGTGGGCAGAGAAGGGAGAGAAGGTTTCTGCATAGTCTAAGGAATGGGCTTCTGAAGGATTCACCCCCGGGGGTTCCCGTGGGGACAGTCCTCCTCAAATGTCAGCCATTGAGTAGCAACTTCGTGCTCTGTGTTAGTTCTACATAATGACTATGCCTATTATTTAGTTAATATTTTTCTTTAAATTGACTCATTTAAAAAAACAAACCTGTTTATTTATAAAGAAACCTTATACCTCTACCATACATGGAAAACTAGTATCATGTGTGATTTTTGATCAAAATAAAAAAGTAAATCTATTAAAATGAAAACTGTTTTGTGTCCATATAAATCATCATCTTGGTTATGGCTGTAAATTGTATATTTTCTACAGTGAGCTCTTAGGGCCGAAGGGACTCTTTTAGGGGGTGTCTCGACTATCTCCTGCCCTTGTCATTTTGGCTGTAAGATGTGCCCTAAATTATCTTTCTGTGTGTGGTACCCATGCCCGGCCCATGGGGCGGGATGAGCCCTGGGCCCTACTTACAATTCGAGGTTTGAAGGGCGGCTTGATCTTCTTCTGCTCCAGGAGCACCCAGTCAATCTCCTTGAAGAACGGGTGCTGCTTGATGGCGTCCTCACCATTCTGTGCCGCCACACAGCCCAGGCGCTTGTGGGGGTTCTTAGTCATGAACTGCGGGGATGAGGACATAGAATTAGTGACAGAGGCCCAGCAGGCGCAGGCTTTGAGGGAAAGATGGAAGCCGGCCAAGGCAACACTTTGCCCTCCAGGGTACCCTTTAACTCTTCTATAGAACTTACTCTGTGCCAGCCACCGTTCTAAACGTGGTACGTTAACTCATTTCATTTAAATGCAACCCTCTGAGGGTTATTATGCTATTATTATCCTTATTTTATAAGTGAGGTAGTTGAGGCACAGGGAGGCCAATTAACTTGGCCAAGGTCAAACAACCAGCAAGGTACCAAGCGGCGACTTGGGACTCAGGCTCTTAGCAACTTCCTGATTCCCCTTACTTCTCACGTCTTCTCCTCGGGAAGAAGATAAACTCGCTTACACTGAGAGGTCAACAGTCCTTCTTGAGGTAAGGAAAGAGGAACAGATATTCATGTGAAGGTAAATTATCAAAGGCACTTCCTGGCCTTTTTCTTTTCCTGGATCTGGGCCCTCCCATTTTTTAAAGATTGGAATTGGCAAAATACCCACGTAGCTGAAAAGATTAAAAAACAAAAACGAAAACAAGAAAAAGAAATGCTTAATGCTTCCCAACGCTTGTCTGTGAAAACCCACATTGATGGATTGTACTTGTGTGTGCGTGTGAGACAATGGTGAGAACGGGAGGCAGCAGGACTGCCGCTGACCATGACCATGCACAGGCTGCGCACTGCTTAGCTCTATGATGCAAATGGCCTCTAGAACTCGGCACTGCCTTCGCATGGGCAGCAGCTCTCAGAGACACAGCTCAGTGGCCAGAATCATGGAAAACCTGGCCTGGCCCAGAATCCAGCGACAATGTGAGGAAGTGAAGTGTTTCAAGGCGGAGGGAGTACAAGTATCAGGGCTATGAATAAGCACACAGGTTTTCACGCCTCAGGAAGCTGCCCCTGAGCCAGAGACTCTGCCTTCTCTCAGAGACGTCGCCCTCACCGACCAGCTGACACATACATGATCTCTAACTTCTGAATCTCTGTAGGTCAAAGTTTCTTAACCTCTGTGCTAATGACATTTTTTGGACCGGATATTTCTTTGTTGCAGGGGCCATCCTGTGCATTGTGGGACATTCAGCAGCATCCCTGGCCTCCACCCACTAGTGCCAGTAGTACCTCCTGATCCAAGTTATGACAATTAAAAATATCTCCAGACATCGACATATGTCTCCTGGGGTGGATGGAGTGTGTGTGTGTGGGAAAAATGCTTCTAGTTGAGAACCACTACTCTGGGTCATCCAGAAAGGGCCTAGGTGGGGTGCAGGCAGGGAGGCCCATAGGAAGGTGTGTCAGGCAGGTGTTCGGTGCCTTGGGCAAGTGGCCAGCTGTGCTGGGCTGATGTTCTGGCTGCCTTGGGTGCTACAGGTTTTTCCTTAGCACTTGGCATAGCACCTGACACATACTAGATGCTCAATAAATATGTTTTGAATAAATGAATGAATAAATAAACATACTGTATTTGCACTCTTATCTACATTTTTTTTAGGCAAGGTAACCTTTGGTTGACCTCACAGATTGCAAGGACCTTGTCAGTTTACAATCCCTTTTTAAAATTTAAAAAATATTTTTATGCCTACAGCACCTGGTCTTCCTAGGTGGTCTCCCATCCAAGTATTAACCAGACCCGACTCTGCTTAGCTTCTGAGATCAGTCGAGATCGGGCTTGTTCAGGGTAGCATGGCCATAGACTCTTATCCCTATTTTGACCATGTATGGATGTATTTATTTATTGCCCACCTTCTCCAGCTGGATTGTAAGCTCCACAGGAAGGGACAATGGCTGCTATATTTACCAATATTTAGTATCTAGCATAATGCCCAGCATATCAGAAGCACTCAATAAATAGTAGTTCAATATGCACCAAATTAATGAAAGAGAAAGAGTGAGGGAGAGAAATGGAAGCAGATGAGGAAGAGAGGGAAAGCATGAAGTGAGGGATAAAGGGAAAGAGGTAGGAAAACAACAACTATAGCAAAAAGTAACATGTTCTTGTGTGTCATTTTCCAAAATATGGTATGTGTCCCCTAAGACACCTACACAATGATTTCATGTCTTTTTAACATTTTCATATGTTGATTTTTGTTAATTAGTTATGGCAAGTGATACTGTTTTTCTACTTATGATTTAAAATTTCTTTGTAAAATTCATATAATTAGGTAAATATTGGGAGTTGATCGAAAGAACAACAAAAGGAAATCATGGTGGAGAGGGTACTTGGATGTGGCGAATTTTGTGACTGTGGTATGCCAACTACTGGGGCATTCCGATGAGTGAAAAAAGCCAGCACTGGAAGTCAAGGTTCCTACACTGTCACTCCAGTCCTGCCTCAGCCCAGCAGGGTGACCCTTCCCAGGTAAGCTGATCTGCTTAGCTTCCCTGAACCTTAGCTTCCACAGCCCTTTCCCAGGGAGATAGGCAACTTAACTCACTGGGTGCAGAACAGTGTCTCATGTTGTAGAAATGGCTGCACTGAGCAAGCAGTAAAAATGTTCACATACGAGGGATTATCTGTAGGGGCAGGGACAGTCTCTCTACCACTTGTCTGAATTCAGCATGGCTGCACAGATCTTGAGTGGACACTTCTTTTCTAAACAGCTCTTCGGCCAGAGCGATGCCATCATGGACAAAGGCGCACGGTGCCCTCTCCTCTCTCTTCCCCATCACAGGCCCCAGAGGAAGAGAGGCCGCAGTGGCAGGTGTGCAAGGAGGGCCCAGTCTCGGAGCCTAAGCAGCAGGCGTGAACCCAGCGCAGTGTGGGTTTGTTTTGCTCCCTCTGAAACACTCACTGGTGGACACGGCCCCCCTCAGGAAACATAAACCCGCTGTCCTTTTCCCACGAGAAGAGCAATTCATCCCAGGCCCTGTTTCCTCGGCAGCAGCCTTCCGAACTGGGCCCAAACTCCTGAACTCCTGGTGGTAACTGCCCTCAACTCCTTCCATTTAGTGGTAAGGCCAGGTAGGATAGAGAAAAGCAGACAGAGAGAGAGGGAGAATGGGGGTGCGGGTAGGGAGGGAGGAGTGAGAGGGACAGAGTGAGGAGAGAGAGAGAGATGGTGGGAAGGCCAGAGGAGCAGAAATGTGGGTGCAAGGTGACAACTCACAGCTTTCAGGATGCTGACGGCCTCCTTACTGAGCCAGACCGGGTAGAGCACGTCATCATGGAGGATGGACTCAAACAGGTCATCCTCGTTGTCGGCCTCGAAGGGGGGCTGCCCAGCCATCATCTCGTACATCAGAACCCCCAGGGCCCACCAGTCCACCGAGGGGCCATACTCCAACTCCTGCAGGATCTGTTCGGGAACCAGGCAACGTCAGAGCGTGCCCAAAACTCCCAGCAGTGGCCATGCCTGTGCCACAAATACCCATGGGAAGAACTGCACCTTCAGTTCTAGTTCGCTCTTTCACAGAGTGGAGCCCTGTGTTGCATTGAGTTAGGTTTTCAATCAGCAAATTCAGATTGGGAGGCACAATGTTGGAAGCCAGCTATCAACTCTCCAACGTCAGTACCCACAGTCTGTCCTCCAGTGGGTACAATTCACTGTTTTCTTTGTTTGAGCACCAGATAAAGTTCCTGACTTGTATTTATAGCCAAGTTAAAAAAAACTGCATATTTTTGACAATAAAACTAGGGTCAGAGGAGCAAGATGCAGACTACGAAGGACACAAGCAGGCTGTAAGTGATGGTGTGCAGCAAATTCAGGTCGCCCATCTCACACACAGTCCAGGACACCGCTCACTGAGTGGAAAGTTGAGTAGAATCTCAGTCTTTAAATGGTAACAATGTTGAATTTACCTGAGTCCTGTACTCTTGGAAAAGAAACTATAGTTAATAAGTCTCCCCACCCTTTTGTGTTCTAATCACAAAGGACACTATGCTCTTGCATATTCTAAGGAAAGACTCACTTCCTACGTTCCTCAAGGCTCCCACAACCCTTACTGATGGATCCCCTGTTTACCTGTCTCTGTAAAGCCCCAGGTCCCCTTCCTTTTATTCAAGGCATCCAACATGGCAAAGACCATTGCCTAATCATTGCAGCTTTCAGGACACCTAAGGCGGATAACTACTCAGGCAACTTGTCCCAAAACGAGGCTCCAGCTCAGTTCTCAGATTTCAAGATAGACAGAAGAGGAAGCTGAACCCCCAAATATGTGCTTTCTGTAGTCTACTCAAAATACCCTTCTAGAGATTAGATTGCTTGGGATTAAATAAAAAGACTTGAGCAGAAGGATTTTGAAAACAGTAAAAATACAATTTAGGACTAATCTTTCAAATTTAGAAAGAAAAAGAATATGAGCAAATACGGCCAACTGTAAATTCTTTGGGGCTGGTGATCTGTTTGGTGAGCATCTCTGGTCTCTTAGACCAGTGATTAGCACATGGTGTCTATTAGAGGTCAGAGCTATAGGCTCCACTGTCCTGAGGAGCCAGCAATGTCGCTCTGTTCTGAAGCCAAAGCCAGCACCTTCCTCAAACTTGAAAGATCTAGCGCCCCAACCTGTCCCACCACAGGACAACCAACTTCTGTCCTTCAAGGTCATGATTATCACTCATTTCCTCCAGAAAGCTTCCTTGAATCTCCCTTGTCTTTCTCCTATCCTCTGACATCCTAAGTCCCTTACTTGTTCCTAAGATCTGTAGGCAAGTTCCACATACTACCATGATTGCAGTTATTTCTTCATGGTCAACTGTCTTCCTGGGGCATGTCTAAACAACCAGGTGGTAAGGGCAGTAGCATTCTTCTGAGCCTTCACTGTGACCAGCCCAGTTCCAACACTCAGGAGACAGGCTGCCACATGTGCCCACTGTCTGTGACCTACTAGGCATGCTCTTTTCTCTCCTTGGCTCAGAGGACTCTGAGTGCTAAGGCGGCCAGCCTCTGGGAGGTGGCACAGCTGAAGATGCCTCTGCAAGTTGATGGGGAGGTGGCCTGCTTATATTCTGACAGGATGGCACTGGGGGAACCACAGAGCAGCCCTGCCTACCCTTCCTGGGCCCCTTCCAGAACCTTCCCATTCTGGGTAGCATCTTTTGTAAAATTCCTTTTAGGCTTGCCCCTAATTATCTGCTTTCTAATCATCTTGTCTGTTATGGAGCTGCTGAGAAGGGCAAGATTTCACATGCCATGGGAGGGCACCCAGCATGGCAGCCAACCCCTTGAGTGGGTTAGAGCTGGAGTAGAAGAAAAGGGCAGGCATTGGGTCTGATGATGCCAGGCACCCAGGGCTGGCTACAATTCCTGGGGAGCAGGGGCTGGATGTGGAGAAAGGAGAGGGGGTACGATGGGTGTTAGCCAAGGGCACATGGTGGGAAGAGAAGCTCTGGGGCAGAGCTAGTGCCTCAGAAGGTGTTTCTGGTTTCAAGGTTAGCCAGGCACCTCTCAACTCCTCCTGTTTGAATAGAGGCTTATGCATTCTGAAACATTTCCCCGCTCTAATCTCATTAGATTCTCAGAACAGCTTGATGAGGTGGGTAGGGCAGGAATTGTTATTCCCATTTGAAAGATGAGGCACCTGAAGGTCAAAAACATTTTGTGACTTGATCAAGGTCACATAGGGGCATTAGTGATCAAGTCTGGCCTAGAATCTCAACTCTCAGGTCTGTACTTTTCCTGCCCCACTGCACAAGCCAGCAATAATGGAGACCCCATTTATTTACCCAGTTCCTGCTATGGACCAGGCACTGTGTTAATCCTTTAGAGGCACACTTTCACCTGCTCTTTCTGTAGCCCTTGAGGAAGGTAGCAATATGTTTATCAGCTATAATTTGCCTACAGTAAGGCCAGGGATTGTCTGTCATTTCACGTGTAGTGGTGATTCTGCATCGTGGGCATGAGTGCAGAATGGAAAGGAAGAGGATCCGAGTCTTATAAACAGAGATCAGAGTTGTTCATTGTGAGTCTCGCCAATGAACCGTCTTTCATGAAAGTTGTGTGGGTGTTTTGTTCACCATATAGTGAATATTTGTCTTGGGCTGGGTCCTTAACTACTACACCAGGCTTTCAACCCGTTGACTCTAGTATCAACTCGGAGAGACTGACACCAAGCATTCTGACGAAAAAGGATAAATGAGAAAGATGCCGAAAAAGCAACTGAGAGCCCTGGCTTTTGCCGATTTCTCCTTGAAGGTTAAATTCCTAGTGTTCCTGATAAGGGAACACAGTAGTAGAGACAGACTGAAATCTCTACACTTCAGAGCTCTTAGAAGATAAAGGTTCTAACGCAAATTGACCTACTACTGTCCTCACACTTCACTAACCCTTCTCAGGCCTCCCTGTGTCTCATCTGTTCTGTGAAAAGTCTCAACCGTCCTTCCCTCTCGCTCTGCCCTCTGATCCACACTGCTGATGCCCATCTTCTTCCCGGGACAGGTCTGATTATAACCTTTCTACAATGGGAAGCCCTTAGTGGGTCCACGGATCTAAGAATAAAGGTCATTTTCCTTGGTCCTAATCTCTTTCATTACTAAGAACACCAGGAAATCCTCTGTTCTAGCTACACTATTTTCCTTTCTTAAAAAAGGCCAGAAATGTTCTCACCCCTCTGTTTTTGCTCATGTTGGAGTATCCCAAATTCTCATTCATTTATTCATTCGACAAACCATTACTAAGAGCCCAATTTGTGTCCTAGATCCAGGAAGTACCCAGAATAGAAACATAGCCCCTGCCCTAAGGGACAGAGCCCAGGGATACTGAACCTCCTCTCCCACCCCACCCCCACTCAATCCTCCCTATTGTTTTCAGGAATGTTCCCCACCCCCACCACCAAAGGAAATCCTGCTAATTCTTTAGGACTCAAATCATCCACCAGGTGCTCCAAGAAGCCTTCCCTGATTCCTGAGGATACCATCTTGTGTTTCATACCTATTTGTTCTACTTAATTAGTTGTTTACTTAGCTGTCACTCGCTCTAGACCAAATGTCCTTTTAAGAGAGCACCAGTGTCTTAGTCAATTCTTCATCCTTACATTGCTTTGTGTCCAGCAGGTGCTCAAACAATGCCCACTGAAAGGAAATTAAATCTAAATGTGCTAACACATACCAATCTACCATGGGCAATGCTTAGTGGGGATTGGTGCTTCCTTCGCATCTTACATGTGTCAGAACCCTCAAGACCATTTTTATTAAGAATCTAAGATAGGTTATGTCTTAAATCTGAATCAAATCACACGATCTCTTAGTTGGACAAGATTGACCTAGAGAAACTCAAGGCAAACAAACTCTTTATAGTGAACAAAACATCCAAACTTTCACAAAACGCAACCTACTGGTGAGGCTCAAATGAACATCTCTGATCTCCATTTATGAGTCAGTTAGTCTCCTCTTCCTCCTTGATCCACGTACTTCCTATGTAGAATCACCACTGCACTAGAAATGGTAAATAATTCCCGGTTTAACTTGAGGCAGATTCTATCTGATTAAGTAAATCGTTGCCTTATCAATAGTGCTCCTTTATCCTGTTTCTTAAGAACTGAAAACAACAATACATGTCAACAAATTTCTCTTGAGCCGAGTTTCATTGGTAGCTCTGGGCCGGATAATGCTTAGGAGGACCCGTCCAGATTGGAGGATGGCCTGTTACTCTTGGCTCACTCATATCTCCCCCATCACAACCACTTCCTTGTGGAGAAATCAGCAGCCTTTTCTCCCTCTTCCCTGGAACCCACCCTGGTTTTCTCGAGGCTTCCCGCAGCACTAGATGACTCCAGTCCATGGGAGTGAAGCCCTGGATCAGCTGCAGCAGCAAGAGGAGGTGGCCCTTTGCACATGGTCTTACCTCAGGAGCGATGTAGTCAGGAGTCCCACAGAATGTGGTGGTCGTCACACCGTTCAGAATCCCTTCCTTGCACATTCCAAAGTCGGCCAGCTTGCAGTGACCTTCTGCATCCAGAAGGATATTGTCCAGTTTCAAATCCCTGCAAGATGGGCAGAATCACATGGTTAATGCTTTACTTGATTGCCTTCTTGAGTTAGAGAGAGATGCATATCCTAGGGAAATTTGCTACAGAAAGAAATGTCTTGAGGAGGCTTGCAACCAAACTTAGTCCAGGTCTCGCACATGATGGCCAACCCCCAAAGGAGACTACATTCTCCCCAACATGAGAGAGGAGCTTCTGCAACCCCAGGAATATCTCAGGACTGCTGTAGTTTAATATATTAAGTCAGTAGCTATTTTTTGAAGCTATGTGCTGAAATTCATATTATTATAAGAGAAAGAAGCAAGTCATCCCCCCCTTCCTTCATAAGTTAATCATGCAGATCAGCTAGAGGAATAACACATATTAACATCAATGAGTCAGATAAAATCACATAAGAATCAGTTGCTACTTTATAGGGCACCAACTCTGTGAGCTGTGGCACTTCGGAGGGAAACCACTGACAGCTGGTGCAGGCAGGAGGGCTTCCGGGAAACAGTGACTCTCAAGAGAAGCCTGTATAGATGGTAAGGTTTGAAAAGACCATGAAGAGAAAAGGTGGGAGGGAGAGGAAGTCCAACACAGTAGATGCAAAAGGTAGTGAAGAGACCAGAGACCTGGGTCTCAGTAAATGGTGTGGTAAGACTGGCATGCTGAAATGAACCACAAAGAGTGCCAGGAAGAGGGGTTTGACATTCATGTTGAGGACAATGGGAGCCCTACCTGCATGCTACCATGTATTTGCAAGATCAGTCTTCTCAGGGCAAGCAGGACGAGTGAGGGAAGGGCCTGGGGCAGGAAGGAAGACACACTGATTGCAAAAACCAGGACCCCCAGAGCACAGTAGTTCTGTGCAGTGAGTGAGGGCCGTGGAGGCAGCCAGTCTCAACCAGTGCAGTTCCCGTGTGGCCTGTGTTACAGTTTGGGTTCTGTGTAAGATCGTGCATAAAATCTGGGGTTCTGGGTAGGAATTCCCTACTAACGAAGTCTGAAAACCCTGGACCTGTCCCATAGAAGAACACAGACTTTTGAATGGGGGTCTCCCCCGCACCCCAAGGCCTTTGAGCTACTCTGGTGGGGGGAGGTGGGTGGCGGTCTTGCAAAGAAGGCCCATTTCCCTGAACAAGAGGGGCCCTTTTCACAAGCCTGCTGGCGTCTGGACTTGAACTCCACCATCAGGATTCAGGCCTGAGTACAAAGGTGGGGCAGGAAGCACTTGGGGGCCTGCCTGCCTTGCACCCGTGGCCGTTTCTATTTACAGCTGGGACTTCTTGAGGAAAGAGCACATAAAATGTGCTGCACTAAGCAAATGCTCATGAACTACAGAAAGAAGAGTGAGCCCAACCAGCGAGCGACTGGGACCAGGGGTCCCTGACTCCCAACCCTGGCCACTGCGTGTGGTCAAGGCTAAACTTTGGCTGGGGGTGGGAGAACAGTGAGATGAATACCAGCTTGACTCTGGCATGGAGGCCTGGGTTTTAATCACTATCCTGGCTTGGTCTTGGTAAAGTCACCTTGATGGTCTGTTACCTCATCTATCAAGATGGGCCAGATATATTCCTGCTCCTAGGCTTGCTTTTTTTTTTTAATGTGTGAAAAGTAGTAAGTTTTTAGTACTATTACACTCACTTCCTTCATAAGGAAACTGAGTGAACCAGGTATTCTGTCTGCCCATCTGCAATGCTGGAGTCCTTGAAAGGTGGACCTATAGCCCACTGAGTTATGGCCCCTTCACACTCTCTAATCTAGAGTTATCTTTCCAAGATCTAGAAGCACATATAATGATCACCGTGGCAACACTCATCAAAATAATAACAATAACATGTGGAAAGCACCTCAAGGTTTACAAACCACATTCATGTTCTGAACAATACTTAAAGTTAGGAAGAGCGCACTCAGCTATTACTGCGGCAGAAAGAAGTGAACAGAAGTGGGAAGAAGGTAAGCAATTTCTGTAACGTGACAGGGCATTGGTGGAACTGGGACCTGAACCTGGTCCCCTGCTTCGGAAGCTGTACTCCTCTGCCTTCCCGCTTTCATGTGGGTGGACTTCTCTGAAATGCTGGCCCCTAACTCCAGATTTATAAAGGATCCCATCTGCTACTGCTCAGAGCGCTCTCTTTTAAAGCCTCTGTTATGTCACAGAAAGGACTCGTTCTAATTTGTATGAATGGAAAGATTCAGAAGATTCCACACCAGCCTGACCTTGCCCTTGTTCTGAAAACTGCCACTCAGCATTTCCGGCACATCAGGCTCAGCCTTTCCCTTCTGCTCAGAGCTCCTACTCAGAGCAAGTGAAGGTGGAATGTCTTATTTTCCTCCAACTCCTGCTCTTCTTTCCCTGCCCTGGCCCTGAGCCTGACCTAGATGCGCGCCGTCCCTTTGCTTCCTGCTCCCACTTCTCCCTGGGGTACGAAGCTGCTCTTACTGAAGGCCCAGGATGGCCACCATGGTGGAGCATGTTCTGCAGTCAGCTGCCCCTTTGTGTGGCAAAGGGAGGCCTCACGCTAAAACCATTCTTCCATTTGTGACCTGTGGATGGACCTTGAGATAATCATGCTAAGTGAAATCAGCCAGACGAAAGAAGTTGAAAACCACGTTATATTACTTGTATGTGGAAAATAAACCTAAAAGCAACAAACAGATATAACAAACAAACAGAGAATCATGGACATGGACAGTAGACTAGTGGTTACCAGAGAGTAGGGGGAAGTGTGGAGCGGGGAGGTAGATGGGGTAATAGGGGTCAAATATATGGTGACAGAAAGAAATCTAACTATGGGAGGTGAACAAACAATGCAAAATAAATATGACTTACTGTTGAATTGTACACTTGAAACTTAATGGATTTCGTTAACAAATGTCACCATAATAAAAAACAAAACAAAAACAAAAAAAAACCCATTTCTTCCCACCATCCTGTGACTGATGCCTGAAATCCCGCCACTAGTCACTTCCTGAGACCCCACCCCTGCTGTCTGTATTTCTCTAAAACTCTAACTCCCCACACAAAACCAAGTCCCATGGAAGAGACAGTGACTTATGTTCCTTTCCTTTGTGACAGGAAGATTAGTGAAGCTTGATAGACCCCTGGGGGGCCAGAAAGGCCATTCTAGAACTTTATTCCTCTGGGGATCTTCAGTTTCATTAGAAAGAAAAGTACCGATATCTGGTCCTGGGCTCTCAGTCAGTTCCTGAGTGGGGTTTCCATGGGTGGGAGAGCTCAGAGAAGCCCAGGGCCATGTTTGCTCAGGCAGAGAAAAAGAGAGCATGCCCTTCCCTACAAGGTGGTGGGAGATGAGGGCTGCGGAGAGTAGGCCGTGTCCCTGGCTTCTGCTTGCTGTGCAGCAGCTGAACGACTGGGATCGCCTCAGTTTCCCCTCTTCTCCATTCTAGCACTGCTGTCCCAGGACCCATGGCTGCTTCCTATTCCTGCCCCACGATTCTTCCACCTGTTGGCTTTAAGTGCTGCCTCTTCACCAGGGGCCTCTCAGCCTCCCTGAGAAGGGGGATCATGAACAATTGTTTCCCAGCCTGGCCTGCTCTGAGGCCCAGCTTGCAAGGCTGGGTGAGTGGGCATGTCTCCTTCTTGAGTTCCCATGGTGCTTGGGTCACAGCCGAGCATATAGTAGCTACTCATCGAACTTGTTGACTGACAGCTTTGTAAAGAAGGACTTCTGCTTAGATATTAATCCCTGTTTACTCAGTCCTCAAATATAAAGCCAGGGTACTTTTGAAGACAGGGGACATTTTTAAGGAGTTGTGTCATGTTTTTAATAGTGAGGAAAAAATGCAGCAATATCTTTTTCCTAACATATGAGTCAACGTGACTAACCTTTGCTTTTTAAGTTTATCTATTAATAGTTTCACTTGTTTTTTTCAATTGGTAATACATTCATGTTTTCATAAAATCCAAAGTATAAAAAGGCATACAGTAAATATTCTCTCTCCTGCATCTATTCCTCAGGCACTCCTTTCTCTCCCTGCAGGCAACTGCTTTTTATTCATTCTCTGTGCACCCTCTTGATTACACTTTACATATAAATAACAAAATGTTAATACATACAGGTGTATCCCAGAGATACTGTGGGTTCAGTTCCAGATCACCACAATAAAGTGAATATGGCAACAGAGCAAGTCACGTGAAGTTTTTGGTTTTCCAGAATGTACGAAAGTCCTGTTTACTCTACACTGTAGTCTATTAAGTGTGCAATAGCGTTATGTCTAAAAAAAAATGTACATCTCTTCATTAAAAATACTTTATTGCTAAAAAATGCTAGCCATCATCTGAACCTTCAGTGAGTCGTAATCTTCTTGCTGGTGGAGGGTATTGCTCCAGTAACATCGAAGAGCGCTGATCAGTGATCACCATAGCAAACATATGAATAATGGAAACGTTTGGAATATTATGAGGATTACCGAAATGTGACACAGGGACAGGAAGTGAGCAAATGCTGTTGGAAAGATTGTGCTAGTAGACTTGCTCAATGAAAGGTTGCTACAAACCTTCAATTCGTAAAAAACACAATATCTGCCAAGTGTAATAAAGTGAAGCACAATAAAATGAGGTATGTTGGTACAGTATTCATTTACCCTCTTCTAACTAAATGGAGCTTATTATACGCACTTGTTCTTACCTTCCCTTTTCCACTTAATATATAATGGAGATCATTCTGTTTTGGCACATAAAGAGCCTCCGAATTCTTTTTTATGGCGGCATAGCACTCCACCACATTTATTGGAGGACATTTAGGATGCTTTCAATACGGCACTGTTACAAACAGGGCTGCAGTGAGTAAGCTTGTACATATGATGGCTTGTACATATGATGTCTTGTACATATATAAAGGTGATGTACACATTTCCTAGAAAAGAAATTTCTGAATCTGATAACACAAAAATGTGGATTTCAATGGATGTTGCCAAATGCCCTCTTTCGAGGTTGAACAATTTACACTTCTATCAGCAGTATATGATGGCGTCTGCCTGCCAACATGGTATGTTTTCAAGTTTCTGGTAGTTTGATAGGTGAAAATAGTATCTTGCTTAGTATATGCTTAAATCTCTCTATAAGTTCAAGTATTTTTCATATATTTAAAAATGATCTGCATTTTTTTCTGTGAACTGTCTGTTGCTCATTTTCCTTTTGTGATATTTGTTTTTTATTGATTTTTAATAGCTTTCTATATTAGGGGAAAAACTACGTGTGGGCTAAGAATGATAAATACTTGTTCTAGTTTACTGTTGACTTTTGCCATTGCTTGCAGTGGTTTTACCATGCTGATATTTATTTATTTATTTTTGTAACTGAGTTGATGTCTTATTTTTATGGTCTTTGGATTTTATGTTTTAATTAGAAAGGGTTTACCCCTTTCAAAGTTAATAAAAGTATTTTCCCAAGGTTTCTCTTAGTACTTCGATGCTTTCATTTTATAAACTTGTCTTTCATGTATCTGGAATTTGTCCAAATAAAAGGTGTAACGTATAGATCCAACTTTGTTTCCAGCTATCTAGTGAGTTGTCTCAATTACATACGTTGAATAGTTTATATCTTTTCTTCATTGACTAAAATACCACCTTTATCAAATATTGGTGCTAGATCCCCACATGTATTTGGATTTATTTCTATAATCTTCATTCTATAACATTAATCTATACCACACTTTTTAAATGATTATAATTTTATAATATGTTTTAAAATCTAGTAGGGCTGGTCTCCTTATATTCTTCTTTTTCAAAATTTCCTGGCTACTCTTATTTATTTTTCCATATGAACTTTAGAATCATCTATTTGTTAAAAAAAAAAAAATCCTGATGGTGATTTTATTGGGAACATGTCTTAAGTTAAAAAGTAACTCAGGGAGAATTGATATTTTATGATGCTGAGTCTTCCTCGGTGATAATATTGTTTGTTTTTCTCTTTGTTCAAGTGTTGTCTGTGTTCTTTAGGAGCATTTTAAAGTTCTCATATAGATGTTGTACATATCTTGTTTCATTTTATGGCAGCCTGCTAGTTGTTCCAATATCTCTCTTCACGTGTGTGTATATTAAGCCATGCACATAGTGATGCAGCTATAAACTAGAATTCAAAGCCTTCGTTAGAGCTGAGTGTGGTTATGTGGCTAAGTTCAAGCCAATCAGATATGTGGAAGTCTCCTTAAAAGGCAGAGCCTTACTCTGCTTTTTCTTTTTCTTCTATCCTGTTGCCTAAATGAGGATATAATACCTGGAGTCCTAGCATATGCTCCTTTGACCAAAGAGACAAGGACCAGGTCCCAGGAATGGTCACAGGACTGCCCACCTCCAGATAATGTTCACACGAAAAATAAATAAACTTGCAACTTATTTAACGTTTATATGTTAATTGCAACTGAATCTACTTTTTTTTTCCTTTTTTTTTTTTAGGCGAAGCGACCCTTGGTTGACTTCACAGAAGAACTGCAAAGAACTTGTCAGTTTACAATCCCTTATTTTTTAAAAATTTTACGTCTATAGCACCTGGTCTTCCTAGGTGGTCTCCCATCCAAGTACTAACCAGGCCCGATCCTGCTTAGCTTCTGAGATCAGATGGGATTGGGCTTGTTCAGGGTAGCATGGCCGTAGACTTGATTCCACTTCTAAATAATCCAAGTTATTCTTTTATATTTTAAATTCCTATTATAATTGGGGTGAGTGGATTCCATTATATCTTTTATCTTGTTGCCTATGTCTATACCAGCTATTGATTTCTGCTTCCTATTTTGTGCTCTGCTACTATATGTACTGCACATTTATTTTTGTTAAGGATTTTCCAGTTAATTCTCCTAGACTTTCCAAATCATCTGTAATTAGTGATCATTTTTACCTCTTCCTTTGCAGTGTTTAGTAGCACCCCTGCCCCGAGTTGTGACAACTAAAGCTGTCTGTAAACATTGACAAATGTTCTTATTTCTTTTGTCTGATTGTGTAGACTAGAACCTTAAGAACAATGCTAAATGATAATGGTGATAGCAAGCATCTCTGGTAGTCTCTGATTTTAATGGGGCCCCTCCTAGCATTTCTTCCTCGGGCAGAATGCCTTTATCCTTGCCTTTGTTGCTTGGCACCGGAATTGAAATCTACCTAACTGTTTTCTAAACCAGAATGGGGACTGGCAAGAACTTCCATAGTACTTCCCTTCTACCCACCGCTGCCAGAGGGCTAGCCAAATGGGCTATGAGCTGTGAGGAAGAGGGGACAGAGCAAGCCACACAGTGTCCCGCTAGTCCAGGGTTCTCAAGCTTGGTGCATTGGAGCTGGATTGACATTTGGAGCTGGATAATTCTTTGCTGTGGGGGCTAGTCTGTGCACTTCAGGATGTTTAGTAGCACCCTTGCCCCAAGTTGTGACAACTAAAACTGTCTGTAAACATTGACAAATGTCCTCTGCTGAGCTTCTGGTGGACAACTACTACTCCAATCTGTCTTAAGCAGTGATGGAGGCTCCAAGATAGTCTGGCCCAGATCATTAAGGCAAATAGGGATTTGGGAGCAATGCTCTGGCTATCAGGAAGGGGTGCATTTTCCTGGAGTGTCCCCTGCCATTTTATCCCTGGGAAACAGCAATCCTGACCACACCAACCCTCCTAACATTTGAAATGTCTGGGGAAACCAAGGCTCAGGAAAGGTAAGTCACTTGCCTGAGATTGCCTGGCTGATAAGAGGCAGAGTTGGGCTGAGTCCACATGACTGTTCATGACCACCTTTCAGATCAAATGTAAGATCCATGAATTAGAAATCTGTCTGCTGACTGGATCCAAATTCCTTTGGGCTGGGAAAAGAAGCCTTCGTGGTGAGAAGGGGGAATACAGAGACTGAGAGGTCACAGTCACTGACAGGGAAAAATTGATTTAGAGGTCGCATGGTATAACCAAGCCTCCCTTGGGGTATGAGCACAGACTCTTCCAGAAATTCAAGACATCAAGAAAAGAAATTCCCAAAATGCGATTTTTTTTTTTTTTTTTTAATTTTTTAATTCTATAAAACCCGAAGGGGGGAAAAAGACCTAGCAGTTAGTTTCACGAAGGAAATTAACTTTTATGACTATGCTCCTTTATTGGGGTAGAAAAAGGGGAAGGGATCAAAGACCCCTAAAATGAGTTTGCTGAGGTGGGGAAGAAATGAGCTTATAGTGAGGGAGAGGTAGTGTGTAAAGGTCTTAATATTAGAGATGTCTGCTGGAGATGGGGCGAGAGTAGTAGTAGGTCAAATTTACTTTCACTTTTAACAAAAGTACACTCTTAATGTGACAAGAAATCAACCGTTGAAATCTCTCGAAATGTAGAGAATTTTGGCTTCTAAGACTTGCTCCCTCTGGCCCCAGCTATCTATGCTTCTGATTCAGTGTCTAATGGCTTTCATATAAGCAGTTGGGAAGCCTTCGTGGTGAGAAGGGGAATACGGAGGCTGAGAAGTCACAGTCACTGACAGGGAAAAATTGATTTAGAGGTCACATGGTATAACCCAGGTTCCCTTGGGGTATGAGCACAGAACTCTTCCAGAAACTCAAAAGACATCAAGAAAGGAAATTCCCAAAACAATGTACTTTTTTTTTTTTTTATCTGAAATGTAGGGTGGTTCCCCCAACTTCTCTCTTCCTGATGTTCAGATAGGAAGTAGGGTAGTTCTGAATCTGAATTGTGACTCTGCTACTTATTAGCTGGAGAATATTGGGCTGGTCCAAAATATCTTTGGGACTCAGTTTCCTTATCTGTAAAATAGGGATAATCTTGCCGCAACTGAATGATGTAACCAAGGTGAAAACTCTAGCACGGTGCCTGATACGAGGTAGTTACCCAGAAATTCTGCCCTCTCCAGGGATCTCCAATAGTCATCTCTTAAAATACGCATCTTCTGTGAGGGTAAGTCACCAAGTCAGTAGATCCCTAACAACTTTTTAATTTTTGAAAAATACTTATTACCTTCTATGGTGTATAAGCCTCTGAGAGAGACACTGTGGGATGAAAACTAGGAAGCATATGCAACTATAACATATGGGAGAAAGTGATGAATGATACTTGGGAGAGAGAGAGGCTAAAACTTTTGGCCTACCTTAGTGAGGAAATCAGGGGATTCCTTTCCTCTGGGTCTAGAAAAGGACACTGCAGGGAGACATCAAGGGGAGAAAAGCAAACTGGGGGAGGTAGGGAGTAGGGGCCGGGGCTGCACAGGTGTTACCAATCAAGACTGACATGACAGCTTCCAGACTCTAGCAAACTTCTCAGGACCTGGAATGGCCCACACTGTGAGTAGGGCCTTCTGGAAAGCCATGGAAGCTATTATGGTTAGCAGCTTTATCTGTCCCTGTGCTCTGAGGTTCACATTGTGCGATCACACACCTTATCTATCTCCTTAACTTGGGACTACAGCCCTAGGCAGTCAGTATCATCATCCACGCTTCCTGAAGAACCTGGGAGCTGGGACCTGAACTTTAGAAGTTGGGTGGGGTCCTGTTTTCTTCACGTGGCACCTCAGTGGTCTCATCTGGAAATCCATCCTTTTCCGGATGTACAACTTTATTTTCCCAACTTGACAGCAGATTCCCTAAGAATAAGGGCCAGAAACTCTTCTTTGTAAACCATACGGCATTTAGCAAAGGGTTGGTACACATGACAGACTTCACACATAAAGAAGAATGGAAAAAAACTGTTTTGCTTGACTTGAAAATTCACCCTAAAGGAAGAGGCCCATAAGCCCCTGTCTTCTTCACTCAGGCTCCATTTTTGATGCCCTCACTCCCTGGCATGCTCAGTTTCTCTGGCACGCTAATCTCACAGAGCTCAGGCCTGAGCACCACATTAACAACAGCAAATTCTTCCATTTATTTGAAGATAAGAGATTAGAAAAATTGCTTTGCAGATGCCAAGTATTTGGATCACTAGAGAACAGGCCTTCAGGGAGGTTGTGAAGAAATTCTTCTTGTTTTTGGACAAATAGTGAAGACTTGTGAATGACTGTGGTTAATCAGATGGGAATACAGGCTCCTCTGGTAGATGGTGCCAAACACCTTCATAAATTTAAAAACACTTTCAAGAGGAAGACAATTTTCCCCTTCAATACAGTCAGACTCCCCTCAACATTGGTGATTGGCTGGCATCCTCCTCCCAGCCTTCCCTCCTAGCACTCTGAGGAATGCCAGGTCACACAAGTCACACCTAGGCCAGAGAGGATGGTAATCAAGAACCCTAGGAACGAGCACCTCAAGCCTCTTCATCAAATATAAAAGCATAGTTTGCTTCAGAGCAAACGTAATTGATTTAAAAATTCTCCATTGCAGTGCTGAAATGGAGAATTTCAGCACTATTACATTGACCTGAAAGTCAATGTAATAGTTCACTCTGGGCCAATCTGTAGGGAAATCTTTCTCCAAGTCTTTCAATAGGAATAGCTCATCATTTAGGAACAAAATAATAACTACCATTTTTTTTTTCAAATGCTTTTGTATGCCAGGCTCAGTGTTAAATTAAGCCTTTTATATGATTTATATCATTATATCTTATAAATAGCCTATGACTCTGGTAGGACTATTTTATCTCCATTTTAAAGGTGAGGAAGAGGTTTTGCGGGGTTATTACCTCTCTGGCCCAAGACACACAAGGGGTGAGCGACAGAGTTGGCTCTGCCTGACCTCAATTCCCATGCTCTTAACTACTTTGCTGTGTTGCTTGAGGAGGAAAAAAATTGTATCCACACTCTTGTCCTTTTGTGGGGCTGAGAACATAGTTGTTGTTGTTGGGGTGATGGTTGTTCTCGACTCATGGTAACATGGTTGTAAGATGTAATTGATAAGCCAGAAAAATGCTGTTTTGACCAAACAGATGACCCCTTGTCTGAAGAGATCAAACCTTCAGCTGCTATAGTGACAGCTGAAAACCTGAGGTGTGAAACAGTGTCCCCACTCACAGCCAAAATAAATAGCTTGTGGCTGTTACCTGGGCATTAAGACTTGAAATCATTGCAGAATAATTTATCTTATTGCATGGCTGTCCAATTACTTTTTTTAAAACCCACAGTAATACAAGCAAATTCTTATTCTTAATACTGATGGATAATATCCTGACCTCCACTGGTGGGAAACAGGCCTTGTGTCCCCAGCAAGTGGGATGAGCTGCTTTCTCATACTTATACCTAGTGTCCCCATGCCCCTCCAGGCCATCAACCAACTTGCACTTTAAAATGGCTATTTGGGGTTCAGTACAGACTGGGTCTAAGGAGAGTGCTGACTTCAAGAAAACTGCTTCACTGAGCTTTAATGTCCTTAAATATGGGATAAGATGGCTGGATGAGTTAATCCCCAAGGACCCTTCTCATCTAAGATCCTGGGAAGCGAAGGCAGCTGGAGCCCATGAAGCTTTAACTTGCTTGGCTGTTGCACACCAAATGTTTCCCTTTCCACTTTGGAGTAAACCTTTGCCAGCAAGCGTTTTATACAAAATATAAGTCAGATGATGCTCCCCTCCTGCTTGCATTCTTCGGTGGTACCCCATGGACACTCTTCCTTGCATGGTATGAGAGGCCCTTCGCGGTCTCCACTAGCCTGGACTTTTAGTCTCATCCCTTAACACACCCCCTCATGATGCAAACCTGGAGCCTGTGGGACTCTGGGGAGTTCCCAGATGTGTGAGGCTGTCTCCTGCCTCGAGGTCCTGGCACAGGCTCCACTATGAGTATCTATCTTCCACAATGGAGTCACGAGGGCAGGGCCTGGAATCCCCCCAGTGCTTGATGCATCCTAGTTTCTCAATATACACTGGTCAAACGGATGAAAGAATGAGAGAGCAGAGAGGAGAATTTGTAGATCATGGCCGTAGGCAGACAGAGGACCTGAACAAACATCTTCAAATAACATATAAAACTATTAAAACATATTATCATTAAAAACTATTAAAACTAAGGCCAAAACCATCAGAGGTAGCTGAATCTGATGTTCTCTCATACCTTCTAATCCTTTCAACCCCTTACACACAGAAAGAATCCCTTTGCTAATTTCCAGCAGCTTTGTGGCAGTCAGTAGAACTCAAGTGCCTCACTCTAGCTCTGGGGCTAGCCCTCCCCTCCCCCTCATTTGGTGTCACCTTCC
>NW_024349800.1:36216812-36219643 GCF_902729225.1 Pteropus medius
ACACACCTCAATCCAGCCACAGTGGTCTCTGGCAGTTCCTCAAGCTCACCAATCACCTTCCTGCCTTGAGACCTTTGCTACATTGCTGTTCTCTCTCCCTGGAAAACAGACTCCTTGTCATTCAGGTCTCTACCTCTGTCCCCTTTCCTCAAAGGGGCCTCTCTGAGCCACCCTGTCCCACTACCACCTGCCTTAGCCCCTTACTTTAACCTCAGTCACGTTTATCATTTCCTCTACAGCAGTGATCACCATTTGTAATTACTTTGCTTATTTCCTTGAGTTTCCCTCAGTGAGCTCCATGAGAACAGGGACTGTGCCTTTGTGTTCACAGCTTGGTCCTCAGAGTCCTGCAAGTGCCTCGATGTTCATTAAGCATCCGAATGAGATAATGATCAGGATCTGTATTAAGTCCATCTTAATGACAGTCTAGTTAATGGCATGATTACGACTCCTAATACATTGCCTCCTTGGCCTTACTATGTAATGTTCCATAGTATTTACTGAGTTGTCACTCAGAGCCTGCTTTTGTGCTAGGCCTTAAGATACTGAGAGAGAAGTCACAGTTCTTGTCCTCAAGGAGGGGCCTGCAGGGAGAGGTGGACACAAAGCCAGAACACTTGGGATGGTAAGTTCCACACCAGAGGAAAACAGGACACCACCACAGTCCCTTAGAAGGCAAAGGCTGCGGGTCTCGCCTTTTTTGGGCCCAGACATTTGTAGCTCAAAATCCAGCCAGCATTCTGTCATCACAGAAAGGGCCACTCCAACTAAAGGACCAAGAGTAACCTTTCTGGGGGAGGGCCTGGAGCCTGGCGGAAGTGGGCTACAGAACCCTTTGCAAGGCCCAGAATTCCCGATGGGAAGGCCAGAAAGCCACCCTTCAAGGGTGAGAAGCTGCCAAAACTAGTAAGCCTAAGTCTTTCATGACCAGCTCCATAAGGAGCCACGTGCTAGGAAAGCGGTCGGCACCTAGCAGGTCACCCCGGCCCAGATAAAGGGCTGACGAAACACAAATGTAGGTCCGCGTGAGTTGAGGGGGATGTAGGGAAAGCACGTCTTCCTGTAAAGTGGGGGTCACCCAAGTTATGGAGGATATCAGAGGCCTCCTGCAAGGCCAGGGAGCTGAAATGGACTGACCTCTGAGTGGACAGAGAACAGATTTTATTATTCTTAAAAAAAGAAGTCTTACATTTGTATTTGTTTAATTTGGCCATGGAAAGTATTTGCTTTAAGACCGTGTGGTGTTTTTCAGCTAATCAGAAATATCCATGCGCACGCGCATGTGTGCGTATGCATACGTGCCGCTAAGAAGGTTAGGGCTGTGTTCACGCCCACAGATGTGTTTACGGGGTTAGGCCTATGGCTTCATAAATAAGGAAAATACACGGGTCCTTAAGGATCAGACAGGTTAAGAATATTCTCTTTTTGCATTAGGGAAGATACAATCTGGTGGCATTTACAAAAGACAGTTAGAGCTAAAGACAGCCTCCATTGTTCCATCTGATGACTATTTACTGGTACCTACTCTGTACCAGAGGTCCAGGTTTTAGAGTGAGGGCAGGGATCTACCAGTAGTTCAATTCGTACATGCTGAGACTGAGGTGCCTTGCGGACATCTAACTGGCTATGCTGAACAGATGGTAATGTATGAAGGTTTGGACTGGAGAACTAATGAGCGTGGTTGAGATATTCTGAAAAGAGGGTATAGTGTGAGAAGAGAAGAGAAGAGAACTAGAACTAGTCTGTGAGCCAATCCAACATTTAATGGGCAGGACTTGCAGTGGAACAACCAGAGAGGAAACTCAAGAGACTGAGGTAACCAGGAAGCCTAAGAAAGAGGGAGAATCTCAACCACGGGGTATGGTCAGTCACTGACATGCTGTCTTGAGTTTGGTGATTCAGCGGCTCAGAGATCTTTTTATCCAACCGAGGCCCAGGGAAAGAATTATTTGTCTTTATTTACTGGTATTTTATCTTTATCTTAAAGAATTATTTACTGGTATTTTATCTTTATGATTTGAGATTCCAATTTAGAAATAATCATAATAAATTTTATTTTTTCAAGAGAAGACTTTTCAGACCAATACAGGTATTGTGTGCCAGAGTTGGCCCAGTGAACACCTTTAGCAAAGAACCATAAACTTCAAACCCACCTATGGGAAAGAGAAAGAGATGTCCAGAATTCCAAACAGAGTAAAAAGAAAGGAAAGTGATGATTCTGCAAGTGACACTGGGAGACATGCCCCTGTATAAGACAGCAGCTGTCTCCTTGTGAGAAGAACCCCCATTCAGAGAAAACCCACTGGAGCTCCATGTTCTCTATGAGCCTTTCAGTCTCCAACCAAGAAGGACCTGGCAGCTTCTCTTTCTCTTCCTCTTCGAGGTTACTGGGTGCACTGGTGCCTCAGCCCAACAGCAGTTCAGTTTCTGGGCTCCTCTCTCTCCACTCACCAGGCCTGTGCCTTCTGGCTGCCCTCCCTGGCACTCCTTACCTACTGCTCCATCTGAGGGGGCGACTGTACTCTGGATAGTTCTATACTTCCTTTTCATTAAAAATCACCTTCCCCAAACTATGAGCCCTTCTGAATAATGTGCGAATCTGTTCAATGTCATTGAGCTAAGGTAGACCCTATGGTTTGATACGTAACTTCCCTCAGGGAACCTGCATAGATCTAGCAGATGCATATATTAATCGGAAGACCCTGGAGGTGGCTCGCAGGCATAGCTTCAATACCACTTCTCAGATCCTGGCTGGAGGTGGCCTAGATCCCCCTCCAGGGCCCTCCTTGCAGCGCTGCCTCAGCACCACCCCTGAGTCCAGCCTGATTTAG
>NW_024349800.1:36219828-36367967 GCF_902729225.1 Pteropus medius
TTAATGTCATTCGGCTAAAATTCGGAGTGCAATTCATTCCCCGACTTTGCTGGCAATCACTGGCTGAATTTTATCCTTACACTAGAGCAGGTTGTTGCATAAATATAGATGAAATAGTAAGTTATGTTCAATGGAGAGAGGTACTGAAAACATGTTGACCCTTCTCTGCCTTGGGAAAAAGTGATACCCAGCTTTTAAACAAAGTCTGTTCCACGGAAGTGTCGTGAGGGCATGGGATGCACACACAGAGCAGCGTGGACCCTCAGGTTTAGCATTTATAGCTTTACTATTCCTGAGCTACTCTGAAGGTCCATGACAAGTAGGAATTACTATCTGTATAGCATACATATTTTAATTTGGTTTTTAAGGAAGTCAGTGAGTGTGTGGTGTAGCCAGCTGGCCGAGGAATGAATCTGATTAAGTAGAGACAGTGACAAGGTCTGTGACATAGTTCTCAGCCACAAAACAAGTGGTTTGACCAAATTAAACACGGGAATGTATGATTTGTTGCTGGTTCAGATCTATGACAGACAAGTCCTCCAAATATTCTACTTTATAAAGAAATCATGATTTGTGAATTTATTTTAGCAAGTGCTATGGCTGTCTTTAGCTCTAATTGTCTTTTGCTAATGGAAACTTCAGTAAAAACTAAACAGGTGATTAATGTGTGCTATGAGGAGGTGCTAAGGCAACATAACTTTCAATCTCTTTTTCTTTCCTATATTAATCATACTAGAAACTTTATTGTGTGTATAAGGTATATATAATAATAAAGAACATATATGTAATATACAGTATGATTAATATACACATTATAGGGATGTTAAGAGTTATGTGCTTGTATATACACAATAATGTACATCTAGTATGATTAATATGTGAAACAAATATTTAATATTTATATTTTATATATGTATATATAGTATAATATATGTACCTATAGTGTGAGTTTTACATAAAATCAGAAGTTTAAATGATTTTTTAGATTATTTTTGGTGGTGGTGATCTCTTTCCAGTTTTGCAATTTATTTTTACCTACTGGTTTATGCTAACGGACATGGAAACAACTACAATGATTACTTTTGAAAACTTAAGAGTATACAAAGGTAAAATCCGTCATCTTTTCAGGTTAAAAAAATTATTATTTTCATGTGCTAACAGCCCCAAATGGAGGTTAATTAAACAAATGCTAATTTCCTAATCTGTTGATGACTGTCAAGCAGTTTTTATTGCCAGAGATTAGTTGTTAAGATATACATACCCACAACCATACCTGCTCTTTTTTGAAACATAAATGTTCTGATTTAATGGAAAATCACTGCAGGGCACAGTATAAACTATAAAACAATTAAAATCATAATTCCAAATGGCAGCAATTCCCAGTGAGTCTTACAATATCAAATTGAGCAGCTGCCAATCTGAAAAGCTCTGCCCTGGGCCCTGCAGGTGAGCTGGCTAGAACTGGGGTAAGAGGCAGGCACAGGCGGCTTCTTATGGGTGGCCTCCAGCAAGGACGTAAGGCTGGCTAGAGTCCCATGGACCAGTGGGATGAATAGTCAGGGCTCAGGAGGGTCCAAGGCAGGGCTGCCCATGGGTTTCTAGGCAGAGTGTTACCCTTTCATAGAAAACACCACTGAGCATTCAAATATTTACTGAGCAACTACTGTGTGACATGTACTGTTCTTGGCATGGAGGAAACAAATTCTCTGCCCTTATAAAGCTTATGTTTTTGTGTGGAAAGAGACAATCAGTTAACACAACAATAAATAATATATTAAGGAATGAAAGTGCCACAAACATTTAGGCTGAGATTTACTGTGGTCCATGTTCTTGTTTCTTTTCTATTAAGTGACAAGTATTTATTGGATACCTTTTTAAGTGCCCTGGCCTTTGTGAGATGACTTGCAAGAGACAGAATTCTGAGACTGGCTTCTGCCATCCACAGGTGAAACAAGGGGAACCCCATAAAACCACCACCCTCAGCGATAGTGTTTGTTGAGTAGTCACTCGTGCACCTCATGTGGACGACTTCATTTGATTCGCCCCAGAACTCTCTGAAATGGGTACTACTATCACTCCCATTTTATAGATGACAAAACTGAGACTTAGAGGGGGTGACTATCTTGCCCAGAAGCCCACAGCTAGCATGTGGATAGAGACCAAGATCTGCACCTCGTAGAGGGAGCTCTGAACCACCCCCTCCCTGTGTCTAAACTGGGTGGTGGAGACAGTTGGCACTGAAGGAGTGGCTGAGAAGCTGTAAGTTCCTCGAAGAAGGACCCGCATCTGCTACATCATCTATATTCTCCTCAGGGGCATGGTGCCTGCCCCAGCACCAGGTACCAGGAGCGTTCAGTAAATATTGACTGCTAGTCCTTCTCTGGTGGTCTCACTGCAGGATCACCCACCTTTCCATCCCAGAACGTCCTCAAGTGTGTGGTCATCCAGTCTTAATTTCTCATCAATGACATGTCATTGGCTTATCAATCTTATTTTCAGTGGTCAACCAGAGATCTAGATTTGGGCCCCTTGGAAAACTGGTTAAAGGTCAAGGGCATAAGGATTAGAGAACCTTAACCAAAATTAGGACTCTCCAAGATGCCATGCCTGAGATGGAGCAGGAGATTCTGATATCTCACAGATATGAGTGTGAAGATTACTCTGGCTCTGACTTATTAATGATATGTGAATATAATGACTGAATCTCACTGACCCTCAGGTTCCTTACCTATAAAACAGGGATGATAATATTCATTTCATAGGCTTACCGTGATGCTTAAATGAGATAATATATAAAGAATTTATTATAGTTCTTGGCACAGAATGGGTGCTTGACAAATATTAGTTCCAATTCCCCTTCATGAGCAATTTCCAAACTTGATCATTCAAACTACTGGTTTCAGACTCTTTCCTCACCTACAACGAAATGACTTTCTTCCACATCAGCAGATTTGAATATCTGCTGTTATTTTTGGACTGACCACATTACAAGTGATACCATAAGGGAACAACACAGTGGCAAACAATAACAACCAGAAAGGGAAACCAGAATGAAGAAATACAAAGAGGCATTCTAGAATGGTGGCTGTACTCTTGCTGCTTTGATTTTATCTTTATTTTCTACTATAGCAGACTTTTTCATGGATGGGAGAGGAGGGTACCTTAGTGCATGAATTGTGGAAGGGTATGAGTCATAAATCACTCCTGCCACAGTATTCATGACAATTAAATGCTTATTTATTTGTCTGTCTCCCTGCTAGGCACTGAGGTCCACAGAGAAGGTACGAAGGGACTGGGTTGAAGGGACTGAGTGAAGTTCACCACTTTATCCCCACAGGATCTTGCATACTGCACTTAGTAAATACTGCAGGCACTTAGTAAATATCTGATGGTCGACTAAGAATGAACACAGGTATGAAGGAGAGACCCAGAGAGTTCTCTGTGGGCTGATGGGGTCAGCTTTCATGACAGCAGACACTTTAAAGTACTTACTAAAGAAAGATCCATTAAATATTTTTCTTCTGGAAACTTAATGTTGCCTGTGCCACAACTTGGATGCCAAGCTGATAAAATAACACTGCCTGAACGCATTCCACAAGAACCAACCTGTTGAGTTATTAGTACCCTGGCTTGGCAGCCCCAACTCTATGGCTTACGTTTGCCATGCTGTTTGCACAGATTAACTTGCCTTAAATAATTTTAAATCATTTTAAACAGGTACTCCATTTAGACACAATGAAGACACGTACAACCTGATTTTGATTCACACTCCATTTTGTTATGGCAGTAATCATGTAAGAAATGGAGTTTGATTTTTATGCTTATTTAATCTTAATGTGACTTAGGTAGGAATGACTCACTGTCATAGACTGAACATCTGTTTTTCTCAGAAGATCCTTACTTAAGTACCTACTAAGGGTCTCTGTACTGTTCATGTTGTTTTTATGTCTATATTTATTGGCTTGTGTGAACTTAAGAGAAGAGAATTATTTAAAGATACTGAAAAGTGGAAAAATCCTACCAGTTGTATTTGGATAGACGAAGTCAATGGTTACTTCATTTCCCTCCTGGTGATGTGCAGTTAACCATATCTAGTAAATTGACCCCCTTCTCCTCTTTCCCACTTTAAGTCCTGCATGGTATAAGTCGACTTCTAGTCTGATACACTGACCTCAGAAAAGAGTCCTCTTTTCTAGATACACTGATTCTCATAAACTCAAACTTTTATTTAAAAACTAGTCATTGTTACTTAAAATGTCCCTCAGAAGTCACTGTTATGTTCATTTCTCAGCTGGTTCATTTCTCAGCTGGTTCCGAAGAAATTTCTATAGGAGCATGGTATTCAAGTATCACATCCCCTGCTTTTCAAAAGTTGCTTTACACTTTTTTTTTTATTTTACAAAAGACCTCCATTAGTGCCGGTTTTCGAAAACGTAAATAAATCCAAGGAAGATTTTTGCTTTTACAAAAAAGGGCAAAAAGTGAAAGTAACATTCAGCGTTTGTTTGACAGTGATCTGTTATAGAGGCAGCCCACGCCCAGAGCAGCGAGAGTGGCCCCGCCAAGCTTCCTCAGGAACCACAGTCAGCATCTCAGCATCGAGCTGCCAGAGCTTTGAACCGTGTCTGTGACATCTGTCCTTTATCTCAATTAATTTTGTGCATTGTTATCAAGATGTGTCCTAAGGTAATTGCTTTTTTGCTTTACACCATTTCAGCTTACAAAAGTTTCGTAGAAATGCTCTATAAAACCTGTATCAGAAACCAAACAATTCTCTTTGCAAGCTCATAATAGGGACCTCATCTATGTTTCCCTTCTATCATAACTTGGATTACTGACTTCTGCAGAATGGATAGATGGACTATGGTAATGACCATCAATCCATTTTCCCAAATACTATTTCCAAAGACATTTCTACTAATATTTAGATAAATGTAATGACAAATCAATTAAATTCTAATTCTCTGAAGTTTATATACATATATATGGCTAAGCATGACAGTGAAAAAGAACTTGAGAAATCGCTACAGAAAGTATTGGGCAATTAGTGGCTAAAGTAGGCATAACACCACTGCAAATAATTAACAAAGTAACTTATTTGTGACCCACTGAGATAGTCCAAGTTAGACATCTCTTTTTCCAGAAAGGATTTAACTGCATGTGAAGTTATTTTTAAGACTCACCATGTTTACCAATTAAGTGGAGTTTGCTAGTGGAGAAATCTTTTTAATTGTTTAGTGCTACCTGATATTATATAAACATGCAACACAGCCATCCTTATCATTCTCCACATTGACTATGTAAAATCTTTGCTAGACGTGCTGGAAGATGAGAGAGATGTAAGACTTATTCCTAGTCCTTAAGAAGTTTGTAGTTTGTCAAAGATAGATCAACGAATGGAGTGTTGGGTACAAAGAACACAATCTCTTTTCTCTACCCAGAAGCCCTAACATAAATGCAAAGCTATGGATTTACATGGCCATTTTTTAATATAAAGTAGGAATCACCAACTGGGGGATGAATATGAAGTTATAGGGCAGTGTCAAGGGTATTGATCAAATATGGTTTCATAGAGGTGGAGGGGCTTGATTATACTAATATCAATTGATTAAACTATTATTTAAAAGAAAATTCTAAGGTGGTTGTCCATTCGTATTCCTTATGATGTCTCAGGAGGCGGCAACCCCATTATAATTAGAAATAATAGCATCTATCACTTGACACTAGCATCTCTTTATTAACAAGTAAACATTTAAAAACCACTTTTCAAACTAGTATGGCTTGGTGAAATCTCTTGACAACTCTGAGTTGCTCGGATTCAGCAATGCCTTGAGTTTGCTTCCCCTTCAATTAGTATGTACCTCATAACGCATTTGTTTCTTCATTCATTGTTGGCAACTTAATTTCCCTGTGCTTGAAAAGGCACCAATCCTTACCATCAAACACCTTCTTAAGAGGGTCAAGAAGGAATAAGATACACTATTAAGTAAAAATCATTACATTTGCTTTTGATCTATGTGACACAGAATTCTTAAGGATTCTAAGAGTAAACAGGTGAAATTCTTCATTCTCCCAATAAAAGTAATCTTTTGCTTTTTCGGTAATACTTTTGACTTCTCCAAAATTCTTTTACCCTCATTATCTCATCAACCCTTATTTCGGTCTCACTACTTCCTAGTAACTCCCACAATTGGAGGTAAAAGTTTACAACGTTAAAGTGTGTTGACTTGCTTATCTTTTTAGACTGAGCTTCCTTTAAAAAGTGTGTAAACAAAAAATGGTGTGGATTCTCAAGTGTGTTCTTTTGTAAGGCCTTTCCTTTTCTTGTATTTGCACATTTTTGCTAGTGAACTTGAGTAAACTTTCTTTTTAAAGTTTAAACATACATTCCAGAGAGGTTTCAGAAACGACGATCATTGGGCAGTGAATATTGCCACAATGACCAATGGCAACATGGTCTCGTGAAGTTTTCTAGAATCTCTTCTCAAGCTTTACTAGGGAGGACTGACTCAATTTTATATGAAAAATAATTTGGCTTCTCTAGCTCTTCTAAGTATTATGGAGGCGAACGCTTAATGGCACACAGCTAAAGAAAACAGACTATGGTGTCAGGCAGAGCCAAGTTCCAAAGCTACTTCCCTACTTCCTGGTTATGGGACCTTTTCACTTCATGTTACAACTTGAAGTCTCAGTTTCTTCATCTGTAAAAAGGGGACAATACTGTCTACCTCACAGGCTGTGTTCTCGAGAGTTAAATGAGAGAATATATGAAAAACACGCATTGCCAGTCACAGTTTAACTCTTCAATAATAATTATTAATTATTTCAAAAGTGGAGAGCTTCACGTATCAATCCAGACTCGGGCAAGATCAGAGGGCTACAATAATGACTATTGAGGGTATTTCACCAATAAGGTCATTTAAAGAGACCTAAATGTAAAACCTGTGGTCGGAACGGTGCTCTGGCTGTACTCTAGGGGGAGGGGGTGGTGCTGACTGAAGGGCATGGGAGAGCCTGCTGGGGTGCTAAGTTCAGTCTGTTTCTTGATCTGGATTACACAGGTGTATATTCATGTAAAATTTTGTTGGCATCTAAGAATGATAGACTTAACTGTAGGCCTATTATATGTCAATAGAAAACCAGAAATAAAAAGTAAGGGAGGATGGGAGGCAGGGAAGGAAGAATAAAAGAGGGAAAAACAGAAAAGAAAATAAGGAGGAGCAGGCATAAGTGCTTTTTCCCATGGTCTGCTCTGCTTCCTTTAAGTTACCCACAAACCCAGCTCAGGAGAGGCTTGTAAAATGAGTAAGCTGATTGACTAGAAAAAATAGTGCTATCTTTCCTCCGTGATCAGATCCTAACTCCTGTACTGAGGCATTCATGAGTGATAGTTTTGGTATATATTTAGATGTAGGAAACCAAAGGGGTATGCATTCAGAGATGGTACATTGGTCTCTTTTCAGTCCAAATGTGCCTATTGACATGTGCTTAATGCCTAATGCTACAGGATCTTTGTACTGACCATCAACCCAGAATTTCCCATCAACAAATTGGTCAATATTTTCTTGCTACCCCTTGTAAGCCCTGCCTCCTTCTCTCTGACCAGGTCCTGTAAATTTCCTATGGATATCTATACCATCTCAAAACCCACTGTGTTGTGCTGTACAGACTGGGCAGTTACTTGCAGGTACCCACCCATGGGTGTCAGAGAGAAGAGAACAAGGAGATTTCTCTCAGTGTGCAGGGTGGAGCCCATCTCAAAGCATAGGGATGGTGCCTCTCACACCGTAAAATGTTAAAGGAAGTCTGGTCCCAAGGGGCCGTAAACAAGGCAGTGTCTAAGATGGGTGTACTGAGGTGGAAATGAACATTGTCTACCTGTGTATTTTTAATCCTTTTAATCCCAAGAACACCAAACCATTTACGGGCATAAACCTCGCCATAAAAGGCATTAAAAGGGTGGGGTGACGTTAAGGTGCTCTGGTTAGATCGAGTTGTGATGGTAAAATGACTTTAAAAAAATTGTTTTGTTTGAAATAAAATTTATCTGGAGAGAAGTGTTTTTAGTTTGGGAATGGATCCAAGCAGTTCAAAAGAACACTGCCACATGTTCACGTTAAACACACATAAGGGCTACAGTGGTGGGAAGCTAATATTAACACATCGATAAGAAGAGAGGATCATATTTAGACTACTCTAGTTTTTATAGTATGGATAGATTAAATCTCCTTTTTGATTTAATATTTACGGAAAAAAAACCCTCTGGTTTTTCAAACATGGGTCGTAGCCTTTGCAAGAAAGTTCAGTACAATCTGAGAAGTTATATTGTAGAATCTTTTGAGTGGAGAAAAAGAAATAAAATGACGAATGGGAGTCTGTCTCTCCCTTATGCCTTCCTCCATCTTCAGAAGGGTTTAAGAAGGCTCATCACCTCAATCTGATTCATTTAGGGTCTGAAAACACTGCAGCTCTGGCTGTACTTCACCTGGGCTGCCAAAACAAAGAACCTATAAACTCACACTGTCTCCAAGCCTTTACAATTTAAAGCTAGGGCAGGATTTTTCAACCTCTGCACTACTGACATCTCTGGTTGAACAATTTGTGGTGGGGGGCTGTCCTGTGCATTGGAGGGTGCGGATGTAGTAGCACCTTTGGCCTCCATCCACTAGATGCCAGCAGCAGTCCCTCCTCCCAAGTTGAGACACCAAAAATATTTCTAGATATTGCTGAATGTCACCTGGGGGCAAAATCACCACTACTCAAGAAACATGGTGCTAGAGAAACATCCTGAATAACCTGGTTCAATCTCATCGATGAAGAAATTATGGCTGACAGTGTTCTGAATCTAAAATAAATTCAGCACTACCCTCTCCCACCACCCCCGCCCCCTCCACACACACGAGTGCTGGGCTTAAGACTTTTTTTTTTTCCTGAGTTCCAAGCTGGGGAACTGAGTTTTCTAGGTCTATTGTCCAGACCTACAACACCTCCTGGAGCCTCAGGGACAAATGAGCCCAGGGGCTCTCCAGGCAGAGTGCAGCATCTCCCAGGTGGTGCTAAAAGAATCCCACTAGGCTGGGTGGGATGTTTCTTGCTGGCTCTGGGTTGGTGAGAAGTTAGCTCTCTCTGCTGCTGGAACACTGTGTGTCTGTCAGTCCATTGACTTAGAAGGTCTTGTTGCAAGACTGTTGTTACCTGCTAAGAGGTAATAGTTTTTTGGGGAAAAAAAATCTCTGGAAACAGTATTACTTCTCCTAGTACTAATGTAAACCACCCTCCAAAACAAGGCACTGTGCTAAAAACTAAATCCATCCTGTTCAGCCTAGAGCCATTAGAAATTGGAGGAATTCAGAAAATATGAGCCTCCAGGGCTAATAAACCATATTTAGAACTATTTTAATGCATTTTGTTTACGATAAGAATTTGAATGTCTTTTTTGACACACACCTCCACCCTGAACTATAAAGATTAAGTGACATCATTTAGCTAGAGTAAAGAATGCCCTAAACAGAACAGGCCAAGTTGTTTCTACCATTTAGGAAAGAAAGGAAAAAAAAAAAAAAAAGGAACCAAACCAAACCTAACAAACCCTGTTTTTTTTTTCCCCCTTCACAAAAATAACAGAAGGAAAGCTGCTACTGTAATCAGCAGTGATTGCAGGCATTTCCTGTATTTTTATATCAAGCTGGTTGTTTTTTTTCCATTACATACCCAGTGAACTCCAGTTAGGTCAAGACTAGAGGAAAACAGGACTAATTATGTCTCCAAACCCACAAATCTGCCTACTTAGCTCTCCTAATTTTATTTGTTGACTCCATGGTTCCAAGGAGCCAGTGAAAGGAAAACCTCCATGAGCCATTTGCTCTCCTCCTCCAGGCGCCAAGACCCGGATAATCCACCCCCTACCCCCACCACTGCTATCCCATTTAGTTTCCAGCACCTTAAGAAGAAGCTTTTGCTCCACCTAGTTCAGGTTTGAGATTCAATCAAGTTGTTCAAATGAGTCTTGGGTTATATATCTCCTTTCTCGGAAGCTCCCAGGCTCCCTGGGGTCAGTGCTCCAGGCCTACCTTTGGACGGGCCAATGCCTACACCTCCAGGTCCCCTTTTCCATCACTAGGGACCTTCATGCTCATGTTTTATCCCCAGAAAGGGCAGGAAGGTCTCCTTTATTATGCCACACTTCCTATGTCTCTGGCTTTAAGTCTATTTCTAACTGCTTTGTCTTCTCTGGTGACAAGAGAACTTTAGTAGTTTCTTTATTGAAGTCAATTATTATGCAGTAATAATCTAATAGCCTCAGCTCCATTTTTCTTTTTTGTTATGTCAGGGCTTTCCATGAAAGATGTACTCTACTGTGTCTCTGCCTTATTTTTAAATTTTAATATCTTGCTTATAATACAGTATCAAACTGGTTTTTGCAGTCAACACAGTGTTTTCACAGCTGCTAGTATCTATTTTCTCTTTCAAACCTTCTGAAAAGCTATGAAAACCTTTTTTTTTTTTTACCACTTTGAGATCATTATAAAAAGGTGACAAGATCTTTGGCCAACCTTGGGCATTTATTCTTTCTCATATCTGTCCCACAACTATGCAAGTGCCTGCTCTCCTTTGTTCATGGGATTTTAGGGAGGTTTTCTTATTGGTGATGGCTTTCATGCCCAAGTTAAACAAATTACTTCATCATTTTAAACAATGAGGCCACAAAGGTGTCTCTCTAGTTGACAATTCCGCAAAACTGTCTTAAGGTGATCATTCAGGACATTTTCCTCTAAGCTGTTCCTCTGTGGTTACTTGACTCTCTGACAGTTTATTCTTCAATTATCCATGCTACTTAACATTTTCTTTATTGTTCATATTAGTTTCATTGTTTGATGTAATAGCCAAACCTCCAGAGCTGGGGTGGACCTTTGAGGTAAATAAATGCCATTCTGAAATAATCTTACAAGACTGAGGATTAGAAATGTTTTCCTTGTTCTTCTGCAGTTACCTTAGATGATCCTACTCTTCAGACACAGGTGTCAAAACCTGACATCTTTTGCATCAACCCTGCAACCAGTCGACCAATATTGACTACTTACCACATAACTGGTTCTGCATTAAGGTATTAAGAGGAAATAATAATAAACAATTAAGCTCTTATGTGTTTTTTCAAGTACTACTTCATTTAATATTCATACTTATCACACAAGGTAGGTATTTTTTAAATGAGGAAACTAAAGATCAGAAGAGAAGAACTGGCTAGCTTGCAGAGCCAGGATCTCATCCAGCCCAGGTGTGTCTGGCTCACAGGTATGTCATAACACAGCCAGGCTGCTGCATGTCAGGTTCCCTGAAATTTACTGTGGAGAGTACTGAGGTTGCTGCTTCTCTCACTTGATTTCTGGACCTCATATAGAATTGCTTTCAGAATCCATCGTTTCAAAGCCACTTAGAAAAATCAGGGTTTTTCCATTATGTGCACACATTATTTTTGATATAAAATGATTTTTTGGAAATCAGATCTACCCCCAGAGGAAGATTATTAGACACGAGAGGCTATTCAAAGAAAAACCTTGAGAGGACTGTACAAATATCCAAAGGAAAAGCCGTGTTTTTGCCCTGAGAATAAAGTCTCCCAAAAGGACTCTTTTAAAGGAGATGACAGTACTCATTTGGATGTATAAACTCTGGTATGTTTGCTTGAAAAAAATCAATTTCCTATGGCAGAATTGAGAAACTCCCAGTCTCCTGATGCCCTCCCATGCTTTCTAGAGGAGTTAATTCAACAGGATTCTATAGTACGTTTGATAATCAATTTCCCCCCACTTTCCTTCAAACATTAAATTGGGTTCTTAGCTGTTGAAGATAAAATCGTTTCATGTTGCTTCTTATATGAAATTTGCCTATAATTTTCTTTCCTGATGGCTTCCCTTTGAACAACAGCAATAAAAACCACCACAGAATTCTTTACTTTCTACAAGTAACACGTCTTTCTGCTGGCCACAGTCTGGTTTTCCCTTCTCCAAATGTAACCCACTGCAGTATGTACATCCTCACTTGCTACTCTTTGTCCTTCCCCAAATTTCAGTCTAGGATGTTTTTAATCCTCATATTTCTCTAGCCTGGTTTTCAATGAGTTTTTTTAAAAATAGATATTCTTCTCAGAAAAAGCATCATTTGTGAATTTTAAATTATTGTCTCTGCCCAATCACAGCGGAGAGTGTAGATGGACAAATGTATGGACCATAAACTTGTCTAAAAGCACATGAAGGCTGTGGGATTAGTACTGTTATCGGTATAAACCAAATCCCAGCAACTCAATGGCCCTCTTGGTTTTTGTTAAGGGCAGATGGAAGGGAAGTGGGTAGGAACTCATACTCAAGATAACTCAGCCTTCTTATTTCATAATTTTTTCAAGGTGTTAACAGTACCAGGTTACCCCAGCAATTTTCTAATCTTCTTTCATATTTTTCTTTGTCATCTTATTTTATTTGAAACTAAGATGAAAGCATCCAAGTCACAGTTACTGAACTGCTGGTTACTCAGCTCATTCTTCCAGGCATGAGCTCAGTAGCTCGAATATCTGGACAAGGCAGACTGGGTGGACATTTTTTGCCAGGGATTTGGGTTTTATGAGATGTGCATTTCTTTGTGCAAAAAAAAAGTTAGGTTTTCAGACTCTCACAATAGCAATCACCTCCACTACCTCACAGGACTCTAGAAAAGATGGGAGCAGTGCCTGGGAACTGGCCCTGTCTGTGGAAGTTCACAAGGTCAGGTGGTGAGCATCCGAGGTGACAGGCTGAACTTGGAACTTTTGTTCTGTTCTGAATAGCTGATAACTTGTGAAATAATATTTCCCTGACACTTTATCCAAGTGTAACCTTCCAGCGCCTAGGACTGAGGCTTGAGTTGCACTGTGGTCAAGAAGGAGCATCAGATGGAGAAACTCTCCAGGCCTGTGGTTCATGTGGACGACCACCTGGAACAGGCTGGACACTTTCTTGGAACTGTCCCTGTATTTATTCTGTAGCCTAGGCCAATGGGATAGCATTTCTTGGGCTCTTCTAGCATATATAATCTTGGAAAAAGTGATCCCTAAATATATATCATTAAGGTCTCAAATTTGTTTTCTCCAAATCCTGCTCTTTTCTTGGCTTAAGTCATCCCGATACTTGCTCTAATCCACCACAATTTTTAAACTCATGTCAGTATGTCACAGGATTCTCAATGAATCGTAAAGCATGGCGAAGGAGGTCTCCTGAGAGAAAAGTTTTAGATTATTCTAGAAGCCTTGGTCTCCAGAAGGGCAATATTGTTTCCAGCCATGTTGGCCAGGAGATGCTCAGCTTCTGGGAAGGTTAAAACCTTGACTTGGAAAAATCAGGATCAAAGCCCCACGACCACAGACAACTGTGACATAGAAATGTCCTCTGAGGGCAGGCCTAGGTCTCCATGTTTAGTTCTATGCTGTTTGACGTACTGGCCACCGCTGTGAAACACAGCCTACAGGATTCTTCTGTAAATGTAATCTTCCTGCTCATCGGAGTCCAAAGGCCTAGCCTGGTGTTATTCAGACATTAATTACATGCCTGGGGAGTGAAGAGAGAGGCAGTGATTCAATCCCGTTAAAGCAAAACTGCAGATCCGGGAAACAAAAATGTAAGAGAAAAATAAATAAGGAAATAAAAGAAAATAAATAATAGCAATACCTAGAATATTCTTGAAGAGAAAACTGCAAAGACAAATCACTAGCTCCGATCTGGGGGCCCTGCGACAGCCAGGACCAAGACGAATTTGTAGCTGGTATTCCATCAAGATTCACTGCTTTCCGGTAGATGCGAGAATGGTGATTACGGGCATGTTGCCCCCATAGCCTGCATCAGTCAGGAAGCTCTTCTAGCCCTGGAGCTAACCCCATCCGGGGCTGACGGGGAGCCCCCTGCACAAGGCATGGTGGGAAACAGCCCCACTCCCTAGTCTACCTGGAGACATTTACCCCTTTAGTTCAAAGCATTTCCACTGCTAATGCTTAAATTGTTCTACGCATCCTCTGCTTTGACCAAGTGCAAAGTACTCCTGCCTAGAGCACTAGTTTCCAGCCCAAAAAGGGAGACTGAGTCACAGGGAACATCTTATATAGCAGAGATATGATGACAACTGATAATAATAATATCTTTGATTTGAGCTCCTTCAAGGTACTGATCACATTTTATTAGGAAGATATTAATACATTTTACAAGTAAGGAAACAGATTTAGAGAGGTTAAACTTCCCCAAGGTTATACATCTGTAAGTGACAAATGTGGGATTCAAACACTGAACTGTCTGATCTCAGAGTTCTGAATTTAACTGTGGACTTCAGAACAAACAGGTTAAGAGAACATACTTTCAGTGAGTAACTACAAAAAACAAAAATCAACCCAGTCCAGAACTATATTCCTATGTATTTAGGGTAATTATTCTCATCTGTGATGCAGTGATGGACTTACGGTATCTAAATCAGCTGTGTGGTCCATAAAGTAATTGGGCAGTACTAATACAGCAATTATGGTAATGGTTAATATGTAGTGCTCACTGCCCAAACCTGTGCTAAGTACTTTAGTGCATGCATGGTCCTATTTAAGTCCCACAACCTCCCTGTGAGAGGGGTACTATGACTATGTTTCAAAGATCCTAGAATACACTTTTTCTACATTTTAACAACTTTCAAGTTAAGATGCATCTCACAATTAAAACTGGCAACTTTTCTTTTTAGTAAAAAGCAAGAGAAAAAGAGAGAGAGAAAAGTAAATGAAGGACAATTGTACTGAACAGAAAATAGTAACAAAGATGGCAGGTATTAATTCTACTACATCAAAAATCATTTCACATGTGAATGGTCTAAATACACTGGTTAAAAACAGAGATTGTCAAAGTGAATTTAAAAAACAACAAACACCCAACTACACCCTGTCTATAAGAATTCATTTTAAATATAAAGGTTCAGATAGGTTAAAAGTAAAGGGATGGAGGAAGAAATACTGTGCTAACACTAATGAAAAGAAAGCTGGATTACCTATATTAATTTCAGACAAAGCAGACTTCACAACAAGAAAAATTATCAAGAATAAAGAGTTAAATCACATAATAATAGAGGGGTCAATTCTTCAAGATGACCTAAAAATCCTAAACAGGTATGCACCTAAAAACAGAGCAAAAACCGATAGATCTCAAAACTACAATGGGATATACATCACATCCACTTAGATATATAATAAAAAAGAAGATAATAACAAGTGTTGGTAGGTATGTAGAGAAACTAAACCTTCATATGCTGCTGGGGGGAATGTAAAATGGTATAGCCACTTTGGGAAACAGCTTGGTAGTTCCTCAAAAAGTTAAACATAGTTATCATTTGACACAGAGATTCCATTCCTAGGTATATAACAAAGATAAAGAAAATATATGTACACTCAAAAACTTGTACACTAATATTTGTAACAGCAGATACACAACCCAAATGTCTATCAACTAATGAATGAATAAAACATGGTATATCCATACAATGAAATATTATTCAGCCATAAAAAGGAATTAAGTACTGATACATGCTATAACATGGATGAAATTTGAAAACATTATGCTAAGTGAAAGAAGCCAGTCACAAAAGGCCACGTAGTGTATAGACCCATTTATATGAAATGTCCAGAAGAGCCAAAAACTATAGAGAAAGCAAGTAGATAAACAGTTGTCGAGGGCTGAGGGTGAAGGAGTGAGAAGATTGGGGGATGATGGTTAAAAGAAAGTTTCTTTTTGGAGTGACAAAAACATTCTATGACTGGCAATAGTTGCACGACTGTAATACTAAAAATACTAAAAATCATTGATTTGTACAGTTTCAGTGGGTGAAATTTTATGGTATGTGAATTATATCTCAATAAAGCTATTAGAAAAAAATTATTGAACTAAAAGGAGAAATACACAAATGCCCTCTTTCAGTGACAGACCAGGTAGGTAGGAAATCAATAAGGATACAGTTGCCCTGAACAGCACTGCCCAACTTAATCTACAGATTCATTTTTACAGTGGTATATTGGCAAATGTTTAAGCATACTTCTTCAGGGAGAACAAACCCTGATCTGTAGCATTTGCTGATTTCCATGGCATAAATACTCCCACCATGGCCAATTTCAAACTACCAACAAAATGTCACTGATCATGGAGTTGGGATGAGACGTGCACAGTTGCCTTTCCTTTTGCCGTGCTGTAGCAGGCACAAACCAGACTTAAGTTTTCAGGAATTTTGTGAGCTGACTGTTAAACATGGCTGGCTTGAAAATGGCCCTGGGGAAACATTTAAACCATGGAAATCAGCTACAAATCAGATGTTCCTGCTGTTTGTTCCGAGCTGGTTTATCAACACACCATCAAAAACACCAGAGCCCTCAACTTATGGTTCTGCCTGTGTCATCAAGAAACCGAATGACTTTGGACAAGTCACACAACTTCTCTGAGTTTTAGTTTGTTCATCTATTGAAGATGATGTTAGAGTAGCTGACCCCTATGTTTTCTTCCACCTTCAAAATTCTATTAAATAATAGGCCCCTCTTCCACAGTTCTCACATATAATATAAGACCATGCCAATGTGAACTTAAATTAGTTTTGACAGTCATTCCGTGGCCCCTCAGTATGGGGGCCCAGGCTTCCCTCAAGCCTGGTTGCTCACCAGGCCTCCCTTTGTGCTTTAAGTTCCAGGCATATGGAAATTCTTTAGACCCAAAGATGCATTTGGCCCCTGCCACCCCCAGCCCCAAGCCTTCACACATCCTGTTCTCACTCCTTGGCACACACTCCCATGTACTCTTACTCTAGCTAACTCCTACTTACCCCATTAGGTCTTTCTGGGAGAGGTCACTTCCCCCAGAAAGCCTTCCTTGATTTTCTCCAACTAGCTGAGGTATCTCTGCTATGTGGTTCCCTGGCACCCCATCCTTTCCCTATCACCAACCTTATCAGTTTTTATTGTTCCTGCTTGTTTAACTGTCTGGCGTCCCCACCCAAACGTAAACTCCGAGAGGGCAGAGAATGTGTATCTTTTCCTTTTCCTTCATCTTGAAGGCCTACACCTTACACATACGAAGGGGGCTTAACCATCACTGTTGGCTGAATAAACATACCTCTCTGAACAACAGACTTTTTCTTTGTTGCTCCTCTAAAAAAGGTACAAACTCAAACAGAAATCCCCTAGGAACGAATACTTTTACATTAGCAGATTTCCAACAAGAAAGGGAATTTCATTTGAGAAATGCCCGGCTTCTGAGAGGGTTCTGACCCATGGCCATAAGATTCTCAGTCCTGATGGGGCCACGACTTTCAAAGCAAGCAGCCCTGCTCCTCAGCTAGTTCTCACCCATGTGGTAGGTTTTGGCCCCTTTAAGGAGCTCTACTCACAACAGGGATTAACACTTAACTTGGAAACATCAGAGCCAAGAAAACTATTTGTTTTGATTAAAAGGGAAGGCTGTGCATACATTAGACAAGAGGAACCCACAGACAGTGATTTGATACTCAGAGAGCAGAGCATGGAATCACCTGCCGATGAAGTCTCATGTTCCATAGAATCGTGGGAATCACAGGCCAGGACCTATGACCCCTCCCAGTGGGCACTGGGCACTCATGCTCCTTGGATTCTGTTCCCTCCAGATCCTCACCAAGGTCATTTAGAGAGGTCACTTCGGAGATTCATTTTCAGATTCTGTTTAAGGCATTTCCAGACCAACAATCTTTAGGATCACAGAGCCAGATTATCCAATCCAGCTGTTATATAGGGACCGAAGTCCAGAGAGGAGAAGCAATTTGCATTGGGTCACCCAGCTGAGGCAGAGCTTGATTAGATTCCGGCCCCTGACTCCTAGCCCAATGTCCATTCCATGGCAGCGCTTCATCAATCAGACACTGTGAAGAATAAAAGGACCTGCGGAATGGGGCACACAGAAAGGAGGCCCAGGGAAGTGTTGGTCCAGCAAGAAGTCCAATCAAAAATGTGTTAGGGCCAAATATGCTTTGAAAATTCTCCCACCTCCCTGGAGGTGTTTTCTGGGCACATTTGACTAGGTTGGCCAAGAAATCAAGAGCCACTGGGTAAAACCATAAGTTCTGCACAACCCATGGAAACTCTATAAGATCTTCCAGCCAAGAAAACACAACAACGTGAGAAATGCTCTAATGTAGCAGATGCAGTGTTAACAGGAGGAAGAAGGGAATAACTCTGCTTGAAAGGGCCAAAGGAAGTGAGCTGAAGCTGAATCTTAAAGGATGAGAAAGAGTTAGAGAAAATAAAAAGTGAAAAAGGAGGTAGGGTATTCCAGGAAAAGGGAGGGGTCTTGTCGTGACAGTCGATGCTCAGGATCTAGGCAATAACCTCACACTGTGTGTGGCTGTATTGGTGAGGACACTTGTTAGGCTCCAAAAGAGATTCAGGGAAGAACTTGGCTGGAGAAGCACTTGGGAAAACAAGGGGAGTAGAAAAAAACTTATGTGAAAATCCCAGAAATGCAGCTGGTGAGAGGTCAAGCTTGGCAATGGCTTTGGGTAAGAGGTGGAAGAGTCTGGACACTATCTTGAGATAGCATGGAGTCACTGCAGACTTCTGAGCAAGAAAGGGCCCCAACTCCATTTTATGACAATCTGTAGGACTGGTCAGCCTGCTACCACATGACCAATGAGAGAAGCAAAGCCAATTAAGTGTGGCCCTTATGGCCTCCTCAGCTGGGAGACTTTACCCGCCCCCTACTCCCAGCCTGAGTCAATCTGTACTCAGCCAGGGCCCACAGAGACTGTGGGACCCGCTTAAAGATTCACACAGAGTCTGCTTACCACGTGGCAAAGTTGACTATTGTTTCCTAAAACAATTCCCATTTTCAATAGCTCAATCATTAGCCAAAGGCATCAAAGAGACAAAATCAAGATGACTAAATCTAGGAGATTTCAAACTCTGCTGTTGAATACATTACAGTAATACATGTTCCAAGATTTCTACTTTCTATAGAATATTGCATAGTCAAATAATAAAAGCTAATATGCAGATATTGAATTCCCCTTCATAAGATAGGTCCCGACTCCTCAAACTAGCCTTTGTATGAGAGACTTTAACATGACAAGGTGTTTTCATCAGTTTCCCAACTGGCAGGATACATTCAGGGTGAAATTTTCAAGACGGACAAAGTGAATCTTTTCAACTGTCCACTCAGCCACTTGTGAAATAGAATGATGACAGGAATAACTACAGTTAACATTTAGTGAGTGCTTACTCTACACCAGACACAATCGTAATGACTTTACATGTATTAACATGTATTTGATTCTCATGATATCTCTTTGAGGGAGCAAATATTCCCCATTTTACAGAAGTAAGTTCCTTGCCCAAGATTATACATCAAATGAGCAGTGGAGACGAAGTTTGAGCCCAGGAGTCCTTAACCACCATACTGGGTTCTTGGTTCTATGGTAGGTATCATAAGAGACACAGAAGCAGATGGCAGGGTCCCTGATAATTTTTTCTTTGAACACGCACTACCAGCTGAAATACTCAAACAAATTTAATCAGGAATTTCCCCCTGGTTTCAAACTTCCTGTTTGCTCTGAACCTACAGTGTCAATGGGAGTCAGAATTCTACTTTTGATCTGGTCGGCAATAACGTGGCTTCCTCAGAGAAATGTAAACTTGGCTTTCATCCCAACCACTGCAGTCTCTACTCTCTCCCTCTCCCCTCCCCTATATCATGTCACAGTGACTTCACCCTATACTATCTTAGGCAGGTAACAATGCAAGAAAACAGTTTGGGATAAAGGTCTTGAGTTTAAGTAAACCTGGACCCACCAAAAAGTGACTACTTCTGAAAACCCATAATAATATTTAGCATTCCTTTATCAGGCACACAAACCCTTCAATTGTACAACATGGTAGAGGGACAGAATAACTCTCATTACCAAAATGCACATTCCTAAAGGCAGCTTGTTCGCTGAAGAAGGTCGTATGGGGACTGGGTGGTGGGGGTGGGGCACTCGTAAAGTTGGGCAGATGCAAAGAGAGCCCGATAGGGAGGCTGTGGCACCAACGTCGGACTTTACAGCTTTCCAATGCAAGCACATCTGCCAGCTGTCCCAGGCCTCTGGTTATGGCTATATACGTTGATCAGTACTTATCCTGTCCCAGGGTCCCCAAGTGCTCACAGTTTCGGAATTTTGCCAAGGAGAGGGTTCCTTCTCTGGCATATTGCCTGGCCCTGAGGTCTAGGCTCTACCCTAGATGGGCCCTTAACCTGCACAGGGGACACAGCCTCACATATCCACCGCACTGTTCCTCCCAGACAGGGGCGTTCCTGCCTGTCATCATTGCTGGTGTGTATGTGTACTTCCCTGGGCCTAGCTGGGCCACAACTTCTCGGGGCCTTGCTATGTCCGTTATTTAAATCTTCCAGTTTATGCCAAGACCGCAGACCTGGTCATCTTATTTTAATATTTATTCTTAGCTCCATTTTACAGATGAGGAAACTGTGACTCACGGAGATTTGGTCATTTGCCCAGGGCTACACTGTTAGTAGTAAGTGGCAATGCTGGGACTTGAACCTGGATCCTCTATATTAGTTTGCTAGGAATACCATAACAAAGTACCACAAACTTTAAACAATAAAAATTTATTTTCTCACAGTTCTGGAGGCTAGAAATCCCAGATCAAGATCTTGGCAGGATTGGTTTCTTCTGAGGCCTCTCTCTTTGAAAATTTGATTCTGAGGTCTTCTCCCAGAGTCTTTATATCATCTCCCCTCTGTGCATTTCTTTGTCCTAATCTCCTCTCACAAGGACACCAGTCAAATTAGATTATGGCTCACCTAACTGACTTCATTTTACTTTTCACTTCTTTAAAGCCGCTATTTACAAATACTGCTAGATTCTAAGGCATTGGGGATTACAAATATACGATCTTGGAGGGGACGCAGTTCAGCCCATAAACTCTTTGACTCCATAAAACTCTGTACTCCCCATTTATCCAACCAATATTTATAGGGCCTCCTAGGTGACAAGGATTGTACTCAGCACTTCTGCAAATATTTTCTCATGTAATTCTTAAAACAGTCCAGGGAGATTCATGTTTTAATTCCCATGGTACAATGAGGAAACTACATTTCAAATAGTTTAAATATTCTGGCCCCCAAAAACACAACAAAGATGAGGCAGACCCAGGATTCAGGCCCAGTTCTCTGACTCTAAGCTCAGCGCTGTCTCCAATATACAACTTTGCTTCCCACGTGAAACTGCAGCTGGCAGCAATAGGACAGGGTGACCTGACAGTGGCAGTGATGGGGTGGGATCTGGCAGGGTCTCCTTTTTTGGAAAGATCATAAATCCCATGGATAATAGCAGACCTACCGCATAGGGTCGTTGTGATAATTAAATACGTTAATAGGTACAAAGTGCTCAAAATTGTGTCTGGCTATAACAAAGGCTAAGTAAGTGTCTTGCTATCACTGTTGTTGCCACTACTGCTGTGGTGGTTTTTGTTATGTTTGTTGTTATTATTGATTTCTGGATAAAGAGGATAGCTTGAACACCCACAACCATTTTTCTCTTTCCCAAAATTATGCACAAAGTTCTAAATCCACAAAGATGTGCAAACAAGAGAAGAAACAATAGCAACACCTTTTGAAAGCTGGAAAGCAAAGGTATGAATGGTAAATAACTTAGTAGACCCAAAAAAGAGCTGAATCCTGAACCAACAATGTGGAAAAAGTCAAGAACAATCACATTTTCACTGCAGAATCTCCTGCCTTTTGCCCCACCAGGAATTAGTAGGAACAGTTACTTCTAGAGATAAGGATAATGTGGAGAGAAACAAAACAAAGATATCTGGTCGAAAACAGTTATAGACTAGATTTTCTTCTTTAGTCTTCATAGCTCTTTCCTTGCCCCCAAGGGTTTATTCTCTAGAGAAGAGGAACAGAGGATTGCATACCCAGGAAGAATGGGGAGAGAGAACAGGCACCAGGACACAGAACTGAAAACAGTGGAATTAAATGGATACATGTATTCTGGGAGCTGGGCCCGTCAATCGTCTTCCCTCGTCTGGCTGCCATGGTACTGGTTGCCAAACCATCTCTCTTCAGAAAAGGCTCTGGAAAAGCCTTCCTTGGTAATCTGAGCACTCCAAGGGAAAAGGACCAAAAATATTGATAGTCAGAGGTTTCCCAACCAAATGGCCAGCCAGATTAGTTTACCATGAACCCCATTGACTAATCCAATATCTGAATGATAGTTTCATTCAGATATTGGATTAGTCAATGGGGTTCATGGTAAACTAATCTGGCTGGCCATTAAAAAAGAGAGAAGAGAAAAGAGAGGAGAAGGAATCATCAAACAAACAAACAAACAAACGAACGAATGAATGAATGAATAAATAAATGAATAAATATATAAAATAAAATATAAAATAAAATAAAATAAAATAAAGACATTTTCCAGTAATGAAGGACATGACTTTCTGAACTCAAAATGTCTATTCAGGGCCCAGTGCAATGAATAACAATAGGCCTAGACCTGGTAATTGAGTAATTAACAAGGTTTCAGGAATAAGTAATAAGTCCATCCAAAGGATCAAGAATCAAAACAGCTTCAGTCTTCTTTATAGGAACACTGGAAGTTAGAAGGCAGTGGAACGATACCAAATTTTGGAAAAACGGTTTTCAATCTAGAATTCTATACCCAGCCAAACTCTTTATCAAGTTTGAGAGTAAGAAAAAGAAGATTTTAGATATAAAAGGAAGGTCTCAAAAATTTACTTCTCATACTCTTTCTCAGAAAATTGCTGGGGATGCTTCACCACATCGAGAGAACACATCAAGAAAGAGGAGACATGTAATACAAGCCAGGAGCTTTCCATAAGAGAGGCAGGAAGCACTGGGACAATAGGGGAGGGAGACCTGAAGATGACAGCTGTGCAGCAGGCACTGAGGACAACCATTCAGACTGGAGCAGTTTAGAAGGGTCCGGAAGATATTTATCCAAGAATATGGAATTGCTAGAATACCTACTGCAGCTAAACATCCTGAAGGGAGATGTGAACAATTTGTAGAGAGTTTGTATTGAATTAATCATAGAAAACAAAGAGATAATTCTTACATCCAGGGAAAACAAACAAAATGTATAAGAAAGAAAAAATAATTATAGCTTATACATGGCTTAGTTCCAAGTAGTATTTCATAGTCATAATAATGTATACAATGTATATTCATTTAACCAAATTTACTGTAAATGCTATTCAGAGGATGGGACGTTGGGGCGGTGAGTGGGTAGTAGGTGGGGCAGAGAACTAAATTCTCACTTCCGCAGTGGAAAGTCACTAGATAATGCCTAAAATAAAGTTTTAAGAAAGTAGTAATAAACATGTTATTTAGAAATATACAAATCCATACCCAAAGTGTCAGCCTAAAGAACTGAAAGTAGTTATCTCTAAGGAAGAGGAAATTGAAGGCAGGAGGGAGGGAGGGCAGAAAATGGCTTTTTATTTCTTAAACACCTGGTAGAACAGTTTGACTCTTTATCTATATGTATATCTTTGATTAAAATAACATCTGAGCTTTATAACACCTCATTGCGTAAACTTGGGTGAGTTACTGCTCAGTTTTAGTTTCCAAGTTCCATCTATAAAATGGAGTTGGATTAGATAGTCTCTGAGGCCCTCACTGATCTAACATTCAGATTTGAGCTTCCTGGTACAGAAGCTGGTATCCTCTTATTATATACTTACCCCTTAGAACCTTAGGAGTTTTATTTTAGAATATCATTTTCTACTTCCGGTGAAGATGGTGAAAGATGAGGATTCGTAGCAGATATGATATTGGGGACTGTAGGAAGATAGAAATAAAGTCAACCGTATTAAAAAAAAAATAAAAAGATAATTTTCTATAAAGGGTGGGGGAATGCCGAAACAGATCCCCAAAGTGCCCTAAATGATTTTCTGAGGGCCAGGTCCTAGAAGACTGGGAAGAAAAAAGGAATGGATCATCTCAATTTCTCCTCCTCCACTGCTTTGCAGTAGCATTAGATAAATTGAAAATGTGCTGAAAGAAGAAGACTCTAAATATTAGACCTTCTACTTTAACACAGGCTTTAACTAGACACTTCACCATGCCTAACTGTGCCAATGGCAGGAGATGATTCCGGGGATCAAGGCAGGCTCTCGTTCTTCAAACTAGACACACATTTCTCCCCCTCTGACTAGCAGGAAGGCGAGACTACAGCTTACATCACACAGCACTCCGTATGCATTTTTGAAGAAGGCCCAGCTTGGAGACCATGGCTAGAGACCTCAGTATGTCTCCAACTTTTTCAAGGGAAACTACTTCTAAACTCTTCCTTTTGTCCCCCAGCCCTGGAGAGGACAAGGCATTTAAGATTCAGGTATAGTGAGTGCTCTGAGGTTTGACTAGATTTCTTTCCTGTTCTTAATTCTTATTTGACTTTTTATAAACATCGTCATCAATAGGGAAAGCCTTTTCTAAGCACCTCTTGAGTGCAGAGTGATCTAGACTGGGCCAAAACAGAGATACCCTCTCTCTCCTCTTGTGTCCCCACTGCCCATTTCTGGCAGAAGGTACACAACTGGCACTCAGGGCAGACTGACTCTTGGAGAGTGAGGACGACCGCTCATTAAAGATCCAAAGTCTGGGAAAATTAAGAATTCATAACTGCTAACTTCCTTCTCTGTTGGATAATGACCAAATTTTAGTGCTCAGAGTGACAAATGTTAATCATTAATAATACTTTACATAACCACTTTCAATTCTTTTAGGCTGACACTTTGGGTATGGACTTGTATATTTCTAAATAACGTGTTTGTTGCTACTTTCTTAAAACTTCATTTCCCATATGCTTTCATATCCGTCACCTCTATTTCTACAGTCTGACTTCCACCATCTCTCTCAACCATATGAAGACAAGGCGGGTATTATCTGAACTTCTCAAATGGAAGCTCGTCACAAAGAGGTTCAGTAACTTGATCAACAAAATTTCTTGAATTTTCTAGAAACCGTTTAACTATTTTACCCTGGGTAGCTATGAGGTTGTTAAAGAAAAAACTGACTTTAAACCTTTGCTACTTAAATTTTTATTTTTCCTATGACCACTACTTTCATAATATAAAAAAAGGAATATAGTTTTACAGGAAGGAAGGAAGAAATTCATTCTTCTGTGATTCCAGGATTCCCTTTTGGGGACTGGGCTGGATAAAAGATCTCCAATGTTTTTTCAATCAATCTTCATAAAAATCAATTCAAGATACAATAAAATTAGCTAACCTTTATTGAGGACTTACAGTGTGGCAGGCACTATTAAAAATTATTTAGATCTATCGATTCATTAAATCCCTACAACCTCATGAGATAGGTACAACAATTACTCTCACTTTATAGATGAGGAAACTGAGGCATAAAATGTTAAGACACTTGGCTAGAGTGGCAGAGGCCATGTTCTTCACCACATGCTATGGCAGCGCTCCTGCCTTCTAGATTGTGAAAGAATAAGAAGATAGATTTCTGTCTGCCAAGCCTTCAGTTCTCTTCCCAGGGCCCCTGGCTGCCCTTTGTCTGAGGGAGATCACAGAACCTCCCCCTTTCACGTCACAAGGGCAAAGGAATGCTCTTGGAGAGTTAGCCACTGCTATTGAGTATCTCATTGAAAAAAAAGACAGCACTGAGCATGATGTAGAGGAGAAAGTTCCCTGAATTAACTTCAAAACCTCCACCTTTCCTGGTGTGTGTGAGTGTGTAAGGGAGGGGAAGAGACTTTTAAAAGCTGCAGGCACACAGAGAGCTAATGCCTTCTGCCATAGTACACAGAGGAGTCCCAGAAATGCTGGTCAGGGGACACAGAGACAGGACTCTGTGCTGCCCAGTGTGGGGAACCTGACCCAGAGAAGAACCAGAGGAAAGGGGGCCGTGCCTGTCACCTTGGGATATCTGTCAAGTGTGATGAGAAATAACTTCTTCCCTTAGTTCTTGAACACTAGCCAATTAGCTGCTAATTAGTTTGTGTATACATTCCAAGAGGAAGGCTGAAAATTCAATATCAACTTCAGCAATGAGGTTCTCCTCCAAAACCTGGTTTTGCCAATTTCTCAAATAAGCCCCTGTATCACACAAAATATGGTCTCTGCCTGGGCTATAGAAGAGCCAATAAGCAAGGGCACACATTCACAGTCTCTCTAGCCAGCTGTAGACTAGCTACCCCAAAGAGCCCTCCTGCCAGCAGCTTTAAGCAAAGCATCATGGGACATAGAGGCCACATGGTCTTCCTTAATCCATAAAATGAGAGATCTGAAAGAATGGGGGAGCTTTTAGGGTCAAGGGAAAAAAACTGTATGTTCTGTGTTAGGAATGCTTCTAACACAGGCTTTTAAGAAGGACACACATGTGATGTAGCAACCTACTGGACTGGAAAGCTCTGGAGTTAAAGACTAGAACAAATATTTCAGTGAACACCTACTATAAGTAAGGTACTTCCCTAGGCCAAGTGCGTGAGCACTCTCGCGTGGAGATCTCAATCGCAGAACAGGTATCTCAAGTAAAAATACAAGGTCAGCAAAGGGCACCTGCTAAATGCCTGGTACAGAGAGATATTCTGTCACTTAGGGAAGGCATGATCTCCACGACATGCTGGGTGGTCAGGGAAGGCCTCACAGAGCAGGGGCACTTGACGTTCTGAAGGCAGAATGAAATTTTTCTAGATCTGTGGTCCCTAAATCATCTGAGGAATACTTTTTAAAACTACAGTTTCTGAACCCCATACCAGGACTTACTGAATCAGAAGCTCTACGAATCTTACCCTTGTATCACCATTCTTTTTTTAAAAAGACAATTATTATTGTGAAAGATTTAAAACATACACAAAAGAAAACAGAATAGTGAGCCCACATGTGCCCATCACCCAGTGTCAGTAATCATCAATTCACAGCCGTTTTCTTGCCTATATCCTTATCCACTCCCTTTTTCCCAGTGTTATAGAATTTACATATATTGTAAACCAGGAACTCTGAAGCAGTAAGACCATGGATATGAACTGGAAAATATTCCCTGATCAAGACACAGATTAGGAGCAAGAGAAATCAAGGGATAGTGGGGACAAAGCCTCAGAGAAATGAGAGAGAATGGCATCTGGGGGAGAATGGCAAACAATTTAGAGTAACTATAAGGTGGGCTACATGGTTGGGGATGGTGGTGATAATGGTCAAAGGACTGTTAGTATGGTGTCTTTATCAAAAGCACAAAAAGGCAGCTCCTCTGGGTAGAAAAGCAGCCCCTTCTTGGGTAGAAGCCGGCTACTCAATCAGAGTGGGCCCCACATTCCACTCAGTGCCTGTGCTTCCCACTCCTGTGCCGTGCCCAAACCATAGAGCTGTCTACAGCAGTCTCAGGGCCAGGGTATGAGGGAATCTGAAGGCCAGTGAAGGGGATGGCGCTTTATCTTATAAGGGTTATAGAATGAGAAGAAGGGGAACATGTAACAATCAGCCTGCGCTTCGATAGACTACTGGGCAACAATGGAGGGGAGGTGGACGGACGGAAGGATAGAAAACTGAGAAGCAGTGAGTCAAATCTGCAAACTACTGCAAACTAGCCAGGGGAGAAGGAAGAAGGCCTTGAAGGTCAAGCTTTGAGAGAGAAGTTTGAGAGAAAGATCTTGTTTGGGGTTATAGAGATAACTGTGGGCTGGATATAGCGATATGGGAGTTGGTGACACATAGGAGTCATTTGAAGGCATGCAAATGTTGAAATTGCTCAGGGAGAGTATTCAGGGCAAGAATAAAGTGGAATGAAGGCCCTGGGGAAAATCAGCATTTAGAGAATGGGGTTGGAGGGAAGAAGGAGCCAGGCCAAGTGATACAGGAGAGAGTCAGGAAAGTGGGAAGGAGAGGGAGAGAAAGTACGGATCATAGAAGCCAACAGAGCAAAAGTGTTTACAGGTGTGATAAGAAGGAAACATTCATTTAGGAACGCAGAAAAGAGAAAATTAGAAATGTAAGGGAAAGTCAAGTTTTGGAGTACCTGAAATGACAAGCTAAAGAGTTTGGACTTGGCCTTGAAAAGGCAGGGTAACAAGTATCATGGTGTACAATATGAGTGTGTTGTTCAGGTACACTTCCTAAGTCTGTTGCTTATCAAGTATGGCCTTGGACACATTATTTGAGTCTCTGAATCCCTGCTAGTAAGCTGTGGATTATACCCACTCTAATAGGAATGGTATGGGGATAACATCTCAAAGAATGACAATTCTTCATGTCATGGCACCTAATAATGCACTGCCTTGTAGTACGGGTGATCCTTTCACATATCTAACTCCTGTATCTCTAGCTTATAAACTGCTTTGGGGGTAGAGATTAGAGTTTTAAACTAACCGAAGTCAATGGTCACTTGTTGACTACTCTGTGCAAGACAGAAGAGAATGCAGAATAAGAAGATTGAGGGGTTAAAAAAAAAAGAAGAAATGGCCCTTAACAGAATCTGCGACTTAGTGAAGGATGCACATGGATGTCTAAACCTAACACGAGGTGAACAGTGGTAGGGGCAGCCATGAAGATCTCAGATTTCAATCATTCCCAAATTGCAAATGAAAGTGTGGGGGATGGAGAGAACCAATCTGGCTGGTGGGATGAGGATTCTGGGCTGAACACAGAGGGTGAGGAGGGGTGTTAGCGCAGGAAAGTTTGTGATTGGCAGGTGAGTTTGAGGAAAGCTAAGAACTTTGGTGAGTTTAAAACAAGGCATTGTGGAAAGAAGAGAAAGGTATATTGGCCTATAGCAGACAAAACCAAAGGCAACCCCCAGTGAATGAATCACGTTCTGGCATAATTCTATAATCCCTTCCTCTTGAGTTTGGTAGAAACTGTGGCTTATCTCTAATAAAAAGAATGTGGAAAGGTGATGTGATATCACTGTCACAATCACGTGACATTATAGGGCAAAGGCAAAGGGTTTTTGTAGATATAATTAAGGTTCCTAATCATCTGACTTTAAACAAAAGGGAGATTATCCTGGGTATGCCTGATCTAATCAATAATCTCTTCAAAGGGGGGGTCCAAATCTTACCTAAAGTTAGAGACTCAAATCAAAAAAGATTTTCTCTCCTGTTGGCCTTGAAGAAATGAGGCACAGGAATTCTACAGGTGCACGGAAATGAATTCTGCCATAACCATGTGAGCATGGAAGAGGACCTCAGACTTCAGACAAGAATGCAGCCTGGCTGACACCTGGATCATAGCAGAGAGACCCTGAGTAGAGGGCCCAGGTACATCATGCCTGGACTCTTGACCCACGTACACTGTGAGATAATAAACAGGTGTTTTAATCCACTAAGTTTGTGATAATTTGTTGCCCAGCAATAGGAAATGAATACATAAACTCAAAATGTGGAGGGCCATGAACGAACGGTAGGCTAAAAAGTATGAGCTTTATTATGCAGCCTACAGGGAACCACTTACTATTTTGAGCACAGAGATGCATACTTTAGAAAGCTAAGAGACGTCAGTAGGAAGGGAAGCTTGGGGTGGGGGTTGGTCAGAACCTCTCGGATAAGATTTAATCGGGGCATTGCTCCCAGGAGCAGATCAGCAAAATTCTGGTGAGTGACTATGTTCTGGGTTGAACAAGCCAGCTATTCTAGCTAATTAAAAAGAGTGAGGGGGCGGGGGACGCAAAATCCAAGTAAAGACATTGACAGCCATTGAAAAAACCTTAAGGAACTTTAGTGTCCTTGTTGCTAATTATAAATATTTATTCCTCCCAGAATTCCTGACCTCACAGAAGAGCCTGCGTAAATAGTCCTGCTCCCTTACTGGAAAATTAGTGTGTGTGTGTCTGTGTGTGTGTGCACGCGCACGCGTGCTATGTTATCATGGAAGGGGGACAGGGCAGTAATAAGGGATTAGATGATCTGCAAAGAGTCACTTCCTGTTGGATATTGTCTAGTTCCCTTCCCCTCCTCCGCCAGGATCATAAACCCTGAGACCCCTCGAGCAACTCCTGCTTCTCTGATTCTATCTGCTGGAGACAACTAAGCCAAACAAACTCAGGAAGTGGGAAGATGTTGGGAACAGGAGGAAGTTCATGGCACAGAGGAAAAAGTAAAGAGAATACCCTGATGTTGAAGGAAGAGGGTGGGGAGAGAGAGAAATGAAGGTCACCCCAAGGTCGTCGGGCACCAGGCCTTTAAAATGCCATTCTGGGCTTTCAATTAAAATTGGCACAAACAGTGGGTCTCCTGGGGCTATTAAAATATTAACATTCACAGTGATAAACAGATCCCCAAAAAGTCTTCTGTAAGCAAATTAGAACAAACAACTAAAGTGGGTTGCTAAGAGATCAGTTGGGCAGGAGCCAAAGTCAATTCAAGTGTCTAGAGAATTCTTTATTTTTTTCACCTTCAGGAAAGAGAAAAGAGCTACCTGTAGATGACTCCATGTTGATGGAGGAACATGAGGGCTGACGTGACCTCTGCAGCATAGAACCGGGAACGAGGCTCATCGAATTTTCGGGAGCGTTGAATCTGGAACATGAGGTCTCCGCCATTTACGTACTCCATGACGAAAAAGAGGCGGTCCTGAAAGGAGAGGAGAAAATGTCATTCATCTAATTCTACTGCAGCTGCCCACACAGGCCAGCATACTGTGAGCCCAGCGTAACAGAACCAGGACTCAAGGGGGAAGAAGGTGAGAAGGTGGATAAATCCTGGCAGCCTGCACATAACCTAGAGAGAAAAGTGAATACAGCACACAAATTAAAGTCTGAGGTATTATTTTAAAATCTCTTTGTCTTACTTTTATGGGCATCAGCTTGGTCTAGTGGAAGAAGCCCAAAGTTGACAGAAAGGAGACCTGGATCTTTGTATAATTTGTCACGACCTTTAAATGTGGCTTTGGGAAAGTAACTTTCTGCCCCTTTGGAGGTTCCAGTTAATTCGACATGTGTGTTTGGTTGAATGATGGCCTCTCCAAAAGATACCCATGTCCCAATCCCTTAATGTGTGATTGTTCCCTTTGATGGCAAAAACAAAAAGGACTTGCAGATGACATTAAGGATCTTGAGATGGGAGATTATCTTGGATCACCAGGGTGGGCCTTACATGCAATCACAAATGCCCTCATAAGAGGGAGATTTAAGAAGGCAGGAGAAGGCAATGTGACTGCAGAGGCAGAGACTGGAGTGATGCGGCCATAAACCAAGGAATGTAGCTGCCATCAGAAGCTGGAATAAGCAAGAAAGGACTCTCTCCTAGAGTCTCTGGAGGGAATGTGGCCTAGTGGGCACCTTGTTTTGGCCCAATGACACTGGTTTCAGATATCTCATCTCCAGAACTATGAGAGAAGAGATTTCTATTGTTTTAAGCCAGGAAGTTTGTGGTAATTTGTTAAGGCCCCTTCCCATGAAGGCTACTTTTCACTTTGGATGATGCTCCTTCTCCGATTCCTGCCTCAGCCTTCAGAATGGCCAAAACACAGTTAACACCTTATTGAGGGTGGTGCCTTCTTATCCACAATCCATGATAATGGGAGAAGCTGATGCACCAAAATTCACCTTTGTGCAGTTTCTTGCCTGTAGAGCGTGGGCTGCTGATCTAGGCAGCGGGCAAAAATCATAAGCCATCACTGTCCTTGGGGGCCTTATGATTGAGGGGTAGAGATGAGAAATGGGCAGAACGGTGAAAACAAAATAGGAGCAGAGGGCCTTAAAGACACCGGGTAATGAAAGGATTAGAAGAAAGGGGAGCTCTCTGAACTTGGGGGCCATGGAAGATTCTAGATGGAGCTAGGCCCTGAGAGAAGGAGGAGGGAGAGGAAGACAAACAAATGCTTGGATATGGGAACACAGTAAGAATGCTTAGGGATTGATTGGTAAACTAAGGTCAGCTGGGGAGGAAGGTTCGTGGACCAAAGGTGAAATGGTGGTGTCTGAGAGGCAGGAGTAGAGTATATTCTAATATATAGAGTCTAAATTAATCTCCCAGGGGAATATTAGCATACTATATTCAACCAAAATTCACAGAATCATGTCCATTAAGACTGAGTAAAAATCACAATTATACGTATCATGAAGCAATCTTGATAGCACATCTACTTTATTATTGGCATCTCCTTAAAAATAAGTCCATCAGTAGGAACTGTTACAAATTCAGACTACCTTCTCCTGTACCATGATCTCCAGAATTATTCAAGCTTTACAGGTATTCACAAAGGGTCCAAAGTCTAGCTTCTCTTCCATTTGTCCTGTCTTTCTTGTTCAAGGCCTGCCTTTCTCCCTAGAGAGAGTACAATTTTGTACTCAGAAGTACAGAGGCTGCTTTGCTGACCATTCTTTCAATCATCTATTCCCCATTCAAATCTTCATGTCAAAAACCAAATGCTCAGGCCAACCCTAGCCCAACAAAACCAGAATTTCTGAGGGTGGGACTTAGGCATCAGTAGTTTTCAAAGCTCCCCACATGTGACTCCAATGAGCAGAACTACTGGCTCTTTCATCTGGTTTCTGCCAAGGTGATTTGCATCTGTGAGATATATGGATAAGTTATTTGGGTTTTCCTTTTTTTTCCCCTCAAGGATTTCCCCAAGAATGAGGGTTCTCAAACTTATCCATTGGAATCACACATGAATTCCTGGGTCTCCAGTCCAGAGCTTCTGATTCAGAAGATCGAAGATGGGGCCTGCGAATCTGCATCACCTAGTTCTCAGGCAATGTTGATTCTGCTCATCTGGGGACCACACTTTGAGAACCACTACCCTAGAGCCCTTGAGGAAAGCCTTTCATATGGGAAGTACAGCTGTGTCATGTATTCAACATGACCGTAATCCAGCTGAACCTCACCATCAGGAATTGCTGATGCAACGCCATTCCTGGATCACCAACCTGACTTGGGCTTTAGCAACCATGGAGTATTTCCATGGTTATGTTTGAAAATATTGAAATCTTTAAAGAGGAAAAACCTCCCCTCCCTACTATCCCTATCTGGCTGCTTTTCATCTTCTAACACTGGACACATCGTATTTAAGGATAGTGGGTGTGGAATGAGAATGAAGAGCTCCCAAGCCAATTTTATCACTTACTGGTTGTGTGACCTCAGGCAAATGATTTCGTTTCTCTGTGTTCAGTTTTCTCATCTGTAAAAATGAGGATGATTATAAGGACTGCCTACAGACTTCTTCTGAGGATTAAATTATATGTTAAAATGCCTGGCTCATAATTGATGCTCCAAAACATTGTCTATTACTATTGTTACTGATGGCACTATAGCTTATTATTATCATCAAGTCTTTAGCAGTGTTTTTCCCTGATCACTGCCTCTTTCGACAAACACTTGCTTCTCTTGGTTTTTCAGGCTGTTTTGTTTTTTTTTTTCCACTGTTTCTGGTAGTGTTTCTTCTGCCTCTTCTTGTGGGCTTGTCCTCTCCCTAGCCCATTAGGTGTTGGAATCCCAAAAGAATGGGTTCTAGGTCCTCCCCTTTGCTCATTCTTTGTTCACTGAATGATCTCTTCCACACCCACCGTGTTCAATGCGCCTTGACTCAGATGACTCACAAATGTCTGCCTCCATCTTAAACCTATCCTCCAAGCTGCAGACCCCTTCATCCAACTGTGTTTCTGACATCTCCCTCTAGATACTCCGAAGGCACTCAAACCCAACATACTCAAAACTGACTTCATACTCCTTCCCCAGCGAACTGGTCCAGAGTGCCTGCCTCAGGGCAGGGCTACACCAGTCGGCCAATTGTACAAATCAGAAACCTGGATGTTGTTCTTAATACATCCCTCTCCCTCAACTCTTACACCTATCATCAAGTCTTGGTGCTTTGACCTATTGTACCTTTGTACGTATTGTTTTGTACCTGTTACGTTTGTCTGCTTCTGTCCATTTCTACCACCATCATGGCCATCATTCTAGCTCAAGCAATTATCTTCTCTTGTCTAGATTCTTGCAAGTGCCTTTTATTAATGCTTCCTACATTCACTCCAGTGCCCCCACCAAATGCTAATCACACTATAGGCAGAGTTACCCTGCTGAAAAGAATATCTGATTGTAATCCATCTTCCCTCCTCCCTTCATTCTACTTATTAACTCTTTTAAAGGCTTTTTGTTGGGATAAACAGAAAATTCTTTAATATGCCATCTAGTCTGTATGGTCTGGCTCTACCCACCTCTTCTGAGTTATCTCACTTCCAGCTTTCTATTGTTTCCTCTGCATCAGTCCCCTCACCCCTACCCCAGGGCCTTTACTCATGCTGTTTGCTCTGCTTGGAATTTTTCCCTTCTCCCTTCACTTGGTTAATCCCTCCCCATCCTTCAGCTTTCATTGCAGACATCTTTCCTTCTAGGAAGCTGTTCCTGGCTTCTCTGACAAGGTTGAATCCCCCTAGTATGTGCTAGCTCTCCACTGTAGCATTCGGCACAGTGGAGGTTTTATTTGTATAATTGATTTATGTCTTTCTCCCTAAGTAGTCTGGATGCTTTATGAGGGTAATTCTGCCCTGTTTGTTTGCAAGGGAATTAGCCTAATCCAAAAAAAAAAAAGCTGTTATAATTCCCTTCAAAAACAAGCATCATGTGGGTAGAAGAATAAACAAGGTTAGGGGACTATATGAGAGAAACGAAACCAAAGGGTGTGCTAATATTTGTATCTGCAAATTCTTACTGCTTAGGGAGTTGAAGATGAGTCAGCCTGTCACAGTGAGCCTCCTGCCTGCAGAATCTAGAGATGGGTGCCTACTCTGACCATTTCACCCTTACAAGGTCTTTCTGTATCAGCACCCAGTATATAGTGAGAGCTTTGAACAGCACTTTTGTTCTGTGGACAGATGTCTCCACTTCCCAGTGAGATGGTCAGCTCCATGAGGAGCACACCTTATTCTTCCTACATCACCACTGGCTCCGAATTCCATACCAAAGGAGGCACTCGATAAAAATCTGCTCATCCAATACTCACTCCATGCAAGCATCATGAGGGGAAAATTTTTGTCGGTTTAGTTCCTTACTGCATTCCCAGTAACTGAAACTGGCACACAGGGGGCTCCTAGGATATCTTTGTTGAGTACATGAGCTCTTGAACACCCACCATGGATGGAGGCTCTAGATGCTGGAAATTCAACAGTGAACCATTGTTAGTTTCCTCATGTTATTTCTATTGTTAACCTCATTTTGAGTTATTCTAACTTTAGTCCACTTTGAACTTGCTTCAAAGTTTCGACCTGCTTTCTACTCAGTACAGCTCCATGTGCTTGGTTCCAAAGCATAATCAACCCTTTTTACATAGTTAAGGACATTTTAAAGCAAGGTAAAATTTTCACTTCCCTCCCTCCATTCAGTGGATTGTTTCTGACCTCCACACCTAACACATTTGAGAAGCATGTTTTGATGCAGAGAACTTCAAGTCATTCTGGGAACTGCTTAATTACATAAACTGAAATCAAAAGAAAGCTGGCAAACCCAGCAGCTACTCATTAATCCCTCTTGGCATCGGTAGAAAACAAAACAAAACAAAAAACCAGCTTCCTGGTAAAGTAAGCAAATACATTTTCTGAAGTAATCAAAGATTTTGAAAGCCTTATTCTACCTCCTCCTCCCTTAATCTCACCTGAATGTCTAAAAAGTTACGGTCTTGTGATACCAAGTAAAATAATAAAATTAGGAAAGAGATTACATATCATGGGCATTTAGGGTAAGAATAGTTAATGAGGGCCTACAGGATGGAAAGGCTATACTGTGTGTTAGAAACTCCCACCGGGCTCCATTTTCCCAGAGCACTAACCTTTCCTGCCTTTGAAAGGAAAATGAGGCCCGTCCTGTTCACCTTTCAAGGTGTGATGGATAGCCAGAGCTTCCTCTCAGCAGCACTGCATGTCCTGCCAATTGCGTTTGTTTGGACACACATTCTCTGTCATTTGTTAGCTGTTTATATGTGTGAAGATTCTATCATTTTTGAATCAATTTCACATGCATGCCCAACAAAAGACTGGACTTGGAACAGTCTGCCTTTGATGTGCCAGTGACAGGATGAACAACTTCTCCAAAGGGCCATCTGAAGGTATCATGGGTCCCCACTCTACTCTATAACATCTGCTTTTTCCCTTCACATCTACATTATTTAACCTATCCATTCAATAGGTATGTCATGGATACCCAGCCCGTGGGTAGGTGTTTGGGATATGAAAGATGATATAAGCTATGGCTTTGGTCTCCAGGAGCTAGGAATTGAAGACAGGAAACCATAGAAAGCAACACAAAATACTCTATCATTATGTGCTAAACTCCCCTGTATCAAATCAGATTGTTACACCTATGTATCTGGGTCATAACTTCTTAGCCTCTAGTAAAGGACAACTGTCATCCATAGGCCTTAGTTTAGAAGATCATAAGAAACAGTCACATGAAAATACTTTATTTGTTTTCCATAATATGACTGGTGTTGATGTTACTGGCCATTGCTACAGGAATCTGGTTTAAACAAATCTGAATCAGGGGAAAGACCACACTTGAATAGGCTCTTGAACAATGGGATGTGGGAGGAGGGGAAGGCCTGGCCAGTTAAGAGTACAGCCCTGCAGGGCAGTGGTGAGCAAAAATGAATATTGCAAGTGGGGATGAGCAGGGTAAGAGTGAGCCAGTGAAAAAATGTGCTATCTAGGAAAAAATGCATAAATGCTGGATATAGTTAGAACGGAGACAGATTGGGTGGCAGTGGGACAAGGGGGAGGTGGTTCTGAATACACAGGAGGGAAGTAAAGAAGTCTAGAAATATTTGAGTTATAAAATGGCATAATGAAAGCTGATGTTAAGAAAAACTATTCTAGAAGCAGAGTTCAAGATGGATTGGAAAAAGGTAGCCTGAAAGTCATTCCATCTCTTCCCCAGTTCCACTGTCCCAAATGTCTTATCTTTGAAAAAGAACAACAAGGAGCTCTCCTTTTCCATTACACTTCCTTGGTAAAAACAAGGGAAAGATCCAACTACTTTAAGAAACTTAACCAAACAAAATTTATTTCCCCACAAAGAAAGCACAGAGATCATTACAATAAACTAAAAACAATCAATGGTGAGTGGAACTTCCTAGATCTTAAGCAGACATACTACATGTGGACAATGGGCAGAGCCTTATTTAATTGGTGTCACTGACCTGTCAGCTAAGTGTTGTTGAAAGGGAGGTATAATATGATCCAGCAATCCCTCTACTGGGTATTTACCCTAAAGACTTAAAAAATCATATCCATAAAGATATTTGCACACCAATGTTCATAGCAGCATTGTTCACAGTGGCCAGGACATGGAAACAGCCAAAGTGTCCTATGATAGATGACTGAAGCTGTGGTACATATATACAATGGAATGTTACTCAGCCATAAGAAGAGATGAAATCCTGCCATTTGCGACAACCTGTATAGAATTCGAGATAAGCATGCTAAGTGAAATAAGCCAGACAGAAAAAGTTGAAAATCACATGATATCACTTATATGTGGGATATAAACTTAAAAGCAACAAAGGAACAGGACAAACAAACAGAGACTCATGGACATGGACTATAGTGGTTACCAGAGGGTAGGGGGTAAGGGAGGAGGGGGAAGGTAGACGGGGTAAAAGGGGTTAAATATAGGGGGGTAGGGGGAGGGTGAAGTGGGTTAAGGAGGGGATCAAATATATGGTAGCTGAAGGAAACTGGACTTTGGGTGGTAAACACACAATGGAGTATACAGATGTGAAATTATAATATATATCTGAAAATTATATAATTGTATTAACCAATGTTACCTCAATAAATTTAATTAAAAAAGGGAGGTATAAATAAAAAAGATCTTTGTTTTTACTGAAGACTTACCTGTCAATTTATAGAGAATGAGAGTCTCATCTGAATAATTATGATTAATGTAAAATTTCCTATGTAACAATAATAATAATTATCACTTGAATAATGTTTATTTTAAAAAACTCATTTTCACACATTCTCAGCCCTTCTTGTAATAGGCCTTTTCCTTTCACTTCCCATTGTTCAAGGTTTTACTCAAGTATAATGACCTTGTTGTGGTCTTTCCCCAAATTCACATTTATCTTAACCAAATTCCTATAACAATGGCCAATTACATCAACACCAATTGTAGTATGGAAAACACATAATGGGTTTTCAAATGGCTGTTTCTTATAATGATCTTCTATAAGTCATAGAGGGTCTGCTCTACTGTAGGTAAAAGAGGAGATGCTTGTTTTCTTGTGGGAAAGCTTTAACTTAATCAGAATTGGCCAAGTAGTAAAAATTCCACATGACATTCTGCTAGCTGAGAAGGTATAACCTTCATTCATGCACATCTTATATTTGTTTCCAATTGCTTACAACTATGATTATTCAACTTATACAGGATGCTCAAGTTTAAAGGGACCTAAACTGTACCAAACTGATTTACCCCATAAAGCTCAAATCAACATATCCTGTCTCTCGTTAGAACAGCATTTAGCCTAGGGAGCAACCTCAAATTACTGCCAACCTGCCACACACACTTTCATTTGTGCGTGAAAGCCAGGGGAAAGGGAATAGTTTGGGTTCAATACAACAGAGTACGCTTTCCTTATATAGGGGTCATCAACATCTTACAAAGTTTCTATCACATTACATGACAGTATATATATGGTATATCCCCTCAGTAGGCTACATCTTGCTTGACAGTGCTAACCACCAAACTGATCTCTTGCCATGAGTAAGAACGGCATATAAAGTTAACTAGGAATAATGACTTATTGTGAGTTTCCTCTTTGAAAATAAGAGAACCAAGAGGGTTTATTTTAGGTGGGGAACATGGCCAATGAAAAGCACAGCAGTACTTTTGCAACATCACTGCATACACTGTATACATTGCATCATCAGAGCATCGACGTCTGGTACCTCAGTGTCACCTCACAATACCTGGCTTTCTCTTGATTTCCACCCATGTAGCTGCAACTCTGATTTAAGAAACGCAGACATCGTCTTATTATTCCTGTGCCCACCATCAAAAGAAGCAACTACAGAGGTCATACATGAGGTCTGGTTTCCAGGAGGCTCATTCACCTACTCTTGTTGTAAATAAAGCCTGCAGTCCTCTGTTAAGTCAGTTCTTGAACCATGTTATTGCCACTGCTATTGTTGTTCTTGTTCTCCCTTTGTTTGTTTGTTTGTTTGCCTGTTTGTTTAAGTCTATTTATAAAGAAATCCTGCTAACCAATTGGCATTAGAATGTACCCACATTAATTTTAAAATGACCAGTCTATTCTGTGAGAAGCAATCAAGGGAGCTTTTTTCAATCTTGTATACATGCAACTGACCAGTTAACTGAATTGTTCACTTTATAATCCAGCTGTCAAAATCACTATAGTTTCTATTTTCTTACCTTTTCTTTTCTTTCCAAAGAATATACCAAGTTTTAGTGACAGTTTTAAAGATAAGCAAATACCAGGTAGCTGACCCTAAATAGAGAAGGTACATCAATATTTCCCTTCAATTGTGGGAAGAAAACAGCCTGCTCTAAATGGAAACATTTAGGTTGACCACACCATATGGAGAAGCAAGCAAAGCTGCCTCTTCATGCCCCCTTGGCTCAGTGTAACAGAGCGGATGCTACACATAAAGAAAAATGATGTGGTGACAAGATAATATATGCATACCATGTTCTATGCAGCAATTTCCTGGGTTTTCAATGAAACTTTATTTCTCCACTAGGAATACTGGAAGGATGTCACCTCTTTTCCATCCTAAAGTTTACACATTCACTAGAATCTGCTTCTTGCCTGATAACTTCGGCCAACTCTGATGTTTCCCTTCCCGATCAGCTATGAAGCTTTCCATCTGCACCAGTTTGGGACCTTGGTTATCCTGACCACACTCTAGTAGAAGGAGGACATGGTAACAACTGCCTCTGTGGCTACTGTTGGACTCTGTTGGTCAGACATGGTTAATAATGTGACGTCCAACTCTTGGCACCATATTTGACAAGGACAAACTAGAGTTGGTCCAGAGGAAGGCAAATAGGAGGGTGAGGACAAGCTGGGGCCTATGAAGAGTGGCTGGAAAAGTGGCAATAGTCAGCCTCAATAAATCCACTCTTAAAGGATGCCGGCAGTCTGAACTGAATGAATAAATAAGTGAACAAATGAATTAGCTATCAAACAAAGGAACAAACTGAAGAGAAACTCTCTTAAAACCTTTGAAGGCTTGCCATTTGGTAATCAAATGAAGGATTATCATGTTGGTCAATTCGATCAGTCACTGAAGAAAACCCAGTTAAGACCATAGGGTAGAAAATATAGTGAGGTCCTTTTTATTTAAATCTAGGAAAGATTTCTAAAAACTCTAACCCTCTGTCCAACACTGGACCCTGCTGCCTTTTTCTGCAATGAGTTCCTTCTAACTTGAGGATGCTAGCTTGTCTGGATGATCATTTTGCACAGTTGTTAGCAGAAACCCTCTTTGTTCACTGAGAAGATTAACCAGATGAGCTGGCTGGACAACAGAAACCCTTAGGGGCATCTTAAAACATACAGATTTCAAGCTCCTCTATCAGAGTTTCTAACTCTGGGATGGGCCCTGGGAATGTTCATTTAGTTTTAAGATCCCCAGGTCGCTCCTGATGATCAGTGAGGTTTAAGAATTACTAGACTAGGCAACTTCTCAGGCACCTTCTAACATCAAGATTTGGTGATTCCATTGCGTTTTGTTCTGCATCTTTTTATGAGAATTCTACTACACATTGGTAAATCCAACTAGAGTGTAAATTCTTGGGCCACTGGTTTTTAGCCTTCTTTTATTCCAGCACTCTGATGGACAAGGTACACTCACATGAAAAACCATGGCTTTCCACAACAGTAGGTATCTATCTCCGGGAGTGACCAGGGCCACGTGTCCCATACCTGGCTGCATCCCTACAAATGCTTAATACCATGCTGGGCTCATCCAAACCATTGCGATAATGTTATAATAAAGTATTTACTGTGTAGCTTATACTGAGCTTATTATTATTATATATATTTTTTGCAACTATAGGGCCAATCAAACCAAGGGCCTGAAATTCCCACTCATGGCTAGAGAGCTGTGGTTTCACTACATAATTGTATTTCTTGTCTTTTCCTTTCTATCAGTTGTACTTGGTTTGACTTTTACTCCTACAGATACATGGTTGGGTTCATACGCATGGTTGCCCCGAATCAAATAAATCACTCCATGATGGTAAGAAAGCATGGTTGACACCATCACTGTGCTAAATCCCCTTTCATGTTCTGATTCCTTTAATGAAACTGAAATGAAAATGTGCTAATCTGGGGAAAATTGGCAACTTGGAAATACACTAATGTACAACTACAACTCCACCCTGTGGATTCTGAACACTTGATCACATTGTTTTAAACCTTAAGTGGCATGGCTGGTGGTTGCGGGCGTGCTGAAGAGGATTTCCATACCACTTCAGTAATATTTTCATCTGATGATATAGATAGAACATGAAGGGAAAATTTTTGATTATTAAATTCTTTGATCTCTATAATTCTGCCTAGGTTTATTCTGAATGCTGAGCAGTGTGGTGAGATAAACTCATAAATATTTGGTGTAATAGCACAGGGTCCTCTCCAAGGAACTGTTTAATCATGGTTGTGCTATTGTAAGAAGGTGCTAGATTCCAGCATGTGTTGTTTTATGAAAATCTATGAGCACAGACTCCAACTGACACCATGCAGTCCACATTAAACAGGCATAGGTGCCTGTAGAAGCAGAACAAAAACAGCCTGTGTTTCATCTGTCCACAAATCTTTTGTTCTGAACAACCTGGAAAGGTGGCAATAGAAACAAAGCAAGTAAGAGTTTCAGGATGAAGTCACAGCTCTGATATGGACTGAAGGCCAATAATTTGGGTAGGAGGCTGGTTTCTGAAATGTAGATATGCATCATCTAAGCAGACTTGTTAATGCCGTGAATGAGGAAAAGTCCTGGGGGCTTGAGAACCTCAACTGAAACAGTTCCTGACTTGACTGCACTCAACCCCTGTTCGTGGAACTGTCAGTGGGTGTTTTTACATGTTCTCATAGCTTTCTCCATCCACATCCTCACCTGTATAGTCCAACTCAGCCTCTGCACCCAGTCTGCTTGTGTTCAAATCCTAGCTCAGCTACTTACTGATTGTGTGAACTTGGACAGAGTCATATAACTGTTCTGTGAAGTGGTTTCTTAAGGTTGAGGGTAGGTCTTGTCTGGGTAATGGTGTGGTATGCATCTATAGAGTATTTCTATAAAAGGGATTTTTTTTTAAGTGTGTGCTTAGCAAAAAATATTTATATCAGCAAGAATGACAAACATATATGGTGCTTTATCGTTTAAAACATAATATTCATATATGACTACAGCCTCAACAGTTACATGATTGGCAATTTGGAGGGATTTCACCTTGCAGATGGTGATCACAAGTAAGTGGGAATTATAAGCGAGAATACTGAAGAGGCTTCCATATACAAGTTGGCTTCCCAAATGCCCCAGATTGTCAGCTCACTAAAAACATGCCACATCTCCACTCAAGAGTCTTCAAAGGGTCTTCACTGTCATTTGGAACAAAGCCCAAATTATCAGTAGTAGTGCTTTTCAAACTTTAGCAGGCATAAAGAATCAACTGGACACTAAAAAAAAAAAAAGACCCCCACACACAGATTCCTGGATCCCATCCCCCAAAATTCTGAGTCCGTATGTCTAGGTTGGGACCAGAGATTTTGCATTTCTAACAAGCTCTCAGGTGCTGCAATGCTGCTAGTCTAGGGATCACATTTTGAGTAGTTCAAGTTAGAACTTCCCCCAGTCTGGTGCTAATCTAAATTTCAGACCATCTCACTACTTTCTACTTGAGTTGATGTCTTTTCATATTGCAACAACCCTTTACTCTTAGTCACTTCTGAACCACCCAGGCAACTCTGCTCCAAGTCTCTACTCTCCACATATCGAACACTTCCTCTTCCTATTCTCCTCTTCTTTGGTGATGCCTTTTCCAATGAGGACAACATTTAGAGAACTCTTCCTCTTGTGAATTCATGGTAGTATATAAACCACCCATGTGATGATTAAGCATATCCTACACATTATGACCTTATACCATTGGCTTATATTGCTAAAGCAGAGAGAGTTCTTTAACTCTGTGTTATTTTTCTACCCTATTTCTTCAATTGCACTTTTCTCAGTCCTTGAGAGCAGTAATTATACCTTGCATATAATAGTCAATCAATAAATAATAACTGATTAGACTTATCCATCAATATATTTAACATAATTTTGGTTTTGCTCAGCTAAGATTTGTTTGAATTACCAAGGTGGGTGAGCACCATTACTTTAGACAACACAATTCAACACTGTTTTATGGTCTTGGTTCCCAGAACAGCCCGAGGTCTCTTTCTGAATTCCTTAACTGGACCTAACAGAAGCATACTCATAAATTAGATGGCTGCTCGTTTAAGCATTTCACCCAGTTACTTCTCTTCATCCTGGATACAGGACAGCTAAGATTTATACACATTCATGACCTTCCTTTTACAAATTCAACAGAAATCTACCCACCAATGATGTAAAGTATAGGCAAACGACCAGAGTCTCTCATGAACAATGAAAACAAAAGATATTTCAATTGCTTTCTGACTAATTCCTTATTTAGTGAAATAATCAGTGAGCTGGTGAGGAAACCCTGCTTTCAACCACAGTATTATGTAAAAAATGTGTATTCTCTTGCAATACTGACCTACACACAATCCAATGCCAGGAAACTCTAAATAAATGCCTGGAAAAGGGATATATTTCCAGATTCACATGCCTTTTACTGTTCCTCTGCTTTGCATCAGATTCTTAGTTTGCCAAGTAGGAGGAGAGTTAATTAACTATTATGAAAGTGAATTGGCTTCATAAGAATGGGCAATCTTGCAACTCTGGGGCCCCAGACTCTGCCACACTAACTGGAAATACAGTGCATTAACTTCATAAGTGCCAATCGATTTTTGGCAGGTATCTTTGGAGCATCTACTAGATACAAGGCAGTGTTGCCTCCAACGTGTAAATTGCTCATTCTCCATCTTTCTCTGAGAACTCCAAAACAGGTCTATCCTTGAAATTATACTTGGCGTTTCATTTTGTACCATGTAGGCTGGGCCTAAATCTGAATATGTGAGCATGCAGAAGAGGCACACAAGACTGCAAGAGGGCACGAAGCTCACTGCCTTGGGCTGACAGGAAGTCCTTCAGCTCTGCCTCTCAGGACGGCAGAAACTGTCTCTCGGAGGCTACCTTATGCTGTCTCTCAGGGCTCTAAACCACTGCTTTAGTACCATTTTTTCCCCCATGAAACCAAACTGTTTGAATCAAATTATTTTGATGGGCAAAGACTCACTTCATCCATCTGGCATTTGTTCAAATATGATATTATGATAACTTAAACAGAAGCAAACTAAAAATTTATATTTATAAAGAAATGTATTACTTGGCCACTTAGTAGCCAATTCAAATGCAAAGAAATTTGTAACTAATCGAAGAACAAAAAATTTTAGCGGCATTGACGGCACCCATCTAGTTAATAAATATGCTAATTAAAATTACCCTCATCTTTTTATAATAGAAGGTTCTGAGGAACTGCTACCTGGCAACAATTTGTTAGCAGTTCTAATTCCTGTCCATGAAAAGAAATAATATAACGTCATCTTTTTGAACATATTCCATATATCTCAGATTTACCACCAATTCTAATTGCCTACATTAGTTTTCTTTTGCTGTGTATCTATGTTTGGATAAGATAAAACTCTGCCAACTCAGTTAAAACAGAAGCATTGACAAAAGAATAATTAGCAGGAGCTCCCTACCAACCCAAAGGCAGGCCTTACCATAGAACTAACTTCTCCTCCTCCTCTCTGTGAAGCCCTCGACAAAGTTCCCACGTACTTACAACCCAGGGTCAGCCAGTGACAACAGTTGCCTCTAGCCTAACAGCACAGCAAGAAACTTCTGCCCTGTTCTGATCATCCAAATGGAAAATTTATGAGAGATACAGAAAGATCAGTTCACAGACTATGCCCCAAGCACTAGAAATAACTTATTTTCACAATATACTTGAACAAAATGTACCGAGTAATATAAAGTTGTTAAATGAACAGAAGTCTAGGATTTCTAACTGGATTAGAAGGTTCCCTACCCCCTTTCCCAGAGACTGGAAAAATCAAGATGCAACCTACATACAGCCTTAGCCCTAATTCAACCTCTGCTTATCTATTTCCATTCAGAAACTTTGGGGCAAAGAAAGGGAAGGAAAGCAAGATCTAAATAAAGGTAGGTGACTCTTATTACTTCGACATTTCCTTTGGGGTGACTTTAGCCAAGCCAGCGCTCAAATGGGTGTGCTGGCAGAAACAGAGGGGAAACAACAAAACACAGGAAAGGAAGTATAAATGCTTCCCCTTCACCTGATATTGTACAGGTCTATCTCACCTCCCTACAGACCCCTGAAGCCCCTTACCACTTCCATGTCCTCTCTCTAGGGCACAGCTTGCTACTCCTATTTCCTCTCAGGGGAAATGCCAAGTTAACATGGCTGCTGAGCTGTCGGCATCCAGCCCTTTGGAATGTCTGTGAAATAGTAATCTCTGGAGGGCTGCGGCTGCTGGATCTTTGCAAGTGGGGGGGAGTGGGGGAAACAATACAGTTTCTGAAGAGAGGAAGAGAGCATTAAGACAAATTAAAGAACAGTATTCTACAAGCCCCATATACGTAAGACAAGGGTGCCCTAGCATCCCAGGAGACGACGTCATCAGCTTAAGCATGAATCAACTGGTCTGCTCTATTTTCTAAACTTGTGTAAACACTTGTCCCAGAACATGATTCAAAGAACCTGTGATTATTTATGGCTTGAAAATACAATAAAGATATTTCAGGATAATTTTCCAATTGGAAAATATTTAAATATTCTTTTGTGTGTGTGTGCGTGTGTGTGTATGTTTCTGATCTCTAGTGATATCATATCTTGATCATTAATATAAAGCAAAGACCTATCAGGAGTAGCCGATTCTAGAACAGGAAGGTAAAAGGGATTCTGTTAAAATGTGAGAAGCAATTTCGTCAAACTTAGTTACAACAGATCTTATCTGAACAGTGGTCTTTGCGCACAAATAACATTTGGGTATTCAGATGAGGAAAAAAGCAAATCACTTTCCAAAATGGCTGTGTTCTTTTTCTCACTGTGAAACTTAACTGGACAGATGATAAGATGGAAGGTCTGTTGGTGGAGTTAGAGAAAGTCTTTGCAAGAAATGATGTCTGCTTTCACTTGTTGAGAAATAGGTTGTTTTAAGAGTATATTAAAAACTATGACAAACCCAAAACAGTTTCTCAATATGATTCTTGGAGTTAGTTCACCCACAGACATGTTCCCTGGATACAAGATAAATAGCATTCTTTCAAGGTATAGGTTTTGAACAGTTGTTTCTCCCTTTTCTCTTCTCTTAATAGTTTAGGTTTTTAGGTTTAAATAAACTAGGAATTACATCAACCCCCCATTCCTTTACCTGTCTGAATAAAAGAAATTTGGAGAATTATTATCATACACTCTATAATCCTAGCTCTGAAGTGTGGAAGAATTTAAATAAAATATTTCGCAAAGTCAAGAATGTACAAGGGTCAAATAACTTAAGAGCATGGTCTTTCAAGTTAGAAAGTCAACACTTTCTCCTTCATACTCTAGTTAAAAATGAAGAGCAACATCTATAGAAAGCTTAAGCTTACTGTCGGCAACAACAGCTCACCCATACCCCGTTGACACACACATAATACCCTCCCCCCTCAATCACATGCAAAGGGAGATAAATTCGACAGACCAGAGACCAGGGACTTAGACAAGCAAAGAGAGACAAGTAAGCATAAAATAGCAAAATTATATAATACTAAGGATCCCAAAGAGAGAGCCCAAGAGAATTAGAAAAAATTCTGTAACTGTAACTCTGCCTCCTGCAGTTTATCATGCTGCCAGTTTTAGACCAATGAGGCACTTTCTAATTCCCACAGTTTGTATTGTCACCCAGATCAGAGTATAACCAGCCTTAGAAAATGTTTCCTTGTATCTCCCTAATTCTTCTTTCTATCTAATCTGGAAAAGAGATAGCATTCAGTAAGCCTTTGCTTCTGGTGCAGGCTGCTGATGATAATCTAAATCCCATGGGCTATGGTTGAAGCCTTTGTTGCCAAGACTGTCCTTTCCATTGTCACCTAATACCATTTTTTTTTTTTGAAAGAAACCATCAGTGCAAGGAAATCTAATTTGGGGTTGCTGATTAGTCAGTATTAAAAAATACATCATTAACTGAAATTCATGTGAACTTCATTTGTAAATATATTTAGATGATTTTGAGGTGTCGGAGGAGTGAGACTATATTTTAAGGCAGCTAACCATTCTTATATACAGCAAAAATGAGCTAATGAAAGATTTGAAGATTAAAACCGCATTATAGTCAACAACTCTTGGGGCTCAGAGAGGAAGTAGGATTCTTTAAAGACATTGGAAATGAATCCTCTACCTTCTTCCAGGTTTTTAAATAATGTGCATCTTCAACGAGCTTGATAGGAAAATGCTACTCCAATTTAGGCAGAAGAGGAGTCACTAGCAGGATTACAGCAGAAAGAATGGAGATGAGGTTTTGTCTAGCAAAATACTGAGCACTTCCTTTCCTGCCCCCTTTCAAAATGGCCACAGTTGTAGAATTCTCTGTCTTGGGAGGAAGTTTGACTTATATTTTCAAATGCAGGGGAAAACAAACAAACTTGGGCTGTTTCACACAGCCTCAGCAGCTTTTTTTAAAGAAGGGCTTCTTCCTTCATCAGGTGGGTTTTTCAGGGCCGAGACCACAGAGACTGTCTGGGAGTCTGTGCTCAAAAGTCCAGAACAATTCAGAAATTATTTCAGCTGTTCTCATTTTAGAAGTAAAACAAAAACACCAAGTAGAAACAAACACATGCTTCTATGTATCTATTTTTAAAAGAAAAGCACAGCTCTGCCTCCGACTTTTTGTCCATTTTTTTCTGCTTAACTCCAAAATCTTGCTCATAAAAAAATATAAAGCAATGCTGGCAAAGGGGGCAATTCTAAAATTTGCTCTCGTAGAATATCACAGATTCGCTCACCTAGCTCAGCCTAAAACATTTTAGGTCTTCGGTTTGCTCTTTCTGACCCTGGATCAATCCAACATAATAACTGGTTGCTAATTTCATCAATGTCCGCTGTTTCAATACAGACGGACCCCTCTCAGCTCTACCTTTCCAACTATGATCACCCTCTAGTGGCAATAGCAATTAACTGCAAGCTACTCAGCAACTGGATTGCAGAGAAAAAAATGACCAGCTTTTCCCCACTCTGCTTACTGACGTGATTTCCAAGAATACACGTAGTAAAATGAAAGACATACGGGAAGATTTGTGTGCTATTATTTTAAATGTAGGAAAACTTACATTAATAAGCTGAATTTTTACTCTTCAACTCCTAGTTAAAAAGATATGGGTGGTAAAGAGGAATGGTCAATCCGAAATAAAGGAAACAAAGTTATTATACTGCAGAGAACCTCAGCCATCATCAGTTCAACTTTCTTATTTACCTATTAGTCCCCATATTCTGTGTCCAGTCCCTAATCTCAAGGGAGAGTTTTAGAATTACAGCAGGACTTTGGTGGCATGCTGGGGTTCTCATGGCTCCCTAAGGAGAAGGTTTTACATGAAGAGATGATAAGATTTGGGTAAGACACATCCATCCAGTGAGCACTCTGGCAGCGACAGGAGTGACCTGTCACCAGTACATATAAACTAGCCCGTGTACTGGGGCAGACTTTGCTCCTGAATGTCTAAAACCCTCTCCTCAGCAAGAGGATAGGGGCCATGTCTATTTTATTCATTTCCACACCACCAGCAATTGACACAGTGCTTTATACCTAGTAGTAGAGCAAGAAATATTTAGTTTATGCGTGAGTAAGAAAAAGATGCTGAAAAGGTGCTGAGGAAAGCAACTATGATGTAAATCTCTAGGAGACTCTGATTGCCAGTCCTGATATCCCCACAACAACTAAATGAGGGGATTTAAAACTCTACTGTAGGAATCACAGGTGCCAAAGAAGTACACTGGGGCCCGCCACCAGGCAGCCAAGTCTCCCAGCTCACTTCAATGAAAGGGGATCCCTCTTATAATTTTATAGAGTGGGCTGCTCTGCAGGTTTCATTTAAGGAAGGATTCCATTACTTTGAAAGGCCTGAAACTACTGCTCTGGGACACTGGCCTCAGCAGAATAACAATGAACCAGAGAACAACGCTAAATAAATTACGGGAAAAAATTAGCATAAATAGAAAAAATTAAAGGAAAAAATAAAATTTGATGATAAGATTGAGAAGACCGGACAGAGTATTCCTTGGGTCATTGGGACTCACACGCAGATGCGACACCTTCAATGGGAGCCGGGCAAACGTCTCATAAGCATACAGAACTCTCCCGGAGCCCTGTTCCCACTGGCCCGCTGTGACTCAGTGGCACTGGAGGGAAGGAATCTTTGTGCAGCTAACGCGAGTGGGTCCCATTTGTCTTCTCCAGTCTTGCCCGTTTCCTTCTGGATGTTGCCTCTGTCTCAGGGTGTATGTGGGCCGCCCGGGGCAGTAGAGCCCTGAGACTTAACCCTCCACTGCTTCACCCGCCCAAAGTCTCATTCACAACAGGCATCATGAAACTGTGGACACAGCCTCAAGTGGTGCAGGTTTTTGGACTGTTCGGGCAGTGCTCATGGAAAGGAAGAGCTCTGTGACCTTATGCGTGGTGATTATTGCTTTTTCAGCCATTCCTTTTGTCAACTTCAGCTTTGGGGGGCTGAAAATGCATTCCTAAATTGAAATTGTATGTTCTTCAGAGAAAAGATATATAACAAAACTACTCTTCTCTCAACATTTAATAGCACACAATTCAAAGTCCAAAACAGGCTCTGCTGTTCCTTTAACAAAAATACAGAATAATTCACGGTTAATTAATTCGATGCCTACTTTTTTCTTTAGCCCTTTAAAGTTTTTTTTATTTTGTTTGGTTTTCATTTTTTATCATATATGTGGTAATAGTGCAAACACAGGACTTTGAACATAAGGAATATAAGGAAATGTCAAACTAGCAATAAGAAAACACTCTTGCTGGCTAATCTCTAAAATGTTCAACATCTCTTGAATTTTAGTTTATTTAAAAAATAATTCAGATACTGTCTTAAATGAGCACATTACAGTGGTGAGCAGATGACCCAAACCAGACCCAGGGTTTATGGACCGTTAAGAGGCACAGGCATGCAGGGAATAACCAAAATGATGGAATGACTCTCACATCTGCTTGGAAACATTAGCAAAATCACTGATCCCTGCAAAAGCAAGATAAATCCCAGTGGTCTCAAAGACAAATTTTTCTGAATCAGATTCTGGGTTAGTCACCCTGTAAGGTCTAACCAAAGACTTACAGCTGTGCTGGTTACTTAAAAGAGCTGAGTAACAAGGCTCACCCTGGTTGACACAATGATCTATGAGCTGAGGCCACTGTACCCAAGAAGTTGCAGAAGAGAACTTCACTGGCCTAGGGAAAACAATTAAAGTGCAGGCAAACAGGCATCAATACCATTTTATTTCACTTTAAAGTGCCATTTTAAGTAATAGAGTAAAGGGTCATTCAATGAGACCGAACCCATGGCATCTGGTGGACCTTTTGGACCATCTAGAAAGCTGGAAGCACCTGGATCTGTCCTGCTTCATGGGAGCTTAACCCTCCTCTCCCCAGGTGCCATACAGAGTGCCTCCTACAGTAACATCTTCACAGTTTTCTGACAGGAAACAACTCTCATCTCCCCTTCCCCACTGCCTGTTCCCTCCAAGCCAGGTTTGTGAAATTTAAAATCCAGACTCTTTGGCTTCTTCAGTCGAAGTTTGGTTTGATCAAATAAATATTTAGCATCTTAAACAATGAGCCAGTTCCTTTGGAAACATTTCATTCCATCCCCACACAATGAGCACCTGGCTTCCAGCCAGGCCTGTTCCAGCTTTCCAGAGGCTGGATGGACGGTGCGGCCAGCTGACCTCTTCTTGTACTGACCTGCCACTTAGACTAGGACATTTGTGTCCTGCCAGGAGAAAAAGCTAAAGTCATCTGCTCCCCACAGAAGCTACAAACTCTGGTCTGACTTCTGCTGTGTGAGCTTGAACAGACCACTTTACCTCACAGGAATTGAACTAGATGGCCACTAAGGTTCCAGCCTGAACTGCAAAGCGCTGATAAAGGCTTGAATTCACCCCTTATTTTGCTGTTGCAAACTGAAAAGTGAGGGCAAACAGGACCCAGAGGAAAGGCGACTGGGTTCGAAGGTAATTCTCGAGGTCTGAATCTAATTGCATTTCATCAGTCAACTGGCCGGTGAGTGGCCTTTTGCCTCCTCTGTTTCGGCTGTGCAGGAAGAATAATCCTAACAGAGATGTTTATACCCAGCTCTTTTCACAGAGATTACTCATCCCATTATCACAATGGCTTGGCCAGGGAGACTAGGTAGTTCTACCTAAATCTCCATTTTTTATGGAGGAACAAACTGAACTCCTAAACACTTAACTTGAAAACACAAACCCACACAAAACAAAAGTTGAGCCATTCAGCAAATTAAAAGAATTTGAAAAGAGAATCTTTCTTTTCTTATCCTAAATCTCACTCTCTAATGCTTCATACCAGTAACTTTATCAACTATGTTTTACAGAGTCCTACGTTGGGAGGAATCGGGTGGGAAGAAGATTGTGTTTTCCAGATTACTGCAACAGTATTTCTCATCTGTGTTCCTTAGAACTGGGCGGGCTTTGGAGGCAGCAGTGATGTCATGTGACTCTCAGGGCTGCATCACAGAGGACACTGCAGTTTCCACATTGCTCTCTGGAAGGTTCTCTCTTGAAGTCTTCAGCTACCATGGAAGCAGTCTGGCTGCCTGACAACCATGCTATGAGGGAGCCCGAGACAGCCCATGCAGAGAGTCCACATGGAGAGGCTCTCAGACTCCCTGAGGGAGCCAGCTCCCAGCTGCTTCAGGCCCCACGGCTCAAACCACCAGCTGACTGCCCTGAGCCAGAGCCAACCAGCCGAGCCTCCATATTTTGAGGTGATCTCTTGTGTAGCAATAGTAATCAGAACAGTTCCAAGTCCCACCTTTCAGTCGGAGCAGAAGAGCTTTCATTCATTTTATATACTTAGGTTTTCTCATTATTATTAGAACCATTATCTCAATATTATTAGAACCATGAATTCCACCACTTACAAAAAAGTTTGAAAGGTATCTTTAAGGATGAGAGCAGGTAATTTCAGCCTTGCCACCAACTACTGGAAGGACAGTGTGATGAGGATAAAATCTAACTCCAGGCTTTACTGGTATCCGATAATTATTTTTAGATAAAGAGACAGTTACTCATAATGCACAGTAAAGCTCTTAATGAATAGCGATTCAAGAGGAAAAGATCTAAAATCTGGAAACACCTAAATTCATTAATTGCTGCCAATTTCTGTCTTAGCACAATACCTTTTGAGTAGGAAAGGAGAGAGGATTTGAGGAAAATACCATATAATCCTTCCAGGTAACATATGAAATGAACAGCTTTATCAGAAGGCCTAAGACAAATTAACGCCACCAAAAACTTATTGTGTGAGCATGAGCAGACAGTCACAGGGTACTGGGCTCAGCTCTAGCTTGTCTTTTGGGACAGATATTTAAAGATAAAGGACACCCAGAAGAGCAAGATCTAAAAGTGACAGGGCCTGAAAGTCACGAGAGGTAGTGAAAGAACAGGTTAAAGCGGTGGTTCCCAAACTTTTTGGCACCAGGGGATGGTGCTCCTATGAGAATCTAATGCCTGATGATCTGAGGTGGAGCTGAGGCGCTGATGCTAGTGCTGGGGAGCGGCTGCCAATACAGATGAAGCTTTGCTCGCTGGCCCATCGCTCACCTCCTACTGTATGGCCTAGTTCCTATGAGGCCACAGACCAGTAGTGATACTGGTCCACAGCCCAGGGGTTGGGGACCCTTGGATTAAAGAATCAGGGATACTAATGTGAAGAAGTAAGATAAAGATAGAATGTAATTACTGTTTCCAAATATAGTAACAGTGAATAGCTACTGAGCTCCTAGATGTGGCTTACTTGATACTCCTCTAAACAGCTTCTTTCCATTTTACGGGTGAGAAAACTAAGGCCTAAGGTTACAGAGGATGTTTGTGGCAGAGCCAGGATTCCAACCCAGGAAATCAGACTCCTGAGACCTGCTTTTAACTACCAAGAACTGGCACGCAAAAATTAGACTTACCGAGCATAGTTCCAGAGAGCAGAACTAGGACTGAGAATGATCACAGCCAACTGGGGCTCAAAGAAGGAGCGTTTTCTATCTAGCAGGTTTATAAAATAAATGACAGTTATAAGGTAGTGAGCTTCCTCTTACAGAAAATGCACAAGCAGAAGCTATACAACAAACTTTCGATTAATTTTGGTCTCTCAGATGGAGACCAAACTAGGATTTCTAAGGGAAGGCTTTGAACCCTGGGATTCTACACAGGGATGAAACTGCAGATTCTAAATTTGGACAGGAGTTGCCCTGAGGACTGAAGATTTTTCATTCTCCTGCAACTTTTCTCTACCTAACACCTTACATATGTGGGACGTGGGCCCTTAGTGAGTATGTGATACAGTAGAAAAGCACTAGATGAAGTGACATGGAACTCGTACAACCTTGAACAATCACTTAGTGTCCCTGTATTGCAGTTTCCTCAATTATCAGATGCAAATGATAAGCAGTACCGGCGTGGTGAGGAGCCACAGTCCTCTAGCCATGCTGCCTGAATCCGTACCCTAGCTCTGCATCTTACCAGATGCAAGTCTCAAAACCACTTGGGCCCCAGTTGCCTCATCTGTAAAATGGGAATGATAACAGTTCCTATCTCCTAGAGTTATTATGAGAATTCAGTGAGTTAGTAATGTGTAAAGTGCTGGGAGCAGAGCCTGTCACAGAGCAAGCATGAAATAAGTGTTAGCTAAAAGGAGGGTGATGTGTGACTCCTTTCTTAGCTCACCAGGAGGTTGTGAGAATTGGGGGAAAAAAGAGCTACGCAAAGGAAATAAGAATTTGAAATAAAAAATAGCTGTTTTATGTTAGAAAGTAAGCTCCCTTATAACATAGTAAGGTCCCTTATTAGGTCCACATTTCTTAAGCTGCAAAAGATTAGTAAAGTTCAAACAGAGAAAGAATGATGCTTCCTCTTCAGAGCAGGGCTTCTCACCGAGTTTTCACCAGTTTTTCTCTCACATCCAGTTATTTCTTTGAAATCACTGAAGTTCTTGACAAAAAGATAATCTTACTCTCCTGCTTATACCTCTTGTCTGTGCCCCCAGCCTTTGACATTCTTATCCTTGGAACGTCATAGGAGGTTGTATGACAAACTTACATTTGGGTCTATGACCCACTGTGTTAGTGTGTGGTGTGGGACAAAGATCTAAATGTCCACCACTTGTTGAAAAGACCATCCCTTCTCCTACTGAATGGTCTTGAAACTCCTGTCAAAAATCAATTGACCATAAATGTAAGGGTTTATTTCTAGACTCTTGACTCTGTTCCCTCGATCTAGATATCTACCCTTATGCTAGTGCTACACCATTTTGATTCCTGCAGCTTTATAGAAAGTTTTGATATCAGTAAGTGTGCATCCTCAAAATTTGTTCTTCTTTTTCAAGATTCCTTTGGTTATTTTGAGTCCTTTGAATTTTCATATGACTTTTAAGATCAGGTTGTCAATGTCTGCAAAGAAGCCTGCTGGGATTTTGATAGGAACTGTGTAAAATATATAGATCAATTTGGGAAGAAATGCCATTTTAATAATATTGAGTCTTCTGATTCATAAACATAGACTATTTCTCCATTAATTTAGATCTTCCTTAATTTCTCTCAGCAATGTTTTGTACTTTTTAGCATATAAATTTTCAGCTTTTAAAAAAATTTATTCCTTAGCATTTAAGGAATACGTCGTTTTACTGTGCTTTACTTCATTGTGCTTCACAGATGTGGCAATTTTTTCAAATTGAGGCAAGAACTTCCACCAGCAAAGAGATACAACTCACTTTATTGTGATACTCGCTTCATTACAGTGGTCTGGAATTAAACCTGCAACATCTGCGAGATATACTTGTAATTCTTTCTGATGCCATTGTGAATAAAACTGTTTCTCAATTTCATTTTCGGGATTGTACATTGCTAGAATACAGAAATGCAACTGATTTTGGTGTACTGGTCTTGCATCCTGTGGCTTTCCTCTACCCAGTTATTCTAGTACATTCTTTGAGTGTGTATTAATATATTCTACACATAGGATCATGTAGTCTGCACACACTGACTTTTGAAAGAGGCTCAAACCTTAAATATACCCAACTACCAGAGAGAAGAGGGAAACATGTTGAAAGTGATACAACGCTAGATTGTATAGAATATTTGCTCTCTCTACATGCACTGGAAATCATCTCTCAATAATTGTTTCTCACTTGACTTCAGTGAAGCCTTAAAAAAAAAAAAAAAAAAGAGAGAGAGAGAGACAATACCTGCAGAAGTAAAGCACCAAAGAGTCAGAATAGACTCTAAGAAACTAATACCCAGCATGATTTCAAGGAGGTACTAGAGACAGGAAATAACTTCCAGATTTCCCCTAAAGAGGAGAGCTACCTTAAACCCCACAGCTGGTGAGAAGAACAGCAAGGGCACTGCCTCACACTCAGGTTACATAACTTCTCTGAACTTTGGTTTCCTCATCTGTTAAAGCCCGCCCTACTCATGGCTTCCCAACCTTTATGGTAATGGCTCAGAAAGTGATGGTTCACTGAGGAATGCGGACAGCTCCTTGCCACCAGGAACCACCAGCCCAGGGGCCCCAGGGCTGTCCCCAGAGCTTATGGGAGGGGCCAGATTACAGCCCTCCTGTAACCCACTCATGGTACCCTGGTGGGGAAGGTCAGATGTGAGTAGCACATGACATGAGCTGAAAGAATTTTGAAAATTGCACCACAAAGAGAATTCGTCAGCTTAGTTCTTATGGGAGGACCTGAAATTATTAGTATTTGTATGCTTGCCAAAGAGCAGCATCCAACCTGACATGATGTATAAATTGTCCTCCTCCTTCCTCTCTCAATCGGGCACAGGGTGAAAGTGCAGGGAGGTGAGAGGAGAATCACTGAGGATCAGGGCCTGCATGAGCATCCTCAGATGATGGCAGAGGAGATGCTTCTGCCCACGGTGGGCATCACTGGTTTTTTATTAATATTATTATTATTATTATGGAAAGAGTGAGGCTTGACAAAAAGAAAGAGAAATGGGAGAAGACACACCCAAAATATGCCAGCCTGCCACTAAATTACTCCCAGGACATGAATGGAAAAAAAAAAAAAAAAAATCAAAGCTCTACCAAGTCATGGTCTTTCCATGGTGGCTGTGTCCTGAAAGTGCCCCCCATTACCTTTGGAACTTATGAGAAGGCCAGAGCTGGGGGAGCAGGAGGGAAGGGAAAACAAAACCTTTGTCCCTTCTCAACCCCCAAGGTCACACCTAACATTTTATAATCCATACAACTCACCAAGGAGGGGCAAGGAGAAGAGAGAAGGTGGAGAAGGCAGGAAAGGAAACCAAGAGCCTAGAAATAATGTTTCCCTTCCATTATAACCTACGAGATTGAAAACCATTAAACTGAGGTGATTAGAGAAATTAGATACCTTTTAGGGAGCGGAACACCGGAGCCTAGGTGTGCCCCAGGACAGACATGCAGGGGCGGCTAAGACAGCTTCTCACGGCTGGTGTGGGGATTAGGAGGAAGGCTGTTGACTTAAATTTCATAAACTCTACAATCACAAAGGCTCATAAGAAATTACCACTGCTAGAGTCTTGGCGGCAGAGCTTCTGTTAAGCTTTCCTGCTTCGGCCCTTTACTTGTGAAAGGTAAACATGACCTAAGGGAACTGACTTTATAGATTTGGGGACATGCATCTCAGACCATGGCTCACCTAAGCCACTTCTGTGAACAGGAAGCAGAGATAGCAACAGGAGGTAAATAGAGGAAATGGCAAGTTTCCAAGACCGCAAGGGCTTGACGTTTCCTCATCAGGCAGGGGGCTCGGTCCTTACCCTCCAGCCTTCAACACTGGCCATGATGACTGGACTCCAGAGCACCCACTGGGGCCAGAACTATGTTGCATTCAGTAGACGGAAGGACTTGGTCTTTGCCCAAGGGTCTTATAGTCATGATGGGGAAATACCAATGACAGAAAATTGATCACAGGACATAAAACGGTATGCCACCAAGAGCTGAACTGATGCAAAGTATGAGGAGTTGGGCAGAAGAAAACCAATAAAGGAGATCGAGCTAGGCTTTCTAGAGCAGGTGGGACTTAATGAGAGTTCACAGCAGAAAAGCAGAAGTGAAGTCCCTTACCACTTGGTGACACATGGAATCAAGTGAGAGCACTTTCTCACAGCTACAAGAAAACCAGAAGGCATTTCCTGCAGCAGCTATAAAACCTGCAGATGCCTACCCCCAACCAGAGTACCTCTCAGGAACAATTCAGGCTTAAACCGGGTTGGTTCCTCAAGGCTTGGACTCTGGTCTAGGCTCACAGTTAATTGCAAAATGTGTGTGTAAAGGGCTCTGTACCAATCTGGTGCATGCCGTCCCATCTCAGCCTATCTAAGGCCACTTTAAGTAAACAGAGGCTTAAAGAATCTATAGGCCTAAGAGAGCAAAGAAACCAGGACAGCTCTAATCGAGGGTGGGGGGGCCTCCCATTATACTCCAAGCCTATTCTGCAAGTAGTGACTGATTGGGAAGCTTCTAAACAGAAACCCTGAGACCCCTAGAGATCACTAAATAGGGCAACGAATGCGATAAGTAAAAGTTCAGGAAGGATGGGTGTGGACACTCCTGCCTGAAGCTCAGTCCAGAAGGGGAAAGAAGAGCCTTTTCTCATCCTCCTGCCCTTCCAACTCTGACTATAAAGGTCAAGTTATCTCCATTAGGGGACGCCACGGAAGACTGGGACTCTAGACCACAGGGAAGAGCCAACTAAATTGTTTTTAGAATCTCTGTTGAGTTCTTCCTATAAAGGCCAGACATCAGGCATCACTGGATAGTCATGTGGCTCAGGCCCAACTATGACACGCTATGACTGTACCACGTGAAAGTGCAAAAGGGGAGAGTGCATTCTTTCTGGGAATGGCAAGAAAGAGCGCAAGAGTCGTACTAATTTGGGTCTTGCAGGATGAGCAGAATTTCCCCAGGTGGAGAAGGCTCTGAGTTCACTGGCCTTTTGCATTCAAAGCCCAAAGTGTTTCCTACCCCAAAGAAAAGCTCACCTATCACACAGGTTTCCTCATCACCACCAAACTCCAGGCAGAGCCGATCACTTTCAGCTATCACCTGACTCTTCCTGGAGAAAGGCCACGTGTTAGGGGAAAAAAGGATCAAAAACAACTGGACCGATCTCTATACTGGGCAAACCTGCCCCACCCTTGTGTGCTAAGACCCAGGCCCTTGCTCAAAAAGCCATCTGTGTGGTGGGAGGTACTGGCAGAGGGGTGGTGGTGAGACACTGAGTGCAGTGAACCCCACATGGGTCTCTGTTGAAAGGGAGGAATTCCCAGAAGAGGGAAATTGATGGGAGAATACAAAATACAAAAAGAACACATGCTGAGACTTTTCCATTTTACTAATATCCTTAGGACTTTTCAAAATGCTGTGTAAGCCTCGGGGCAGCCTTGTGAATGAAGTAGGCAAGGAGTGTTGTCCCCATTTCACAGATGCTGGAACCGAGGCTCAAAGGGATCCTTCTGCAGTTGCCCTAAGGTTCTACAGTCATCAGAAGAACAGAAAATAGAACTTAATTTTCCTTGTTTTCTCATGTGCCCTTAAACAAGTCACTAAACCTGACAGAGGTGGGCAGTGGGCTTATCTGTGGCATTCTTGCCTGTTGTGCAGAAGTATATGAGTTAAATTAAAAGACACTGGTTTTGTGACTGTTCATAATAGTTAACATGTATATTGGCCTTCCAATTTTAAAGTACTTTTTACATTTAATGAGCTACCCGGCTGGTTTTGGCGAAACCAAAAAAGAGAATTACATTTTAAAGTTCAATTTTCCAGGGTTCGGTTGGTACTTGACAAAAAAAACATCCTGTATGCAGGTCAAAGTTCAGCAATCGAAGCAGAAATTCTTTGACAGGATTTTTTTAGGCCAAGATAGCTTCTCTCTCAAAAATTTTTTCCTTAAGTTTTTACTTCTGAGTCATTAACTCATCTCAAAAATAAATGAGTTAAGTAAGCAAACAAGAATTGGGGAGAAAGGGAACTGCTTTGATTTAAAGCTCTGAACCAGTGAAACCACCGACATTGTCGAGTATGTCCTGATCCACCTTGGTGTTTTGAAATGCATAGCTTCTCAAACATTTAACATCTAAAAATATGATTAATGGCTCAAACCTCACAGTGATCTCTAGCTCAGCAGGTTACCTAAGATGTGCCAATCAAAGCCCTCCTTGTTTGGAACACATGGCCCTGTGAGCTCAGTGGTCTACCAGGTGGGCAAAAGGGCTGGTGACCTCCCAGAACCACGTCTTCTATGACATGTGTTTTGCCTTTTTCTTGTTCTAGCCACATGCCTTCATTGCTCTATAAAAGAGCACCTCTATCACCAGGTGTCAGTTGTATTTATCACCCCCTAAACTAGACATTGTCAACTTAGAGTGCCTGAGGTTCCCTTGACCAACTGGAGATGAGATTTCCGTACTCTTTTTCCAATGAGATTTTAGAAGACAGTTTAGCAAAGAGTTATCAGACAAGTGACACAGCTCAATGAGAGACGTTGGCCATCAGCTCGCCTGGCCTAACCTGCTCTGAATCCTGTTCTCGAAATAGGGATAAATATGTCCAGAAAGACTGGATCTCCAGGAACCCCAAGCCATTGACACACACATGTTTTCTCCCTCAAGGAGTTTGTGGATATCAGACACATCTTTCTTGCCCTAAGAATTCACGTCAGGAGATGGGACACAGAAAAAGGCTGAGAATGACCCTTTCATGATGAGTAGAAAAAACACGTGTGAAGTTCAGTGCCAGGTCCAAGGAGAGCTTTGAAGAGCTGCTTGTTAAATGGCACATAAAAATGGAAATAGAGCTATTCTAACTATGTTCTTTCACAACTAGAAATAAACAGAGAATGTGGTACACCTCTTGAATCCCTTTATTTATAAGATGGTATTTTCTTATTTTTTTTTCTTTTTTTAAGGTGAGGCTACCCTTGGTTGACCTCACAGACTGCAAGGACCTTGTCAGCTTACAATCCATTATTTTTTATCTTTTTACGCCTACAGCAACTGGTCTTCTTAGGCGGTTGCCCATCCAAGTACTAACCAGGCCCAACTCTGCTTAGCTTCCGAGATCAGACAGGATCAGGCTTGTTCAGAGTAACATGGCCGTAGACTATATAAGATAGTATTTTCAAAAAGATTCCTGGTGGGGTCTTTCTCAAGGTGGAGGCCCTAACAGCAGTGCTATGCTGTTGCTTCTATAAACAGCTGACTCCCTCCACCCCTTTTAAGTTTTCAACCAGCTACATAAAAACCTTGATCAAGAAGAACCCAAATTAAGTCACCTTAATATTTTTTCATTATAAAGTAATACACCCTACATGCTTAAGTTTTTCCATCTTTCAGTGTAATATGTATATCAAAGTAACCCTAAAACTGAGATTTTCAAACTTTAACATGCAGAAGAATCCCCTGGAAGCCTTGTTAAAATCACCTAGGACTCAGTCCAGAGATTTTGCTTCAGCAGGACTTTGGTGTGAAGCATAAGTTCTCTGGGCCACTCTCTGAGAAAGACCACCCTGTGGAGCTAGGTGTCATTGCTAGGAAAAATCACCTCTCTAACCCCAGAGGTGGGGCAAGGCTCAGAGTCGCGCCAGAGTTCTGGAGAATGCCAAACCAGGCTGGAGAAAAAACTGGCTGCTTGGCCAATGCTTGAGCAGCCAGTTTGCTAAGAACAAAGTATGGCAGCCGACCCTTTAGGAACTGGGTCTGCACCCGTGGCCCTCACCCCGGAACTTCCACCAGGAATGAATCCTTGCAGTAGCTAGCTCAGCGAGCAGGGGCACTAATCTCTCCAGAAGAAGAGGAGGCATTTCATTTACCATCAGACACCATCTCCCATGACAGCTGAGGATGTCCTCTATGATTCAGGCCTCCTTCCGGGTGTTGTCTTTGCCCTCCAGAGATGCTATTTTGGTCTCTCACTTGCTGACTCAGTTCCCTCTGCCAGGGCTCCACACTGTAGGTCAAGACCTAAAGTCCAACACACACTACTTTCTACAGCATAGTGGACACCCTTGATACTGCAGAGGAAGTTGAGAGAAGAAATAAAACAATATACAGGCCCTAATAACCAGAGCCTGAAAGTCCCTCCAATATTACTAGCCTAAATGTCTCTGCAAATCAGTGAACACAGTGATAGCCTGTCTTAAGTAGGAGTGAGGGATAAGTCGGCACATGAGGCAAAATCGTGTATGTCAAAGAGTAAGGTCAGAATTGCTTTGAACATCCCTTAAATCAGTTTTAAACAAAATAAAACAACACACAGTGCTGATGATCCAGTAAATATATGTGTGTAGACACACACACGGCCAACTTATTCACACATACAAGGGTAGAAGATGTGAGTGCACCCCTATTTTCTACATACATACATGTGCATATGCAAACAAGTAACTAAAATTGCTTCCCAATACAACTGCTGTCTTTACAATATGTAGGAAATACAGGTACACTCTCATATTTTCTATCCTATTCTATTTCATTAAAGAAAAAATGCTCATGGAGACATACTAAATGAATTTCATGACCCACTAGTCAAACACTTGCTCCTCCAGCCAGAGGAAGACTGTGGACCAAATACATTCCTGCTTTGCCCTATGTCATCCAATGAGGCAGCCTTTTCTCACAGTGGGATTTACAGTCCTCCATCATCTGGTCCCAGCCTACTGACCCAAACTCTTCTTCCTGCCCGCTTCTCTGGCCAGGTGACTGTCTCATTGTCCTCCCTAATCCTGAACCGACCCTATCCTTCTTCCTCTCTCTTTGGTTATACCTGCCTTCAAGACTTTATGCAGATCCCCGGGCTACAGTGTCCCCCACTGCTCATCTCTTACAAATTCAAATCTTGCCATTCCACCTTCTTGACAAATGCTTTTCCTGACATGTCGGACTAGATTCCATCAATATCCTTATTCTCTAACAAACAGTGTTAGATAATTGGGAATTAAAGTGCCCTTTAATTATTTCGTGTAGCTAAATCTTCCTTGCTAAACAAGAATATAAGTGCCCTAAGGACCAAGCCCAGATTTTCCCTCTCTCATTCATTCATTCATTCATTCATTCATTCATTCGACAAATGTTTGTATCACTAAGCATCAAGTTTTCTTTCTCTTATATTCTTAGTCTCTAGACCAGGGTTTTGCAGAGTCTCCAGTCTATACTTATTGTACGGAATTAAATTTAATGTGCATAATTGGTGACCAGGATTAGAAGCATACTTTGGCCTCAGATCCAAGGTGGCTGGCATGAAATTCTAATGAGTACAGAGCCCAGGACATCACCCATCACTGCTATGTTCACAACACTCAAGCCAGTGGGCCCAGATGCTCATGACCGAGCCTCCTACAGTAGAAGGTCTTCCCCCTTTGGAATTTTGCATCTTATTGGAGATGGTTGCCACAAAAATAAATGAGAGACTCCCACATAAAAAGCCATCATTTCGCTCACAAAAACACCCACATTTTCAGACAAATTGATAATGGCTATCATGATTCATAGACATAGAAACAGAAATCCTTTTCTGATTTCTTCTGTCTGAAGTTCAATAATGGAGATGCAGGGAAACAATCAGAAGTAACAGGATGCCTCTTTCGCCTTACTTTCTGAGAGATCATTTCAGTTGCCTAAAACCCTGCTTCATGCCCCCTTCCTCTACCACATCCCTACCACCCACACGTACAACCAAGGACTCATTGTTTACTACTAATGAAGAAGTTTGGTAAATCTTCCCATTATTTACCATAATACCTTATAGGCAACAACTGCTTTCAGATCCGTGTATCTCTAGAAGTGTACTATGTAACTGCCTTTGAGTTTAGAAGTGTTAGTGTAATCATTACAAAAGATATCAACCGGGCATTTCCAATGTTACTTTTCGAAAAAACCAAATTGGAATAATTACACACGTATGACTCTCACCCTTCACTGTTGGACTGGGAGTTGTTTTTCTTGCCATATAAGCATGTCTATAAGACGTCCAAACAAGCTCTGAGTTATATAACATATTTTGCATTTTTGGGGGCTATAATTAGAGTGATAAGATTATGGCAATCATCCTAGAAAAGATTAAGGACATAATTGCGATGAAAGAGGGCTTTGGGTCAGTAAAAGTACAGACTTGAAACTGTTTTATTTAACGTGGTTTTTAGCACAAAGCACGGTAATAATCCCATATTTACAGAACACCTTTCAGAGACTGTTTTCTGAAGTCCCTGCAAAGTTTTCCCATCTCGAATGTTTAATTTGGATGGGAAGTTGCCTTGTGAGTTTAGAATGAAGTTCCGAAACAAAGAGGGTCTCTTGGGAAACCACCACAACTTTAAAAGGGCTTGAAAAAGCAGGAGCTACAGAGAGGCCAATGTTGTTTCTGAAATTTACTATGCTCTTCTATTAAAAATGCTACACACAAAACAATAGTGTTGGTATAGTGATGTCTGAAAATTGAAGTGCTGACCAGGTCAGGGCCTATGATTAAGCATGTCTGCGGAGAAGCCCAGAGTCAGGCTGGAGTAACCACACTAGTTAACCTGGGAGAGCTAGGAGACGGAGAACTACGACATCTGGGCTTTAGGGTGTGCGCCCCTGCTTCTTGCCTCTGGTATTTTATAAGATGGATCGGAGACTCCTGCAGAGAAGGCCTGGGAAAATGTCTTCTCCCATTAGTTACTTAACAATATACTGCTCAGGGCTCATGCCATTGGTTGAAATTAACTGGAAGGACCAATAGAATGTTATACCATGGGCTTTAAAGAGGGGCTTTGGCCCTGGTTCTCCAGAAGCAACAGGAAAAGAACCACAGGCTGGCATATGTACCTTTTAAGCCGGGCTGGCCATTCTACCCTGTGGCTTGACCTTATTTAAATTTGGAACAGAATCTTGGACTCTAACCTCTCCTGTTTACTTTTATTTTCCCCTCTTACCAATATGCTTTTTGAAAAAGTCCAACTGACTTACGTAGTAAACAAGTGGGAAAAACTTTTTTCCTCACCTCAATAAGAATAAAAAGGGGCAACTTTATTTTTAGGGGGACTAGGACTTTGGGGGGCAGTGAATGGGAAGGGAGAACTCAAGAGACAAAATGGGTCAGCCATGGAAGCTACCACCCTTCATAGCTGGGGAATCAATGAGATCCACACCTATAAAGACTAGCAGGTATTGGTCCTTAATAAACTACTAATTTATCTATCTTGACTTTTCCTTTTCTCATTAACTATTTTCAATAATGTTAATATTAACTGGTTGGTATTCCCAATAGTCAGCTTTGAGAGTTTAACTACAATTCACATATAAAAAATACACCAAAAAAAAAAAAAGGAGGAAGAGTGGAAAGGGGACCCCCACATAAAATATTACAACCTGTGACATAGAAGTCACACATTGTGATAACTAAACACCAATCATAGAAAGGCTCACAGAATGTCAATGTAGAAAACAATTGTAGAAAACAATATTCAAGCTGAAATATTAAAATGAAGACTGGCTTTTTCAAAATCAAATTATTGGCAGTGCTGTGGCGTTTTAGGGTAAATTCCTCCAGCTCGAAGAATTGTAAATTTCACTAAACAGTGTAATGTAAACTGATCTATACTTTGCTGTGAGGCACATGGTAAGGTATTCACAAGGAAACATTCAGTACTATGTTTATTCCACATTAAGCAAAAAGCTATTATTTGTGACTTGGCAGTTAGTTTGCTAAACAAATCCAAAGTCGCTGCCTTCATGGTTACTCTGGCTAATACTTGTGAAGCCTGTCCAAGAATTACGTGCAGAGATTCTCATAGTTCCTGCAAATGCTGCAACTTTCTGCATTGTGAATTTTTGTATCTTTCTTCTAGAAGTCGGCATGGATGTGACCTAAGTTTGGACAGGTATAGGGAGAAATATGCATATGTGATTTTCTCTCTTTAAAACACGATGTGTTCCCATGGGGATATCTGTGCTCTATAATCCCAAGCTAAAGAAAAATTAATGAACAAATCCCTCCCTGAAAAACATTTTGCTGTGTTTTAATATCGCTTTAAAATTTTTAGATAGAACATGGGCATACCGAGTATTCTATGATCAAGAGCAATTATTTAAGTCCTATGGTTTAATTACTGGTCCCAATATGAGAAATGCTTGAGACTGTATCCTTGCCATGAACTCGAAGACCTATGGAACACAAACCTACTTATGAAATGAAGGCCTCATGATGCTTACTCATGAACAGAAACGATTTTCAAAAAGTAGGATGTGATGGTTAAATTGAATGATTTATTTTGAATAGTGGAAATATAAACAGTGCCCTAATTAACTTGCAAACTTCTCATTCCTGGTACACATGGCAGCCTTCACTGTGACCTAGGTATAGGGTGAAGACTAAACTACATTTCAAATTGAGATTAGTCAGTTTGCAAGCATTCAGGAAATCAGCAATTTTCAGAGTGCGAGAGTTATAATTAAGGAAAAGTAGGGGAAGTAAAGTCTTAGTAAGTCTTTGGTATTGCCTATCCTGATTGTTATTAGTCCTTATTGTTAATTCTGTATCGCAAACACATCTCTTTCATCGACTTTTATCCAAGTTTTTCTAAGTTCACTCTAGAATTCTAAAGTTGAGCTTGGAAGACTTAAAGGCAAATTTCGCTATTTCTCCAAGACTGTTAGCAGTTTACAGTAAAAGAGACCTCCGGTGTGGGACTCACAACACATTTTGTAAAGTTTCCCTATAAGTCTTAAGTCAGTGGTTCTCAATCCATTCCTCGAACCCTCCCCAGGCCCTGGTTTCAACTGAACTAGGGTGAGGCCAGGAGTGGCTATGTTTTTAAAATAGCCCAGGTGATTCTAACCTGAAGCCAGAGTGATAACACTGCTCTAATGTATTCAGAGAATGCTGGTTATCTGTCTACCCTCCAATTATTCTCGCATGTAACTAAATGGCAGTCCACTTGCTGTTCATCCATCACAATTCCTGCTCCCACCTCTGTCCTCGTGCGTGTGGAAACCTCTCCCTGGCATGCCCCTAGTTCTCCAGTTCTTCCGGCTACAATCCAAGTCATCCTTCAAGGTCCAGTTCGGTTTAGTTTAGTTACTATTACCCGGGCATCCACTGTGAGCCAGACACTGTGTTCAGCTCGGAGAAGACAGAAAGATGCACAAGACATGGGGCCTGCCTTCAGGGAGCTTCCGGCCATGGTTGAGATGTCAAAATTTTCTGATATCAGCCTAAATTAAATGTCCTATTCTTAGTAGGTGAAAAGGGCAATTCTAGAAACAGTGCAGGCTTAGAAGCATGGCAGTTGAGAAGCACAACCACAATCAATTCAAGTAGAGGATGAATAAATCTAGAATGCCGTGGAGACCTACAAAGAACCCCCAAAAGGGTAGACAGCGGTAAGACCCCTAACATCCTAATCAGTGGTGAACCTGAGCCATAGAGAGAACCAGCGAAGCGAGCAGAGACCTGGGTCTAATCAAGGGGGCCTTATCCCAAATGTGAATATTGTCATCCTTAACTATTTATTGCACGAACAATAAATAAGAGGAAAGATACTTTAAAGAATATATATATATGCCAACTATAATTGAAAAATAAGAAAACTATTGAAAAAAAAAAAAAGACTATTAACTAGGGCTTCTGGAAGAGGAAATCTGAGTTGATCCAGAGATCCAAGTTAGATTCTGGGAGCAAAGTATTTATTTTATTTTTTTTAAATAACAAGAAACAATACACAGTCAGAAGAAACATGGTCAGTAGAGCAAAAAGGGACACAGCCTAGGTCGAGGTTTATTTAGCAACGAGTTTTTGGAACATCCGTGCAGGACAAGACAAGTGCAAGTGCAAGAAGAAAACAGCGGCAGAGGTGACAACTGGTTTCCAAGCTCCCTAGAATCACTGCTCTCACGGAAAGCGTGAGACACAGAGAAACTGGGCGAGAGGCAGGAGAGCAAGAGATGATAAAGCTGAAGAGTAATAAAAATCACAGCAAATTACGTGTCAAATAGTTTACTGAAGACTTCGCATTATATTCACTCATTTAATCCTCAAATTTTAATTAATTACTGTTCTCTGCATTTTACAGATAGAGAAACTGAAGCATAGAGAAGTTCAGCTGCTTGACCAAAAATCGCCCAGCCATTTAAAACAGAAGTGGAATTTAAACCAGGGCCATGATCTCACCACCCCGCTGAAAGAGAATTGTAACTAACAGTAGCTATCAGGCCTAAAGAACAAGATAAATTGCATTTGAAGACATTTTCTGAATATGCACTAAAAGCCAGGAACTCTGCTGGCACCTCAAATGTTGATTAGTATGATCTCGTTCCCAACTTGAAGACATTTCATAATTGTGACAGCAAAAAGTACAAAAATTCAAAGTAAATCGGCATTTAAAAAAATCAAAATAAATCATCTATTTCTGTCATTCCACTGTTTGGAGTTGGTACAGGAGCTGTGTTTATCATTATAAAGTACAGCTAAGCCTGGAAGCTTGATGTAATGGAACAAGGATGTTACAAGGAAGTATCTGGAAAAGTATTGTGTATGAAAGTGTGTGTATTCAGGGGGAGAGTTTTTATCACTATGCCTTCATTTCATCTTTCCACATATTTAATATCACCAAGGACCATAGCAAGTTAGTGGGAAACATTGGGGAGGCAAGAGCATTTGTGGGTCAAAACACTTCTTGAGCCTCTTCTGAAGACAGTTCATTTCAAGTTCACACATCACTTGGGAGCTAACAGTAGTTTGAACTTTTGGCCTGCAAGATATCCTGCTCATTGGTAAGTAAACATGCAGTGGGGACAAACAGTTTTTATACAACTCTTCATTGTACAATGATAAGATCTGGGGAAACTTTTTCCCCCCTAGTTTAGATTTCTTTACAAATATCACACTCAGAAATTCCCCATCTCACTTTGCCAAGACCTGACATTTGTTCCCTCGTCTGGGAACTTCAATAATTTGGTAATAGCTGCCAGTATGTCTTTTTTTTTTTTTTTTTTTAAAAATTTTAAATGCTATGTAGCCTCTTGAATTTTTTCTCAAATTTATATCAAGAGTATAATTAGCTTATAAAGAAGGTAAATATAGAGGAAGGGCCTCCAGCCATTCAGTACCACACCCAACTAACTGGTCTCCAGCTGACCATGGACTGGAAAGAAGGAAACTGGTATTAAGTCACTGTGCTAGGCACTTCATACACACCGTCACATTCAAATCCTGAAACAACTCTAGGAGATGGTCATTATCGCCCTATCCTCACTGTTTCCCAGCTTTATTGAGATAATTGGCATATGACATTGCATGGTTTGAGGTGCACGAGGTGTTGATTAGATACATTTATATAACGCAAAATGATTACCACCATCGTGTTAGCTAACGCCTGCCCTATTTATTTTTTTAAGGTGAAAAATCTAAGGTTCAAAGTGTTTCAATAATTTGCCGAAAGTCACCAGCCCCCAAAATAGAGGACACTTATGTCTGGCTTTGAAGTCAGTGATGACTTCCTCTTTGCTGGAGCTAAGCTACCATCTTTAAGACTTTCTCTCCAACTCCCAAAGGCCTCTTAATACTCCCTGTAACCTGACTATAACCCAGACCATTTTCTCTAGGTTGAAGGGTGGCCTGCCAAGAGACAATAGTCCTACAACGTCCTGCCCATAGATGTAACGTTTGGGCGTTGTGGTTATTTCTTTCAAAAGTATTATTACTAGGTTGAATAATGGCTTGGGTATTTTTCTCCTTTTGAAAAATGGCAAGTAAAACAATACTCAGCTATAGTGTTACCAACTCAAGGATGTAAGCATTAGCCTGAGGGACATTTGAACTCCTCCAGAGTATTTTATGTAACAATGCTTCTCTAAACCAAATGGCATTAGTGGGTAATCCCTTTTTGCTATGTCATATGGCAGCAATGCCTCCCTGCTTTTCTTTCACGTGGGTAATTACGGATGGAAGAGGTGAGCAAGTCTCAGGGTTTACTTGCAGATAAGTCTGACTCGGAACTGGCGACCCTTATCTTCAGCTCTCACATGCCTTTTTAGTCCAGAAACTGAGCAATATTTTTCATAAGAATAGCTACTCACTCCCTGCCTGTGGAATTCCAGTGGTTCCAGAAAGATGGAAAGAGAATTCCTGCAAACCTCAGAGATTTATGTCTGGGGAGGGTGTCTGTGTCTGGGAGGGGACCTGGTTTGTGCCCCCTGGCAGAGCGATAGTCATCACTGGAAGGGATACAGGAAAGTCTGAGTCATCAGTGGAGCCTGAACCCAAGGCAGAGTGACAGGACTGGGCCTGGGCGGGGTTTGGGAAGCTTTTGAGAGCTGGCATCTTGAATGGCCTAGGCCAAGCTGCCTCCTCGGTGGAACGAAGCATAGGACGGCCAAGTTTCCATTGATTTTTCTTAACTTTCTCATCATTATCCCAGGCCCTTTAAACATAGCACCCATCTCTGTGTTCAGGTTTATCTTCCCGTAGGCCCTTAGACCTAAGAGCCAAAGCGGATGAAAGAGAAAAAAAATGTATGAGTACCATTTAGTTCTTTTCCTCGTGCTTTTCATAGTCTAGTTTGGTGAGAAATATGGCTACATACAAAACTACCACATAAAGAAGCACAAGGTGCACAGTACCTCCGAGTAACAAAGTCTTAGGAGGATTAAAGGAAGAAGAAATTAGACTTGTTTAGAAGGTGAGGGAGGTTGCAGATCATACAGCTATTAGCAAAGAAAGAGACATTTTGGATGGCTCTTGAAAGACAATAGGAGAGGAAATTCTATTTTTTACATAGATGGAGCCCTCACAATAACTCTAAGAGCCTTGGTCCTCACATGCAAACTTTCTTAGTGTGAGGTGGCAGGAAAATCCCAGCTGAGGGTCAGAGGGCCTACACAAAAGACCCAATTCTACCCCCTATCACTGTGGAATTTCAAGAACACCCCATCTATGTTTTTATCCATTAAAGAAGGTAACAATCCCCAAAGTCCTACCTAAGGATTATATAAAAGTGAGTGCATCAAAAATCTGAAACACACTTTATAAGCAGCATCAAGATATAAATACTGAGGTTCTGAACTCTCACAGACCATAGTTTGTGATGACGCAAGACAGCCTTCATTTCAGAGCAAAATCTCTAAAAGTTGAGAGTGTTTTTTGCCATCTCCAGCATGCTCTCAACTCAGTCCTCACGAGCTGACGATGGGCTGGGCCACTGCCCAGACTCTTTGCCCATTCCAGGTTCAGTAACGCCAGGTTCCGAGGAGCCTTGGCCAATGTCTGCTGAGCCTATGACTTTCTTGAAATTAAGACATATGCTTTCAAACTAGTGAAATATCAAGCTCAAGGCTACCCTCACAATGGTGGCTCCCTATCAAAAAATGTCTTCTGTCTCCTCTGAGTCATCAGTGCAAATCCTATAGTCCTCCAGGTTCAGCTGGAGCCCCATCTCTCATGACAAGTGGGCCCTCTCAACCTCCTCCAGCAGTCCAGCCTCTGATTCTGCCAAACCCTGCACTGCCCAGTCCACTTCATACACACACGTCATAAGGAGAAGGCTCATTGCATATCAATCTTTTGCAAATCCTGGGTGTCCTGAGACAGTGACTAGGGCAGTCACTTGCTAATCAGTTTTAAAGCCAAGTCTCTCATATGAATGAACCTTGAGATAATCATGCTAAGCAAAATAAACCAGACAAAAAGTTGAAAACCACATGATATCACTCATTTGTGGGATATAAGCCTAAAAGCAACAAATGAACAGGACAAACAAACAGAGACTCATAGACATGGACAATAGACTAGTGGTTACCAGAAGGTAAGGGGGAGCGGGGAGGTAAATGGGGGAAAGGAGGTCAAATATGTGGTGACAGAAAGGAATCTAACTATAGGAGGTGAACACACAGTGTAAATATATAATATATATATGCCTTACTGTTAAAGTGTACAATTGAAACTTATTGGATTTCGTTAACCAATGACACCATAAAAATAAACAAACAAATAAACAAAAACAGATAAGGATACCAAAAATAAAAAAAAAAATAAAATAAAGACAACTCTTTCCAACACTAGGTGACTATGCCACTGTTAGGCAGTGTTTCTCAACAGAAACACTGAAAAATACAAATACAAAAAGTACAAACCCCGAGCCCTACTGAATCAGAATCTCAGGGGAGGGACCTACAATCTGCCATTTCACCAGCTCCCTGGGAGCTGCAATGCATACTAGTGTTTGAGAACCCTGCAATAAGGGACAAGGCAATAATCCACTTAGCAAGATCCATGCCTTACAGTGACCAGAAGCAGCTTACGGGGCTCTGCTGTGGAGACCAGGGAAACCTCCCACTTTGATGGGACTTTCCAATACCATGTCTAGTGAAAAAGATGAGTGATGGCTACCTGCCCCTTGCCCTTGCTCCTCAAATGCTGAGGTGATGATGTGTTGTCATTCCCATAGATAAAATGATATGCCTAAGTCCAGAACTAATGTTTGGCTCACTTTTCTCTTCTATAATCCTCCCAGAAATGACTGATCTTTGTAAATACTCATGTTGGTTTCTTGCCATTGCATCATGACTGGAGGCCATCTGATCCACGCTTCTACACCTTTCACACTGATTACAGATGAGAATGGGCCTTTCTCCTCCACCTGGATGGCTCCAGTTCTATAAATGAAACCTTGACCTTTAGAAACAGCACTGATGATAGCTACTTCATTTTCCATACTTTCCTGTTTCCAGTACATGGTGATTCTTGGCAAAGGGTTCCTTTCTCACAGCTGAAAACACTGGCAGGCCACAGATGTGGAAGTCTCAGCTGGGAAACATGAAATTTCATTACTATCCCCAAAAGCACAGACTTTGGAAGAGAAACTTAACTCATGACTAATTAGAGAGTCACTCTTAATGAGGAAATAATGGAGAGGATTAAAACACTTCAATCCTTTCTCTCAGCCTCCCGATTAGGAGCTTCTAGGGTTACTGGGCTTTTCATAAGCCTCTGCTTGCTTTGCCAATCTGACTCCGAGCATCAACACACCATCACTGCTTGAACATTTTTCAGCCTAGCCAATAGAAACCCCCAAATCATCTCGGAAGTTTCTGTGATAACTGAGATGCAAGAAAAATACACGGTGACTTTTCACAAATCCTACCACTGAATGCAAGCAGAGGAGGTTGCAGAGGCAGGGGGGTGAGAGGGTTGCCTGATCATAATGAGGGCAAGTCCTGCCAGCACACTCATGCCCATCTTAAGAGAGGAATGGTAGCTTTCCCAGGCAGAAGCTGGTGCTGGGGTTCATTTCACAGGCAAAGGCTGCCCTCTCTCTCCATCGCCCCTAACATGAATGTTGCAGGAAGGGCCACCAGGGTGGGCATGGAAAGATCTTAGTTTCGGTCCCAGCTCTGCATGAATCATGGGCTCTGGAGCAAGTCCCCTCATTGATTTGTACCTGTTCTCTCATCTATCAAAGAAAAATATACTACCAGCCTGCTAACCTCATAGATGCTGTGAAGATAAAGTGAAGCGATAATGTACAAAGGACTCTGAAAAGCAGTTTAAGAGTTGCATGTGTGTCACCTGCCAGGCACTGTGCTCATTAGCATCTACATTATCACTGAATTCTCATGCAGTCCTTCGAGGGGAGCATTATTATTTGTACTTTGTGGAGGAGGAAACCATGATTTATGGGCATCCTTAAAATTTGCTGGAAGCTAAAAAAAAAAAGACAAAAAACAATAGGTTTCTGAAAATTAAATGCCTGGTCAAAATGAGATACCCTGTTTCTAAGGAGCTGTGAAATGAGTTTGTCTAAGATTTAAACAAAAGTTTGAATTCTCTCCCATGCTAATTGCAATTAATTAGCACGGGCTGTGAGGGGCAATGTGAATAGAATAGGGTAGAATCCTGTTCAGGACTCTATGGCCATGTGCTGAAAGCGGGAGAATGATGGATTAGCTGCAAGACAGCAGCTGATAATTCAGCTGATATTAATTCTCGAAATGATTCCTGCTGGGTGTCATCACACTAGTTTTCACTGCCATCACTCCTCCAGGATGCATGTACTGAACACTTACTCTGGTTAAGTTGGTTTTTCCTATAAACACACACACACACACACAAACACACACACACACACACACAGGGCACAAAGGAGCAGAAGTTTATGTCGGGCTTTGGGTATTTATAGTTGGTTTGGGGAGATAAGTCATTTGTGCATATAATTCTAAAAGCTAGTCTTGTTGTGTATGCTGGGTGCCAAGTGAGAAGAGTAATTAACCACTAAAGGGGTTCAGATGAACTAAAGGGTTCACCAAAAAAGTGGAATATAAGAGTGGTAGGAGATCTGGATAATCAGAGATGTGAGGCTGTGTCATCTTAAGCAAAAGGAACAGGCAGGAAGGCAAGAATCTGCATGGCATGTATAGAACTCAAGCAGTAAGACTGAAGAAGCAGGCTGAGATCCGACAAAGGACATTTTATTTCATAGGCCATGGGTGGTGCCTGAAGTCTCAGAATAGGGTGGTAAAAGTGGGTAAGATTTTTTGGTCTATTTGTAAAACTCCTTGCATGAGTGATTCATTTCAAATAAAAATCAAAATGGCTATCCTACTTTAATCTGTTACTCCCCCAAATAGTACTTAAGGGAAGTCCATCCCTATGCACTAGGAGTTTGCTACATCATTCACGAAGAAGCCGTATAAAAATAGGATGCCCTATAGGTGATGAATTCAAGGACAAGTGCAAAATACACACCATAGAGAAGTTCCTACCTATCATGAAAGGAAATACGAAATGAAAATTACTATTTTAAGGGAGATTTACTTATTCTATGGATGATAAAGATAGCAAGGATCCTGGAGTGTGTGGGGTAGGTAGACAGGGACTATCCCACATCATGTGGGACTAGGAGAAACGGGTGGTCAATGGGGAGGGGGAAATGGCAAAGTCATTCAAGTGGATTTGCTGGGACATAGTTATAATTTGCTATAGGAAAGTGTTACTATGGCAACAACCCCAAGAGCCTTTAATTTCAGAGATCCTTAAGGTAGCAACCTTGCATCTTACACATCACCCCAATCACCTCTAAAAGAGGCAATTGCTTTTCGGAAGTAACATTGATGAGGAATAAGGGACAGCACTTAGGAATCCTCAGGATGGGTGCATGGTTGGAAAAACCCAGAGGTGATTTTGATAACTGCATCTTCTGCCTTGCTTGTCCCCCCTACCCCCTAACTTCCCACTCTCAAATACTGCTGCTCTTAGGGGTCATGAGATGGAAGGAAAAGCTTAAGTCTGATAGGCAACCAGGAAAGCCCTCCAGAGAGTCCTAGTGTGGGCTTAACGGATGCAGATATTAGACAAGGCTTATGGCTGGGGTACTATTGTTTTCACAGCAAGTCTGCTGTGTTTCTGAGTGTATCCTTATTCAGAAGGTTCTCTAGTGCTGTCTTCTCTATGTGCAAGAAGATGCCTAGAATATTGTCCATATTCTTAGACGACAGAGACAGAAGTGAACATGTTCCACCCCTCAGATGTGAGGACCACAGAGAGCTGTCAGCTCCGTCACCCCGCTTGGCCACCTAGCAGTTTTGCAAGTGAGGCCTTTTTACCACACCCTGATGAGAAGTAGCTTAAATTTCCTGTTTGCCCCAAGAATATTCTCTGGCAGCACTGGCAGCTGCAGCGTTTACCTAGAGAAAACTCACGGATCACAGTCCTAACCTTACTCCCAAAGTTTGCTATGAAATATCTTGCTTTTATTATTTTTGCATCTCTATAGTGTATCGATAGTCTTTAGAAACAAATGACGTCATTCTATTATAGAATTCTGTTTTTAGTAGTGGTATTTCCATTTACAAAATATAGTAATTCTTCATCGTTGAAAATGTCAAATCCTACAAAACAGCATTTCTATGCGTGATGTTAAATTAATACTGGCAGCGAGCTACACTTTTTTTTTTTTTTCCTAAACAGGAAAAGGGTTAACTTTCTAATGGGTTTATAGAATCTTCCAGTCATGTTTCAAGGGTAAACTTTTCTCCTTATATCACAGAGAGGGCACTGAGAAGAAAGCACAATGTGGGAAACATTTACTCAAATATGTGGCTTGAAAAAGGTGTCATTATTCACAGAGCCTTGTTACAAGGACCCCAGCAAATTCCCCTAAACATCATTTCCTCCACCACTATTAAAATGAGAGAGAGAGAGAGCTGGAGGAGTTTGACATTTTCTTAGTTTCCTTTTTCCTGACTTTTTCTGTACATGATGATGTAGTTGTTTACTTTAAAGCTCAGGAGTCAGCCAGCATTGTATGAAAAGCTTTCCCACAAAAAACTCATAATAAGGCAAACTCTTTTCCATGATGTTTAAGTAATTAGCAATGCATGAACAGGCTTGCTCATGCTCTGGCTCGAGGATCTGCTCCTCCCTCTTGTCACAGGAGCCACTAGCCCTGGAACTGGGGGATACAGGGAGGGCTTTTTCCTTCTTTGAGGGGTGGGGGAGTTGACTTCTGTCATGGAGGAGGGTGAAAGAGGGGGGTGAAGGAGTGGGGGACAATAAACAAAGGAGATCTTCATTGGTCCCATCTCCAAGCCACTTTCATGGCTCCTTCTGTTCAATCCTTCGAGAAATGAAATTTTAAACCTCAGTATGCTCACTCCTAAAATGTGAGAATAACGAAACTGTCAGAGGTACGGTAAGGGTAAATCACACCTGTGAAGCTGTTAGCATGTTACCTGAGGAAGCACAGCAAAATGGTGAGCAACAGGACAAAGTTAGGAGAGACCGCCTGGGTTCAAATCCCAGTTCCAACACTTATTAGCTGTGTGATATTGGAGAAGGCATTCTACCTCTCTGTGTCTCAGAAGACTTACCTCATAGGGCCGTTGCAAAAATTATATTAATATATGTAAAAAGCTTTAAAAATGATTGGTACATAGTAAGTGCTATAAAAATGTCAGCTGTTATTATTTTTGGCTTATAGAAAACATTTTGTAAATGTTTGCTGTGGGTGATGGCAGCAAGGAAAGCTATTTTCAACTGGTGGCAGGTATGTGGGAGGGTGGCACAGGAAGGGGCATGTCCCCCACAGAAGGTATGTCAGAATCTGGAAAGAACATGTATGTATGATGCTTAAAAACTGAGTTAATTTATAATTCTGTAGATGGAAAATGGAAAGATGTCTATGGTTTTCATAATATAAATTGCCAAGTGAAATGTTTGACTACATCTTCTGGGCTATAAAATATGGCTTTAAAAATGTTGGGAAACATAAAAGCTGTAGAAACTAGGGCAGATTTCTGCCCAAATGAGAGCTGCACGCTGAAAGAGTGAGGCTGGGCTGGGTGATTCCTTAGGAATCCTCAACATGTGAAAGGTTGGCCCCATGCTGGGCTGAAGGTGGGCCGGCTTTTCTGGAGATAACCCCTAGATTTCAGGCCCGCCTTGGTCTTGGGTCAGGAGATGGGGACTATCCGTTATCTTTCCAGCTAAACAGACCATGTGGCCAGTTGACATACTTCCTGTCCTTGAGACAGACCTCACTGCCAAAGATAACAGGAAAATCAAGACTTTTGTGGCAAAAAAAAAAAAAAAAAAAAAAAAAGATATGCAGAAATTGTCCACAAGCTCAGTTTTTATTACAGAGAGAATTTTTTTTGAGGGGATATCATCATTAAAAGTGCTAATATCTATATCAGTCTGGGTATGTTCATGGTCTTCTTGTCCTCACTTCCTTTCATTATAAAATATATGTACAGAAGAACATATAAAACATACATATTTTAAAGAATAATCCAATAAATCACACTCCCTTTTAGCTATGATGCATCCTGACAAACAGAAGATGGTTGCTGATCCTCAGAAGCTCCTATAAACCTCTCTAATTGCATCCCCTCCTCTCTCTCCATCCAGGGGGAGTCGCCATGTGGACTTTCATGGTGATCACTGCCTTGTTTTTCTTTATAGTGTCATCACCTATGTGTTTATCTCTAAACAAAACATTGTTTAGTTTCTCCTATTTGGGTAGTTTATGTAAATGCAGTTATGCTGCTTGTATTTTTCTGGAACTTACATCTTTTGTCTGTGTATCCTCCTTTTTAATTACCAGCTCTTAAGGCTCAGGTCTCAGTTCTTGAGGGGTGTCCCTCCTTCTTTTTTAAAAGTGTCCTTAAAAAAGTCCCTCCAATGTTCATTCTAAAATATCAGGACACAGTAATTGAACCAATTCATTCTGTTCCCTTGCATGCGAATTCTCTGTCACCCTTAGATAAGCTGGGCCCAGTTCCTCATCTTTTCCATTCCAATATAATTTCCTTATATCAAAATGACATTTTTGGTATATTCAGAGCCTCCACATGGTACCGTCTTCCAAAAAGAGACACCCTCCCCCAAGTACTGCATTAATAGTTTTGCACAGTCTTCTATGTTTCATTCCAGTTTTGTCTAACTGCTCACACTCCTCCTTATTCTTGTTCTTCTTTATCTATGGTCTAAATGTCCCTTTTTACGAAACTGGGATTTTAAGTTTCACATTTTTACCGTAACCTTTGATTACAAACAATTTGAATAGATTTTCAAAAAGCCCTTCAACCTTGTATTTTTTTCCTCTCCCACAAAAATGATTATTTGCATTAAAAGGGCTTTTTACTCTCATATTTCTGCAAACTGTTAGTATCATTTCCTACAGAGGAGGAAGGAATATCTGAATGTCTTCATTTTATGCTAAAGTTAGTGTCTTCAAGATTCAGGAATTAACAAGCAGCTCAAAGAGCTAAACAGAATCCATCCTTTTGGAGAAACTGTGCAGGAATCACACGCACAGTTTCGAGCTGGAAGTATCTATCATTTAAAGTTTTTGGAAGGGCCCAGTTTGTTCTTATCTGTGGCATCCCAAGATACTTCCTGTGTTAACCAGTGCCCAGGACACTAGGCTCTCTTCAGTTCTCATGGTGACTATTTTTTTTTTTACCCCTCCCAGATTAATCTGGTTTAAAGTTGCAGAGATCAACACTGGGCCAGGCAGCTGGATGGGAGGATCTGAATTACATAAATATCTAGATTTGTCTCCGACGGGGTTTGTTCCTTTTCACATAACGTCATGACTGCAGAGAGCCAATCCCATTGATTCAAATGGACTCTCACCACTGTGCTCACCACCCATGATTCTTGCTCCTGTGAGAATGTCCTTCCTATGTGAGAGGAGAGAATCCCTCCGATATGCAGGACTATTCTTACCACTCCAGTCCACTCATTTCTCCTCTTTCTCTGACTTTCTAAGATAATTTCTGCACCACTATTTCATTTTCTGATTCGCTTGTGCTAGTCTTACTTCTCTAGATAGACTAGACGTTCTTTGGACAAGGATCATGCTTTTCTGTTCCAGGCATACCTGGTACTAAGCTGAAGACATACCTGGTATTGAAAAAAAATAGTGATCGTCTAACATATACTAAAGCAAAACCCTTCTTCCCTGACAGTGTGTGTTCCACAAGTCTTCCCTTCCCTCTGTTACTGTTTTTAATGCTCAAGGTTTCAGATACTCAGCCGAAAATCCCTACATGTCAGCCACTCCACCTGGCAATCCATGTGGATGTTGCCAATCCATGGTGTTTTATAGTGAATTCTTTAGTAAACAGTTTATAAAAGGGGTTGGCTTTTGTGAGGTGAACAATCATACCTAATTTTTTTTTAAGGTCAAATTTTAAAGTTTTCTTCTAGTGGACCTACTTATACTTCTTTGTGATGTTTTTACTACATTAATAAATTTACTACATTAATAAATACTTCCCATATCTCTAATAAATTCCCCCAAAAGAACAAAACTCTGAGTGCATTAGACTATGGAAGTATTTCAACTTTAATGGCAGTATGTTTGATTAGTTTGTGTTTTTAGTGTTAACACTGGTGAATCTAGAAAATTTTCATAAATTGGGGCTTGATAAAGGAGGCTGGATTTAAGCTATTACCTGAACAACAAAACAAAACAAAACAAACGAGTTAGATAAATGATAGAAGAAGCACTGAGAACAAAGACATCATTTTCTCCACCACTCTCATCCTTGGACTCGTACTGTGAACTTCCATGCACCTTGTGGAGGATGCAGGAAGGCCACAAACCCCAATGCCACCATGTAAGCATCAGTCGGTCAGGCCCACACAGAGCCTGGATAATGAGCTTAATTCCTTAGCAACCTGCACAGAAGTGTCCCCGATAAAATGGATTACATGCTGCTGATGAATTGCAAGTGAAGATCATGTTGACCCAACAAAGAAGCTAATTTGTACCTCCTGCCACACCACAGGCATTGAACTAAGAAAAGTAATTTTGCTTGTGATCTCTCCCGGCGCTCTCCTTAAAATGTCATGGTAAAAATAAAATGCTACGGTGAGGTCAAAAGTGGATGTTTCAACTTCTTATTGCCTCTGCAAAAAAAAGTTCCCTAACAGGAAGAAGAGGGTCTGTTTTTCCTGCTATTACTTTCCTGACACAATTTAGGTTGCCTAAAATATTATCCCCAAAGTTCCAGAGTGCCCTGGACAACAGACATAAGTAGTCTAGTCATCCCACTATAAATCAACCAACTGTCATTTTATTTATCCCTTGGTTTCTTGGGAGTTCATCAATCCTCAGAAGCCTAATCTCCCCTGGGCATTCAGATGAAATGAAGTTTCTGGAAGCCAACTACAGTATCCCCACCCACCCTCCACCATCTGCGGTTTTGCTGTGATTTCAGTTACCTATGGTCAACCATGGTTCAAAAATATTAAGTGGAAAATTCCAGAAATAAACAATTCATAAGTTTTAAATTGCGTTCCTTTTTGAGTAGTATAAAATCTCATGCCTTCCTGCTCTTTCCTGGGCAGGACGTGAATCATCCCTTTGTCTAGAGTATCCATGCTATAGACACTACCCACCTATTAGTCACTTAGTAGCTATCTGGATAATCAGATTGACTGTCACAGGATCCCAGTGCTTGTGTTCAAGTAACCATTATAGCAGCCTAACGCTCTGTCAAAATGCCTATGTAAGTCACCTCACTTTATCTCATTACATAGGCATTTCATCATCTCACGTCATCACGAGATGCATGAGCACAGTACAGTAAGATATTCTGAGAGAGGGAGAGACCACATTCATATAACTTTTATTACAGTATATTATAGCCATTCTACTTGATTATCAGTTATTGTTGTTAATCTCTTACTGTGCCTAATTTATAAGTTGAACTTTATTATAAATATGAATGGGAAAAACATAATATATGTAGGGTTCGGTACTATCCGTGGTTTTAGGCATCCACTGCAGGTCTTGGAATGTATCCCCTTCGGATAAGGAAGAACTAATGTACCTGGTTTTGAATCTAGGATCTGCTACTTCTGGCTATGTAATCTCTCTCTTTGAGAAAACAGAGGGTTGGTGTAAAGATTAAATGAGTTAATACATGTAAAATGCTTGAAATTAAACCTGGCATCTAATGGATACTATACGTGTTTTTGCTCTTATTGTTATTATCGAGCCAAGAACCCTATGATGGAAGGTGCTGCCTAGCTCAGCTAGATGACCCATCCGTCTCTATCCTTTCCAGGACGGGAGCCTCCAAAGACAAACCACCAGAGGGGCAGTTTTGTCCAAGTCGTTCTTTACTGGAATCAGTAACCTTTGCCTCTCACACTGGGGAGTCAGTCCTAGTATGTGATCCCACACCGTCAGTGATAAGGAGACAAAGCAGGGGTGTCCAGCAAGAATTCACTGAAACCTTGTGGATGAAACAAAGCATTCAGAGGAGCTATGCAGAAGCGAATGTCATGGTGACCCACTTGTGCTGTCCCCAGGTCAAGCTTTGGGTCAAACAGAAGGATAAGCTACCTGACTTCTAGGGACACACAACCAAAGATGTGTTCCTCACATTCCCTAGTTACAGTTCTAAATTTATTAGATTTTATAATTAAGATTTAAGAATAGATTTTATAATTAAGCAACAAAAATCATAACAAAGCATGTGTCTTCTAGTGGGACACACACTTCTTCTGGGAGAAGAGAAGGCTTTCCATCATCTTTAGCTTGACCTCCTGATATACTTGTGGGATAATCAGACAGGTTAAGAGGTTGGGCCATCACTGTAGTTAAGGCCAATCTGGGCTCAGGTGAGTGGATAAGTAATGTATGTTCCTTTTATGAAGCCAGTGTGCCTAGAGGATCAAATCTACCAACAATGGTTTCTTAATTCTGGTTCATAAACATTTGGCCAACTGGTCAGAAAAAGTCCTCCTTACAGGCAAATAGAAATATGGCAAAGCTCTCGGTCCAGCTTGGAGGGTCTATCTGTATAAAGCATACTGAAACTGGTACCTGGGTGAGACAGAAGCTAAAATATATTGTGCTTGCCGCATGCGAGAAACTGTGGTGACAACTCTAATACCTCTTGGTCGATCTTCTGATGTAGGACATTCAGTTATTAAAAGTATGTTTGAATTTGGAACCCTGATGTGGAATGAGAGCCTTGTGAACATACGGGCTTTGATTGAAGTAGGAGCATCTACTGAATTGAGCTGTGAAAAGGGAACATTAGACAGAAGCACTGCTCAGTTGAATTTATCATTGTCCTTCTCTCACTCATGCATAAGAAACAAGTAATGGTCCCATGGACTGTTCCAAATGAGTTGCAATTTCACAGATCTTTAGAATCGAATTTAGGAGTCTTACAGATCATGTCATTTAACTCCCCTCTCTGTGTCCACCCCTATCTTTTATTAAAAGTGAGGAAATCGATGTTCAGAGAACTGTCTCAGAGCAAGCATTAGGGACAGAAGTCAGAGACGGAACCACAGTTTCTGGACTCACAGTGCCTTATTTCCTGTATCCTGTGTTCCCTATAAATCAATACAGCACACATGGACACAGCTAGCCAAATGGGAAGTATCTACCACCTGGAAAGATCTTCAAAATCAAAGCATTCAGGGCCAGTAGGGTTATGCGAAGTACCTGAGACCACTGAAACAGAAAGTTCAGGTTATATGAGGAAAGCCCATTGCTTAAGCTGAATGATGATCTCAAGAAACTTGAAATTGCTCCACAAAATATCCCATGTGAAAAACAACATCAGTCCACTATCAAAATTCAACATAAATCCAAAAATAGACACACTAAAAAAAAAAAAAAGTAAATCCTGAAATTGAATAGATGGCAATGAGTGGGAGGGGGCGCGGATATAGGAGGCCTGACATCAATCAATGAGGAAACTGGCTTTGTTTGGTGAACGGGTTAGATAACTTGAACCTCCGGTTTCAGATTTCAAGATGGAACTTTTTATTTAAATTCAATCATTATGGACCCATTGAACTGTGGGCATATGACACCTTAGAAGTATATGGGTCATATAACCTAACTGGTAGCGATCTAAGTTCTTACTTCTAATTGGTCTAGGGTTACACAATTGATATTTTCTAGAGTATTAAATGGAGTGCTCTACTTTCTTCACAGGCAGGCCAGCCTTCCCAGATGCAGAGGGGAAATTCATGGCTTATGGCAATTCTGCTTTCAGAAGTTCCTCCCCACTGCCTCTGGACTTGTGAGTTATTGAAACAGCCTCCTCACCAGTATCTCTGCTGTTTATTTTTCCCTTTAATCCATACCACATGGAGCTACCTCACTGCACTTTCTATGACATCATTTCCTACAGCACCTTCAAAAAATCCTTTACTTCCAAAACAAGTCCAAACCCCTTGTCTGGCACTGTAAGAATTCCACAGCTTACACAGAATTTCATTAGGAAGCTGACTTTCTCATGTCCTCTCAATGTGAGCTAAGCCTTCCAGAGTCGCAGTTTCTTCACCTGCCCAAAGAAATGACAACGATTCCTCTATACCCCATAAATCTTGCGTAAGATTTATGAAATTAGTTCTTGCACAAGGCTTGCCATATAATAGGCACTAAGTCTCTCCCTCGTTCCCACATACTATCTTTATTCCAAGTTACTGTTTGATTTATCTATTTGTCATCTCGCCTTGAACATTAAGAGTCCTAGTCTCTGTTATCACCCATGGGCACCTAATAAGGTCTGGCGCAGAGCAGATTCTCATGTCTGTCGTCGGAGTTGTGTCATATCTTGGTCACATACTCTCTCTCTATATATATAGTGGAAAACCTTCCTCAGTCAGCCAAAGTGGTTTAAACACATGCTTTTACGTATTGTTTTCGTAGGCTTCTGTTAATGATCCAACCAAATTAGAGACAGCACTCACAGAGAATGCTAGAGATGGAAGTTTTGAACCTGCTTCCAAAATTCCATCTCTACTCAAGTCTCAGGAATGTGCTCATATTGATAATTAAAGGATATACGTAATGGAAACTTTCAGGAAATGACGCCTGCATTTATATACATCGGATTACTTTTGGGTAGGTAAAAATCATCAAGACTCACTCCAAACTCTCAGCAGAAGTTGCAGTGATTTTAACCTTTTTTTTTTCCCCCAAAATGGAATCCTTTCTTCAAATGATATGCAGCTTAGAATACTAACACGTGAAGCAGCTAAAAGTGGGAATCCTCTGAATGGAGTAGAAGCAGCAGCACGAACATCTTATCACAGCACATCACACGTGTCCAGATGTGCGCTCAAGCACAAGGCAACTCCTGAGGCACCTCCGTAAAACTTAATTCAAAAACTACAGCTTAGAAGAATAAACTAATCGTTTAGGAGAATGAGTTAACTATACTCCTTACTAGTATAGTTAGGAAGGAATATAGTGGAAAAAAGTACCTAGACAAACAGACATACATAATATAATGTCAAAAGAATTTAAATCTGGTTCTACAATATGCAAATGTCACATTCCTTATAAGTTGTACTCAAGTTGGTTATAGGGAGAAATATAAATAAGAAGAGGCAGTTCTGTTGCAGAGGCAAATACCATCTCTGGGCAACACCGGGCAGTGTATTCGAATGCACTTAGTGCGAACATCAGCTCCACAGGAAGCGAAGGATTTCCTGGGGACCTGTGACTCTCAAATGCAGAATTTTTCTACAAGAGGTCCTTGGATATTGTAGAACCTTAGAAATCATTTGGTTGAAGAATATTTGGTGACAATGAAAACACCTGGTAAAACAGTTTCATAGAGTGTAGAGTATGGTACCAATTTTACAAATATATATGTATGAACAGGTAAGTATTTTTGAACTAGAAATATATACATCAAAATGTTAGGAGTAGTTATTAAAATCATTGTTAGTTTCTTTTTTTGTCCTTTCAGAATTTTAAAAAACTTCTACAATTAACAAATATTCATTGTGATGATGAAAACTCAAATATTACTTTTTAAAAGCCAAGGCCGACTGTTTCGGAAGGAGAGAACGAAGCAATGAGTTATGGGCACTAGACAGATGCCAGCATTTTTCACATTGTGGAGCAACATGTTCCTAAGTGGCTTTCAGTTCCACGAGGCCAGGAAACACTACCTCATTCACCACTAAATCCCTCGGCCGGTATCACGGCACCCAAGGCACGGTACACAGTAGGAGCTCAATAAACAATGGCTGCATGAACAAGTGTGACGGCCTCATCCCACTCTAGTCCATTTTGCATATAATTCCTGTGTCCATGCCCCTTTTTCCTCCCTTCTCTCTTGCATCTATGCAAAACAGAAACATTTCTGGAAACAGGCTGACAGATCCTGCTACTCACCAGCTTAAGGGGCATTTTTAAAAAAATTCCAATCTCAGTGCAAGTAAAACAGAGCTACCACCCTCAGAGCCTTTGCCCTGTGTAAGACAGCAAACGAGGCCTGGAGAGAAGGGATTTTGAAGTGAGGGCATTTGATGTACAGGATTTGGATAGGAAGGAGGGGTTGGAGACAAAATTACGTCCTGTGAACAAGGGCTGTCGGGAAATCTCAATTCCAGTCTTGATGCTGTGTCAGACAGGATATAAAACAGCTGGGCTGTAGTTTTCTCATCCCTAAAGGGAAGTGACCGCCCTCGCCTCACAGAGACATCATTAGGAACAGGTGGGATGGCCGCTATATTAAAGGCAGGTGTTTTTAAAAGCAACTGTTCTATTCAAATGCAAGGTTTCCCTAGAGGCAAACAAGTTACATAAGGTGGCAGCAGCATCTTAGATTAAGAGCCTCTCTGCTGGCAGGGGCGGCGGCGGGGCATGTGAGCATAAAATAACTCTATAACCTTTTGTTTCATCACACAGGATGCTTCCTGTTATGGTTCAAGACCTGGTCCTCCTCCTCCATGAAGCCTTGCTTGATGATGAAAACTGTGATCATTGACTGGGGCACTCCCGCCCCCACAAGGCACACACACCTGCACTCTCTCTCTTCCCCTGCCAGCCAGCATTCCACAGCCTTCCGACTACCCCTTCTCAAGTGAACAGAGCTTATGACCCCACAAATTTGACAGAAAGCCTAGTGTAAAAGTCTTGTTATGCCCCTTGGTGATTTGCACGCTGTAGATCTTTACTGAAGATGTCTTTGTTGGCTGATTAGAAGAAATGGCACTGTTGACAAGCCTCACTCTCGGAAAAAGATGGTTTTCGGAAGGAGATGGATTTTGCTGGAGTCTGATCACTTTGACAACTGATTCTGGCCAACACTATGCCTGCACCCTCTACCACGAGCCTCATTTTCAATGAAATCTGTTAAAAATTTCTGAGGCTATCTCAACTTGAAATCTTTTATTGGCAATCATGTTGATCCCCAGGTGGCTGTCTGATCCACAGACCAACTCTTGGTATTGAATATCTCAATTCACTCTTGTGAGACATTCACCAAATTCAACAAAATCCCTCTAGCCCTGCCGACATCATGCTGCCTCAGATTGTGTGTTCTAGCAGGAAAGAGCCCCATTCATTCAATTGCTTTCCTGGCTTTAGATTTAACTTGACAGTCACTTTTTTTTTTTTAAACAAAAATCTACCAAAGGCTTAATTTTTTATTTTGTTTTTGTTTTTATTTTTTGCTCTTGTGCTTGCTGTTCTTCAGACTTAATGTCAACATAAACATCAGGGTTCCCTGAAACTACATGTTCCCCCTATATTGTCAACACTCCTTCTCAGCAGTTCTCACCCCATGCTCACATCGATTATTAAAACTCGTCTGAAAAATGTCTCCAGTTGCTTTTTAAGGATTTTTCCATTCTGCACTTGCCCCGGGCAGCGAAGGAGGCTGGCCAAGGAGTTCAGCCTCCATTTCCTTCACAGCAGCTCACACAGGCAAAGCCCTCCTTGAGCTGGCTTTCCAGGCCTGGTGGGCAATGCCAAAGAGTGGGAAATAAAGATGATTAGGGAGGGATTAATATTAAAGAGGAAAAATCATGGATGAACTTATTCAAGTCAGATTTTTGGGGGATCCAGTTGGAAGAGATTATTCCACAATGGGATCATACACAGAATGTAAAATTGCCTAAGAATTTGATTTCCTGTAACTACAAGAACAAAAGCAAAACAAACCTACCACTCATCAGCTCTCTTATCCCTAGGCTCCTGTGGATAAATGGAACTCAGAAGAGGCGATTGCTGAAGTCAGTCCTCCCCTTAAACCCTGACTTTGACCAAGCCCATAACTTTCAGAGCCCAGCTGAGTGCCTAGCCCAATGGAGCAGGCTCACAATATTACCTCCCTCTCTCTACCAATCATCATCTGAACTTGCAGATGCAGAAATTTCTTCTTTATTTTCCAAATACCCTCCCTTTCTTCCTTTCCATTCTTGCTCTCTTCAGACATTGTCACTTCCTTGGAAGAAGCCGTACACAGAATGAGTTGGGTGTTCCAGTGTTGAAAAAATAATAATGAAAATGAAATCTGGGATAAATTCTAGGTCTCATCAGCCATCTCTTTGCCTTTATCCTCTTCCAAATGTCACCCATGGTTTAAGGTCCAAGTTAGGTTCCATCTCTTCCAGAAAACCTTTCAAACTACCTTTTGCAAAGCTTCAAAAGAATCCCCTATATGGCTCCATTATAAGACCTACCATGCTTTAGAATCTCATGATTTGCCTGTCTTTCTCCCCACTAGACTGTAACATCCACGAGTTTAGAGCTGGTATCCGTTGAGCTTTGTAGCACCAGAATTTAGCAGTATCTGGCATGTAACGGATGCTAAATACTTGTACATTCATTGAAATAATTACAGGCCATACCTTTTTAAACCAAGGAACAACTGTTGTGTGTGTGTATGTGTGTGTGAAAATATTAAACACTGCTGCTAATTTAACACCATCCATTAAATCATATGAAAATTTTAGTCTCAACAGATAATACGATTGCTATAATTCTTTATGGCTATGTCAGTCTTGATGAGCACAATGCCTTTATAGAATAAGAACTATGCCCAGGCTTTTTTTAGCTAAAAGAGAGGACCTGAAAGGAATGAGGCTATTCCGTCTTGGCTGGAGTCAGAAGTCCCTAATCCCCTTTTCCTAGCTAATTAGATACAGTTTCATAGCTAATTAGATACAGTTTTACAGCTTTCTCTAGTTGTTTCATGTTATTCTAGCATTTAAAAGAGCAAATTCAAATCAAACACCGGTTTGAGTTTGATTAAAATTAAAGTTATTGGCATAACTATTGGCCTGTCTACCTTTCACACTAGCACTGGAAAGCTGGAGCCATTTCGTCTGCTTTTTTTCATGGAGAAAGATCAGAGTACATGAGCCAAAAGCAAGTGGGCTTGGTACAGAAAAGGCCAAATCATTCTTTAACTGTAACTAGGTCTTTTAGCGGGCTATGGTGACCAGAACTAACTCGTGACCTGACCTCATGATTGATGCCAATGTGTTTACACAAATCATTGCCATTGGTCATCCCACCAGACCTGCTACCCGTACCTCACTCACTGCAAGTCCTGTCGGCAGCCTGTGTAGTTCATGGCCAGAAGCTGTATGCAATCTATCAGTACTTCTCAAAAAAATGTTTCCATAGGGGCCATTTCTTCTACATACTGAAAAATAAAGGCTACCTAAAAATAATTATACCTGACTTAGCATTATTGATGCTCTGTGTGCGTAAATTAAACAAAAATGCAAGAAATCTTAGTAGGATTGCCATCAGGTCTTGTGTTCCTTAATCATGTAGACTCTTAGTTGAAACCAGGTTCACAGTGGCTCAGATGAACTGTCCTCTCTTTTTAGGAAAAGCGAAACTACAACAGGACTGAATTATGGCTGCTGAATCCAGCTCCCATTCCCACCCCAATCCTGTCCCAACCTTTCCCACTCTTCGAAGCCTGGCTTGAGCTCCTTCCCTTCTCCAGACCCTAACAAGTACCCTCTCCTCCGAGTCCTCTTGGTTTGAACACCCCGACCCGGAATGTAACTATGCAATGTCATTTGCTGCTCTCTGTTTGCTTACGGAAATTAGTATGACCTCCCGGTTCCTTATTGAATAAAACCCTCCAATTGAGAATCATCTTCCTTTTTTGCTGATAACCTCACATCCAGCACCTACCTCAGAGTCAGGTGAATAATAGCTACTCTTTAAAACCATGAGTAGTGGTCGTCATAAAAAAAAGTCACATTTTCTAAAAGTTAAGTTGGGGGGTTATAAAATGATTCCTCATATGATTTCTTTCATTAGTAAGCTAAGGTCTTTCGGTGGGGTAAAATATGATTTGCTTTAGAAAAGTCAGATGAACATAGATCTGCTGTGTAGTGACGTGTGCTGTGTTCTGAGTAATGGTGGCATGGGAGAGGGGGAGCAAAGTTGCTCCCGTAACTGTGGCTACCTGACATTGGCCTGAGAAAAGAGCTACTAAATCCCTGAACTACAGAGGAAAGTCTCTTCTCTCCCTACCCTCACCCTCCAACCACCCAGTCCCCAATCTCTGTGTCAGTTTGGTTACTGTGCTGCCATAAAGGAAACCCATGGTGTCAGTCAACACCAACTTGTGCTCCAAAAGCTGCCACACCATGAGAAAAGTCAGTCTGGATATTCTAAAATGCCCTGAGGAGAACACTGCTGACACTGAAGACATCTATTCTTAACTCCTTCATTCACCGGGAGGTGTAGAGAAGCTGACGCGCCACGGTGACTCCCCAAGATCGACCATGTACAGGGGTTTCACAGCCTAGTCCCTACAACTAGGCTGGACCCCTCTTAGGATGCTGGGTCTCATAGCAATGTGTCCAAAGAAAGAAAGCTGGTGTGGATTCCTGCCCAAGGACCCCGCCCCCTCCCCACTGGGAAGTGAAAAAGATGGCTCACCTGCTAGGGGTAGGGGGGGATTTCCCATAGAGGGGACCCTGTGCCAAGTCAGGCATAAGAGAGTAGCAACGTGATATCAGAGCAAGGCCCCACTGATAGGAAGTCCCAGAGACCAGATGGTTAAGTCCGACTAGGGCAATATGGAGTGTCTCTGGGTAAAAGCCTTTACTTCCCTGGGATCTGATTTTCTCACTGATGTAAAGAGTAGAAGAGAGCATTTAAAAAAAAAAAATCTTCCAACCCTCCGATTCTGATAGTGAACATCTACCAGGTGTGAGGCCTTGTGATAGGCACCATGGAGGGTAAAGAAATATAAGATACATTTCTCATTAGTTTAGAATTATGCTTGAGTGGAGAAAAGAAGAAAGTTGACCTTGAGATTGATCCTCTATTATCATGTTGGGCTTTGCGTGTGTATATATATACACACAAATGCACAGACCCACAAATCTTAGGCATTCCATAACACACGCCAAAAACAAGAATAACTAATAAGTCCCGTACTTGTTTAGGAAAAGGATTTCCAGATTTTCAGAAGATATTTCTTATTCTCCTCAGAGATCAGAGGGGTAGGCAAAATTCCATTAGATAAGTGGTTCTAAGTGTGGGAAGGGGACGGATAGAGTTTGGGATCTAATAATTGGGAAACAATAGATTAAATAAAGGTAGCCTTTTTTTTCATTGTATGTCTCCCTCAGGGACTGTAATAAGCAAATGTATGTTGAGACACTCTAAGAAAGGTCATGACTGCAGTGTCCCAAAATATGGGCCACAGTGTCCTTTATTAGAGTTTCTCAAGGGAAGGGCGTTCCGAGAAACACCTTTTGGGAAGCAGTGCACCAAACAGACGGTCAATTTCCTAAGTCAGGAACAGGGCCTCGCTTACCGCTGTATCTCCAGCACCTGGCACAATACCTGGCACAAGGGAATGAATCAATAAAATACGATAAAATAAAAATTTGCCAAATGATCAAATGAGTAACTGTTGAATTCTAAGTGGAAAACAGGCACTTGCAATGATGAGGAAGTAAATGTATGCCAAGGAGCAAGGACTCGCCTGTCCGTGATGGGACAAACCACTGGGCTCCAGTTTCAGGTGAGGTTGCCTTTGCCTTTGCAAGAAGCCAAGGACTACAAATCCATAAGGCACCCTAAAAGACTTTAACTTTCTTTCCCCTTCTACCCCCCAAAAAGAGGTAATCAGAGTTTTATAAAGAATGTTGGCATTTCTCTTCTTTACTAAGTAACGAATCAGTTATGATACTCAGACTCCATAATGTAGATTATCTTTGTTTCTTTACTGCCACCTTCTGGTTCCCAGGCTCCTACGTGGTAAATTTTAAATACCACCTACAGTTGTTGCTCACTATGGCATTTTAAATAGTTGTTCACATCCTTTACCTCGTATGACATTATACAAGTTAGACGTGGTTAGGGTGGCTGTTACTCTTTTTCATTTGACCTAAAGACAACACAGAACTTAAGTGATAGTTAGGGGCACAGCCAGGACTAACAATGCCTGCTGGGTTTTGTATCAAGCAAACACAGAGTTTAGTCACTTGGCTTTGTCCAGATACATTTGCAATGGGTTCTATTACTCTTTCAAACCTTCACGAGCACAACCTTGAATGGAAAATTCCATGCTCCTAAAAAAGAGAAGGCTGTTGAAACACATCCTGATCTTTTCAAGGGTAAAACCCTTTTCACTTCACAAGGTCTCAGAAAGAATGTAGAGGGTCTGTATTTGATTTTTCATCTGACAGTCATGAGATTATATGTCTTCTAGCACGACCCCAAGATGGCAGTCCACCAGCTTCGTCTTAAACATACCTTGGTCTGGAAGCAGCAATAGAGCTGGGTTAGGTATGGGTGTTTCCGCGCCAGAGCCAAAATCCTCTTCTCTGTCATTGTGCAGTCCACATCATCATCCTGAAGGATGACATCCTTCTTTAAGACTTTCACAGCATACACTTCATCTTTGCCTTTGAGCTCTGCCAACATGACCTGCAATCAACCATAACCACCCCATCAGTCTACACGTAGGGAATCAAAAGAAGAAACACAAGTCAATACCAAGTGCTTTAAAAACTAACTCCTTTTTTCTTTTGTTTTTAAAATAGTATAACATTGTTTAAAAAGTGCTTAGAAAAACTATCCATCCCAATACAGCTACTATCATTTATTTATTTTAACCTCTAACATAGTGTCCAGGCAAAGAAAAGTTCAACGCATATCTGTTCATCATTCATATGCTCATATATGTTTGTCACACTTGTAATTACAGTGTAGCAAATGTAGCATAACATTTTTTAACTGAACATTATTTCATAAGCATTTTCCTACAGTCTCCACCATTATCATGGTTTCTGACACTCAATTCAAGTAAATATATTACAATTATTTAACCATTTATCTAATATTAGACAGTTGAGTAATACGTAATTATTATATAAACTGTATCGAGTATTTTTGTACATATAATTTTTTCTTTTGGGTCATATCCTTAAGATAGTGTTAGAAGTGATTATGGGGTTAAATATTTTGCACATTCCTGATTTTCAAAAAGAATGTACAATATAATCTGCCACTAGCATTGGAGAAGTGCTTTAGCTTCATGGCAATTTACCAACTTTGGGTGTTTTCACTTAAAAAAGTTATTTCATTCATGTAATGTATATGAAATATTACCTCAATGCTGTTTTAACTTGTAATGAAACTTTTAAAATGTGTTTTCTAATTATTTCTCCTGTGTGAACTATTCGTCAGTTTCTTCTAGCCAGTGATCTACAGTTTTATATTATTTTCTTATGTATTTGTATGAGCTTGGTATATAAAGATACTAACACTTTACTTTCTGCAAAGGTTTTTCTAAACCTGTTTCATAATTTTCTATATTTTCACTATTAAACAGGATCAGTTTCATTTATCTTTATGCAGTCAAATTTCTCCTTGTTTATCTTTATGGTTTCTGCTATATGGCTTTAAAGCTGGAAATATAATTCCTTCTCCAGAGAGCAAATGAATAGCTCTATCTCTTAAAAGTTTTCCTATCATTTGACATTTTTGCACTCATTTCCCAACCAATGTGACAAGCCTTTCTCCCAATAACTAACTCCTAAGTACAGTTCCGGTTAAGCTGTTAGAACGAAAGAGCAGTAACACAGAAGCTCAATGAGGGAACCGAGGATCGTACCCTGAAGACCTTTTGCTGCCCACATATAATGCAAACTCTTAAAAACTGGCTCACCTTGGCTGCGATTTTTCCTAAGAAACAATCTAAACGCTCTGAAGTCATCAAAGTTCCCATCCTGCCTATAAGATCCGGACACCTGGAGACTGAGCCTGCTCATTTCCCATGAACCTTGCTCATCTCCCATGAACCTTGCTCACAATGAAACCTGCTCACATCCCAGGGCTGTGTCTGCCAGACGACTGGGGTCTGCTTCTTAGTTAGCTAATCTCTGAAGAATGTGATTACTTCGGCTTTGGTCATTTAAGTAAGCCCAGTAACCATCCCGTATCAGTGATTTCAGGGTGAGATAGGGCACGTGAGATGCTTGGGAACCAGGCCCTATGCCTTGCAGGCTTCACAGAACCATTCCCTTAGGAGTGCAGTGGCTCTGCAATTGAGCAAGTCTCCTGACCCAAGGGCTGCTGCTTTTAAGAGTCCTTGACACAGGAGGGCATGTGACCCCAGGGAACTCTCAGAGCCAGGCGCCTGGGCCCCAGGGCAGGGCCTCTCTGCTACAGGAGGCCCTAGAAAAACAACTCGCACTTACTCACAGGCATGGCTTTGCGAAGAGCCACGGAATAATCCTGGATCTTAGCTGAAATGTTAATCAGCTTCCTAGGCTCTCTGCCCTTCAATATTTTTTCTAATACGAACAGGGATTATTTTTTCTTCTCACCCCTCCCCCTTCAGAATGGCAGCTTGTCACCATGAATGCTTTATTAGGCACCTTCTGTATCCATACCCCACACCACTGTGTCCATCTCAGTAGGGAGCAGGATAAGGGGAACGGCACCGGGGACAGAGGACCTGATCCGAGATATGGGATAATTATTCTCATTCTCTTGCCACAAGCAGAGGATAAATAAAACATTTAGTAAGTGCCAAAACAGTCAGTTACATAAGAGTTAACTTCCAAAGTAATGCATGCTAAGATTTGCTTTGAGCCCAAAGTTCACTGGGGGCAGAGATTCTAGAGTTCATTTTCAGTCTTCCTAATGAATTAAAACCAGAATTTCAGATGGATCTCTGAAGAAAACAAACCCAGTTACTATTATTGATAGTGGAATTCCAAGTATACGTAAAGCAATTTAAACTTTTCAAAGTCTTTTCTCACTCACTGTGTCACTTGATTCCTATCTCGATTTGACAAGCGGTTAAAACTGAATCCCAAAGGGGTAAAATGACTGAAGTCCCATAGTCAGTCAGCAGCAGAACCCTGGCTCCTCTCTGCTTGGCCTCAGCCCATTTCTACTCAACGAGGCAGGAAAACATAACAAGACCAGGCTGAAAGGTTTATCGCTTAATCTTAGATCAAAAGGATGAGGCGACGGCTGCCACAGGGTAAAGAAAATCAGCAGTTCCACCCACGCACGCCACAGACCTTGCCAAAGCTGCCTTTGCCCAACACTTTGATGAAGTTGAACTCATCCAAGCCCAAGCGCTTGGCCTGGCCTTGCCGGACTTCGCCGTTCTCACCGGGGCTCGCCAGCTGGCCATCCATGGATGATGCTGCCCTGTGCTCCTCCCCTCGGTTGTCAAATGACAAGGCCTTCCGGATGTTGTTTTCAAGTTCTTTAATTTCTAGGGCCAAGGGGGACAAGATATTGCATTAGCACGCATCTCATGAGCCCCTCCCACGAAGACTCAATACTCAGAATCCACCCACCGCCCACCCTACCATGAGCTCACAACACTCTTTTCGGTTCTTCATAGCAACAGATCCAGTGTGGTATCCATTTATATTCCTTCATTTGCTCTACACACTTTCACTGGCACCTAACTAATATACAGCAGGGCCTAAGCATGCAAAGAGGAAGAGGACACAGTCCCTGCCAACTAACTCCTTCAGATCACTTGGGAATCTGGCCGCCTCTCTGAAAGCCATTTGGCCTGCAGCCTGTTCCATTATTCTTGGTTAGTACAAGAACCCCAGCCTTCCCTGGAAACTTGCAGAGTTCTACAGGTGACAGGTAACCTTTGAAGATCAATGACTAATCAAGAACTGTGCAATCACTGGTGATAAAATTATTTTACCTTTTCTAAAGAACGTTCTTGGCCTTGTTGCTGGGTTTATTCTAAATCCCCATCTCATTCAGTTACCCAAATGAGGAATGGGCATATCATTAACCAAAGAACTGCTTCTCAAAAGTAACACCGCTACAAATTTATCTCAGATGGGGCAGGGATTCCCCAGCACAATTTCACAACCATGAGACAGTCTCACGCCCCTCTAGAGTATGTGACCTGAATTCCCTCCCTAGAGGTGATAATGCTGGATGATCCTTTGATCTTTTCTATTTAAGGAAGCTTTATTGTTAGCAATTCATTCACCAAGACATACACTCCTCTGTGTACAAATGGGTATCTCGATCATAATCCAATTTTAAAGGATGCTCACTGATAAAACTGAGATTCTGTAGCCTCTTAACTCTTGGGAATCAGAATCAGGCATGAGCGATCAGGTGCTGCTTGACATAAAGAAATCTTCACTTATTTTTGGAAAAACTGAGGCCCATGAGATCCTGTTCGAGGAACCGGGCGATGTCTTTTAGATCTGAGTCTGGCTCCCCTGAGATGTGTTGGAGGTGGTGAAGAGAGCTTCTGCGTCTCCAGACATCCCCGCACCAAGTCAGCAGTTCCCTATCACTTACTCTTAACTGAGTATAACTTTTTATTCACGGCATGAAGTAAAGTCTCAGATTCCAAGTCAAGTTATTTAAAGGATTATGGAAGATAGAACTTGAGTGTTTAGGGATACTACAGCTTGAAGAAAATGTCTTTCTATGTGTTCTTACAATGGAGGAAAGAGAAACTATCTTATCTCTGTTCTGTAATGCCGTGTGTCTTGCTAAGAGGCTTTTCACATCCATATGCGCTCACGTCACTGCTGGGTAATACTGGTACCTGCTTTGATGGGGGGCAGAGAGAGGGTCCTGAGGGGCACTGCATCCTGCCAAGGCTTGACAGTACGCTGGGCAGCAGCCAGGCCTAGAGAGACCTCATTCCCACTTGGGGTTCCTTTACCATGTGTTCTTGTCTCCTTAAAGCTCTCAGAGGAGGTCTTAGCATTAAAAAGGGAAACATGAAAACACCCATACTGGGCCAGCGAAAGACCTACTCATCTGCAGGTGACAGAGAACTGTCAGAAAACTGACGAACGGGCCAAACCATTTTTGGAATGAGCCACAGTATAAATGTGTAAAAAGTGAATCAGAGTAGCATGAAGGGAGACTCGGCCCAATCATTTGGTGGCCTTAGGATTTGTATACCACACCTGCAGCTCTTTTATTTACTCCTGGGTAAGAAGAACTGGGTCATAGTGATGACTTTCAGGCAGGGTTTGATGGCACAGATTCTGAGAGTGGGGTCCTTAACCCAGGAAGGGTATGGTCTCGCCCTTACCACTGGCTTATAGCCTAACATTTGGACAAATCTTTTCAACGCTCCGACCTCTCACTTCCCACCCTGTAACATGGAGACAGCACTGGAGCACCAACACAGAGCTGGTGCGAGCATCAAATTTGGATAATGAATACAAAAAGGGCTACAAAAAAATCAAGGCACTATTGTTCAGCGATGATGCTTAGTCCTGTTCTGCAGATGCATACAGCCCTTCCCAGGGAAGTTTGGTTTTGGTCACCAGAGGAGGTTTTAAGTGTGTCAGGTCTCTCCGCAGTCTAAGAATTCTTGCCTGCAGAATTCAGAAACTTCTAATTACTTTAAGCATATTCTTAAGGGAAAGAAGGAGACAGCCTGAGCTAAGCTTCAGAAGGGAATCAGGCCCAGAGCTGGCTTCTTCCTCACTCCTTCTTGCGGTCTCTTTCCCAGCTTCGTCCTATCCCCACCCACCCAGGCTGGGATAGGAGACATCCTCCCCTACCCATCGCCCAACTCTTGCCCTGATCTCAGGTTTTGGGTGTGACAATTAGAATCAGGAAGGAAGGAAGTCGAATTTAACTGAGTTATGCTGGCAGGCCTGGGAGCAGACACTGAGGCAGAGAGGTAACAGAAGGGGCTGTACCCGCCCCTCTCCTGCCCTCAGAACCAGGAAAGGAGGAAAGGGAAAAGAAAGAAATAGAGTTTCACATGCTCTTCCCCTCTTATGCTGGCCTGGAAGGGATGTAAGGCAGACAAGGTCATCTAATGCCTCACCCTCAAAAAAGCCTCATTAGAGTGCAGGACAACAAATGAGCCAACAGAGAAAGGTGTCTGAAGACCTTCTAGGTTTGCTGGCTGTTTCTCCTAACAAGGTCATTCTTGGGTGGAGAGGCCTCAGCTCCTTCGTCCTTCCATGACCAAGTTCAGACGTAAAGAAGCAAATCTGAGGGGCTCACCTTGGTCACAAGGGGAGGTGGGTGCTGACTTGGACCGATCCTCCTCAGAGGGTGAGCTCCCAGAAGGAGGCTGCGGGGACTCAGCGCCAGCCACGAGCTAGAAGGAAGGGAAGAGAATAAGGGAAGAGAGGCATCAGAGGGAGGGTAGTGAATTTCTCTGAGGTCAAAGGCATCAAAATACTATACCAAGCACCCAAGGAGTGCCTGGTGTAGAGTACCACTTGAACTGATATTCTGATAGCATAGACTCGAGGTTCATTTGCCAATTAATGGGAAGAAAACGAGAGACTTTAGCTCGTTCAATTTTTATTCTGTTCAAATATAACTGACCTTTTTAAGCAAAGCTCAACCATACCCCCTCCATAAAACCTCTCCTGCCTACCCAAGCAATGCAAGTTACCTCATGCGAAGCAATTTGACACTTGTCTCTAACATCGGTCTGGCATTTATTATTTTGTTCAGCTTTAGTTAATAATATCTGTATGTGTATATTGTGTGGGGCTCTCTACTCGGGTAGACTATAGGTTCTTTAAAGGTAAGATTCTATCCAGTATCGGTGCTGCCCCTGGTGACTTGCACAAAGTGATATACATAATAGATGTTCGGCAGATATTTTCGGATGTATCGATATTTGTTGGCAAAGTTTAATAGAACACCCCCCGGTGAAGTCTATTTCCTGGCAAAGATGCTTGCATACCCACTTCAAGTTCCCATTAAAGTCTGTGGTTTGGACTAAGAGACAAGCATTTCTGTCCCCTTTTACTCTTGGATTACCAGCTGTGTGCACATGTCCTTTCTGGATGATGGACTGATTACTTGCCAGGGGCAATATGAAGGGAATGAAAGCTCCAGCAAGACTGACACTCCTGCAAAGGAGCCCTTTTAGCTCTGACCAGGGGGGACTTCTCTTCTGTTCTCTCATTCTAACTTGAGCTTCTACTTGGTTCGCTTGGCTTCTTTTTTCAGCTTTTGCACCAGAAGCATCCTAGCAATAAAATATCAGGACTGAACTCCCTTAGTCTTTTACTCTGTTCCTTCTTGAATTTTTCCATGTTGGCTTCTTACCACCGGGCTCCCTAAATCTCAGATAGACAGATGATGCCTGGCCACTGACATTATGGCTCATGTTATTATGGGGGAGAGGGCAGGTACTCAGTTTTCTTTTAAATCTTTCATGACAGTAAAGACTGTCTCAATTGACTTCCGGCAAGGAGGAAACAAACAAAAACAAAAAACATATCTCCTGAAAAAGGGTGCTCTCTAGGAGCTCACCAATGTGTGTGTCTGACACTGTCATCAGAAGGTGATGCATAACCCACCTCTGCAGTGGGACCCTAGCACTCCTGGGTGCTCTCATTCTGCTTGCAATTTCAAAGCTCTGGGTCAATAACTTAAGTCCTGTTTCCTCCACTGGGATTTATAGAGTTGAGAAGAGCCTCCAGAAGCACAGAATGTCACAGTTACCCAGGAAAAGAGACCTTTTTTCCTGTGACCCTTGCAAAACAGCTTTATTTATTGGGAAGGTAGAGAAGAAGTAGTTTAAGAAGATGGAAACAAGCCACACCTTCTCATTCAAGGGAAAAGGCTCTTCTGAGAGGCACCAGGGGAAAGGCATGAGAAGCTTCTAAAATGAGAAGGGAAACACAGAGCCCTTCGGAAAGTACTTTAGGGAAAAATTTAGAGTGTACATTTAGGAGGATTATAGAGGTACCCAGAGTTAGACTTGAGAATGCCTGATATTGAGCAGTGAGGGCCCCTGTTCACTCCACCTCCACCAAGATTTCTTGCCTACTTAACTTCATTCTGATTTTCTCATAACTTACTTTTTTCAGAGACCTCTTAAATTTTCTAGGCTAGAAGCCAAGGATAAGAAGGACCTTCAAACAAAATGCTATGGATGCCTTTAGCTCTGTTTACATCTGTGGGCCCTGACTTACCAAAATAACATTTTAACAAATGGATCTCTTCCTACTGACATTCAGAATGTCACATGGATAGAGACAAGGCTTTGGTCTCCAAAGAAAAGCCCAGATGTTTCATGTCATGGGGCATTAACAATATTCCTCGGGCAGCTGAGTGCCGGCACTATCACAAATCTTCTTGGCTTGCTCCCTAGAAAAGAATGTGGTTCCAGCTCTTCATCCATTTATCCTCATTACAGTAATACCAGGAACAAAGTTCAAACACTGACATTGCTTTCATGCCAGTTCTGAAGGCAGATAAGTCTATTTCCTTGTCTAGAGTTGCCCTGTCTTTTCTAGAGAAAATTCCAAAGTCCTCATCTCAAAGTTTATGTTCCCCTGAGAAATAGACTACCTGAGACTTGCTTGTTCCCGCCTCCTCAGCCTCCTCTCTGCCACCCCCCAACTCTGAACTAAAGGAGACTTTAATGTTACCTGCCTGGTAACATTTTTTTTTTCTTTTCTTTTCATGGTGTTTTGAGTACAGTGTCTCAAGCCTGGCAATCTTACGACCCCACTCCAGGGCATTGTCAGGGAGCCAGCATAGATGTACTAGCACACAAAGGGGTCCAGAAACCCCATCGGAGGGCCAGCTACCTTTTTCCTCCTCTGGCCGCTGTTGGTGATTTTGTCTGGAGTGACGCCGAGGTCAGCCAGCACCTTGGCAATCCCTCTGGCGTCTACTCCGCAGTTGGGAGCCACGTTGGTCTCGCAGCGCCGGTGAACGTTCATCTTGCAGACTGTTAGGAGACATAGAGAAGAAACTTCACAGTGTTCGTGGCCTAAAACGGTACCCTATTTTTTTCTGACTGTAAAAGTAATACCTGTTCGTTTGATAGGATTTGGAAAATGCAGAAAGACAAAGAGAAAAAAATAAAAATCAGCCATCATCCCATCACTAGAACTAAAATCATCCATCAAACACAGATAACCACTGTTTATCAATTAAATAAATATCACATTTAAATTTCCTTTCAGGAACATGGAAGAACTTAATTGGTTTATCTGAAGAGAGTTCATTTGGACTGTGAACCCAAATGGGTCACATGTACACAGTCTACTTTATTACTCTGCTAAAATGTGGGAATAGTACCCAGAGAAGAACGCCCTGGCAGAGCCTACCAAGATGCTCATCAGAAAATGGAAATGAGGAGATTGAATGAGGTGACCTCTAAGGCACCTTTCAAATCTAAAATTCAATTTCAAAGGAGAAAAGGCCATGCTCGAATGTTTTCGTTTTGCCCGCATCACTTAGCTGTCCTTGGTGCGGGACATCAAAGGAGAAAACAAACAATTCTGGTTTCCAGTCCAGCCTGTAAGGAGCTTAGAAGTCATCACTCTGTCCTAACAAGTAAAAAGCTGGACAAACTGAAAAATCAACAACTCTTCTTAGATTTAAAAGAGAATAAGGTCACAGGGCAAACTGCTGCCCCCAAAATAGGAGAGACAGACAAACAGCTATAGAGAATCACCACTTATCGGAGCAGAAACTCCTCCCACACCAATTTCTGAGGGAACCATTGCTGGGTCCGAAAATCTGAATTGAAATGAACAAATGCTGGAGTCTCAGAGTGGCAAAGTCTGAGAGTCAAAAACTAGGCAGGCCCAGTCAGAGGGAGCCCCTACACTTTGTGAGTTTTACCTCTAGAAGTTCAACCAGGTTCTCATAGTGAATATTAGAGAAAAGCTCCTTATGCTTCTAGCAGAAGGAGGGAAAAGGGAATTTTTTAAAATACACCAGAGCACTCAGTTCTTAACAAGGCCTGTCATCAAGAGAAACTATTTTAACAGAACCCAAACTACTGTAGTTTTATCAGATCCTAACTGACCTGGGGGAAGAAAAATACCCAGGGTCAGCATGCTCTAGCCTTCCATGTGGGAGAAAGGACATACCCAACTCCAGTCCACTCTAGCCATCCCGTCCCACCTAAGAGGGGAGAAAAACCTGAACTTATAGTTCAGAGGCACAGGCTCACAGAAAGACTGAGGTCTAATCCTAGGACGACAGAACACTTCTCTTCCCTCCATACCTTATCACTACATTACTAAACGTCTATTTACTACAGTTCTTTTTACCCAGTACATCATGTCCAGCTATTAAGAAAAAAATCGCAAGGCATACTAAAAGGCAAAATTGTTTTTTTTTTTAAAGTTTGAAGAGACAGAACAAGCATTAGAGTCAGAACCAGACATGGCAGGGATGCTGATATTATCAGACCAGGAATTTAAAACAACTGTAATTAATATGCTAAGGGCTCTGATCAATAAAGTGGAGAGCATGTAAAAACAGATGGGCAATGTATGCAGAGAAATGGAAATTGTAAGAAAGAATCAAAAGGAAATGCTAGAGATCAATATCACTATAACAGATATGAGAAACGCCACTGCTGGACCCATTAGTAGAATGGACATAGCTGAGGAAATAGTCAGAGCTTGAAGATATGTCAGTAGAAACTTACGCAACAGAAAAGCAAAGAGAAAAAAGACTGAAAAAAAAGGGAACAGAATATCTAAGAACTGTGGGACCATAAGGTATAACATATGTGTTATGGGAATGCCAGAAGGAGAAGAGAGAGAAAAAGGAACAGAAGAAAGATATGAAGCAAAAATGACTGAGAACGTCCTTGAATTAATGTCAGACACCAAACAACAGATCCAGAAATCTCACAGAACACCAAGCAGGATAAATGACCAAATCACCACACACACACACACACACACACACACACGCACGCACGCACGCACTTAAAAAACGACACCTAGGGATATCATATATGAACTGCAGAAAATCAAAGATAAAGAAAAATAATCCTGAAAGAAGCCAGAAGGAAATAACACCTTACCTACAGAGTAGCACAGATAAAAATTACATCAGATTTCTCCTCAGAAACTATGCAAACAAGGAGAGAGTGGAGTGAAATATTTAAAATAATTGAGAGAAAAAAACACCAAAATAGAATTCTGTGCCCTGTAAAATCATCTTTCAAAAGTGAAAGAGAGACAAAGACTTTCTCAGACAAAAATGAAGGGAATTTGTTGCCAGTAGATCTGCCTTGCAAGAAATATTAAAAGAAGTTCTTCAGAGAGAAGGAAAATGATGTAGGTCAGAAACCCAGCTCTACATAAAGATCAAAGAAGGAATAAGTGACATTAAAATAAAAACTTATTTTTCTTATTCTTAATTGATCTAACAGATAACCATTTTCCAAATAATAAGAGCAACAATGTATTCAATTATGTATGCTTATATGTATTACATACATAAATATATATGCTTATATATAAGTGAAATGAATGACAGCAATGATACTAGGAGTGGGAGAAAGGAAATAGGATCATTTTGTTATTATAAGGTACCTGCACTATGAAGCATTAGAGTGTTATTTGAAAGGGAACTGGATTGGTTGTAAATGTATATTGCAAACTCTAGGGCAGTCGCTAAAATAAGTAAAAAAAAAAAAGTCTGATATGATAAGAGAAAATGGAATCATACAAAATGTTCAATTAAAACCACAAAAGCCAGAAAGACTGAGATAAAAACAAACAAACAAAAAACAAACAACGAACGAGGGCATCAAATGGAAAATAGCAGGAAAACCGGTAGTTATTAATATAACTATATCAATAATCACTTTAAACGTCATCGGTCTAAATACACCAATTAAAAGAGACTGTCAGAGTGGATCAAAAATAAGACCCAACTATACGCCGCCTACAAGAAATGCACTTGAAATATAAGACATATATAGATTAAAATTAAAGGTACAGAGAAAGATATATCATGCTAACACTAATTTAAAAAGCAGGAATAGCTATATAAATTTCAGACAGAGCAGACTTCGGAGCAAGGAAAGTCATCAGGGATAATAAGGGACATTGCATAATGATAAAGGGGCAAATTCTCCAAGACATTAAATCCTTAATATGTATGCACCTAACGAAAGAGCATCAAAATACGTGAAGTAAAAATAGAACTGCAAGGAGAAAGCTGAGTCCATTAATATGACTGGAGACTTCGACACCCTTCTCTCAGAAAAGAACAGATCTAGAGGGCAGAAAATCAGTAAGGACATAGTTGAAGTCAACAGCACCATCGATCAACTAAATAGATTTGATTACTATATCTACTGACTACTTCATCTAACAACAGTAAAATACACATTCTTTTCAAGCTCACATGGATCATTTACGAAGACAGACCATCTTCTAAGGCATAAAATACACCTTATAAATTTAAAAGAATAGATATCATACAGTGTCTGCTCTCAGACCACAGGGGAAGTAAATTAGAGATCAATAATGAAAAGATAGTTGGAAAATCTTTGCAACTAATGAAAAGATAGCTGGAATACTTATAAATTAAATAACACACTGCTAAATAACACAAGTCAAAGAATAAATCTCAATATAAATTTTAAAATATTTTGAATGGATTAAAAATAAAAATATAACTTATTATAATTAGTAGGATATAGCAAAAGCATCCTTGAAAGACACAATCTACCAAAATTCACACAAGAAATTGACAATATGAAAGGCATATATCTATTAAAGAAACAGAATCAAAAATTAATAACCTTACAAAACAGATAGTCCCAGGCCCAGATTGGTTCACTGGTGAATTCTACCAAACATTTAAGGAATAAAATATACCAATTCTCTACAACATCTCCTAGAGATGGAAGCAGAGGGAAAATTTCCTAACTTTTTATGGCCGGCATTACTCTATTACCAAAACCAACAAAGACACTACAAGAAAAGATAACTACAGACCAATATCTCTCAGATGTAAATATAGATGTAAAAATCCCCAAGAAAATATTAGCAAATTAAATCCAACGGTGTACAAAAGACAAAATGGGATTTATCTCCGGTGTGCAAGGCTGGTTCAACATTTGAAAATCAAGTAATGTAATTCATCACATTGATAGGCTAAACTTAAAAAAAATCACTAAACCTATCAATAGATGCGGAAAAAGCATTTGACTAAACTCAATACCCATTAATGACAAAATCTTTCAGAAACCAAGCAACAGATGGGAAGTTCCTCAACTTGATAAAAAATATCTACAAAATCCCTATGACTAACACCATCCTGATGGTGAGAAACAAGAAGCTTTCTAGTTTCAGGAAGAAGGCAACCACTCCTTTTCAATATTGTATTGGAAGTACCAGCTAAAGTAAAGGAGATGATAAATGGCATATTGATTTGGAAAGAAATAAAAAAAATAAATAAAACTGATGACATGACTGTCTATAGAGGAAATCTGAAAGAACTGACAAAAAAATTCCTGAAACTAATAAATGATTATAGTAAAGTTGCAGGATACATGGCTAATATACAAAACTCAATCACTTTCCTATATACCAGCAATGATCAAGTGGAATTTGAAATTAAAAACATAATATCATGTACATTAGCATCTAAAAAAATGAAATCCTTAGGTATAAATCTAATAAAATTTGTACAAGATCTATATGAGAAAAACCAGAAAACTCTGATAAAAGAAATTTTAAAAGAACTAAATAAATGGAAAGTTACTTCATGTTCATGGGTAGGAAGAAGAGTCAATGTTGTCAGGATGTCAGTTCTTCCCAACGTCTTCTACAGATTTGATTCAACCTCAATCAAAATCCCAGAAAGTTATTTTGTGGATATTGACAAACTGATTCTAAAGTTTATATGAAGTGGCGAAAGACCCAGAACAGCCAACACAATATTAAAGAAGGAAATTGGAGGACTGATACTATCTGACCTCAAGACTTACTAAAAGCTACAGCAATAAAGACAGTGTGTACTGTTGAAAGAATATACAAACAGATCAATGGAACAGAAGGAAAAGCCCAGAAAGAGACCCCCGTAAATATACAACTAATCTTTGACAAAGGAGTAAAGGCAACACAAGAGAGCAAAGACAATCTTCTCAACAAATGGTGCTGGAACAAATGGACACCCACATGCAAAAAAGTTAACCTAGACAGAGACCTTACACCCTTCGCAAAAATTAAATGGATCAGGGACCTAAACATAAAACTCAAAACTATGAAATTCCTAGAAGATGACAGGAGAAAATCTAGGTGATTTCAGGTATGGCGATGACTTTTTAAATAAAACACCAAAGGCATTATCGATGAAGTAATAATTGATAAGCTGGACTTCATTAAACTAAAAAACTTCTGCTCTGCAAAAGACATTGTCAAGAGAATAAGAAAACAAGCTACAGACTGGGAGAAAATATTTGCAAAAAATACATCTGATAAAGGACTGTTACCCATAACATGCAAAGAACTCTTAAAACTCAACAATAAGAAAATGAACAACCCAATTAAAAAACGGGCAAAAAACCTGAGTAGAAACCTCACCAACAAGATATGCAGATGTCATAAAAGCATATAAGATGTTCCACATCATTAGGAAATTGCAAATTAAAACAATGAGAAACCACTAAACACGTATGAGAGTGGCCAAAAATCCAAAACATTGACAACATCAAAATGCTGGTGAGAATGTGGAGCAACAGGAAGTCTTGTTCAGTGCCGGTGGGAATGGAAAAAAGTACAGCCACTTCGGAAGGCAGTTTCGTGGTTTTTAAAGAAACTAAACATACTCTTAGCATATCATCCAGCAATCACATTCCTGGTATTTACCAAAATGAGCTGAAAACATATTCCCACACAAAAATCTGCACATTGATGTTTACAGCAGTTTTATTCATAATTGCCGAAACTTGGAAGCAACCTAGATGTTCTTCAGTAGGTGAATGGCTAAGTAAACTGTGGTGCATTCGTGCAATGGAATATTATTCAGCACTAAAAATAAATTAGCTATTTAACTATGAAAAGACATAGAGGAAACTTAAATGCATATTAACTAAATGAAAGAAACCAGTCTGAAATATATATTGTGATTCCAACTATATGACATTCTGGAAAAGTAAAACTATAGAGACAGTAAAATGATCAGGATTTGCCAAGGACTGGTGCAGAGGCAATGATGAGTAGTCAGAACACAAGATTTTTGGGGCAGTGAAACCATTCTGTATGACACTACTATGGTGGATACAGGACATTATACTCATGGACTGTACAATACCAAGAGTGAACCCTAATGTAAACTGAGTGATAAAGATGTGTCAGTGTAGGTTCACTGACTATAATAAATGCACTACTCTGGTAGGGGATGTTGATAGTGGAGGAGGCTATCTGTGTGTCGGCGTAGGGAGTATAATGAGAAATTTCCATGCCTTCTCCTCAATTTTGCAGTGAATCTAAAACTGCTCTAAAAATTAAAGTCTATTACACATACACACACATACATATACATACACATACATACATACGTACGTACATACATATTCATTTCTGGAATGAAACCAGGAAGGATGGCCAGACCTCCTGCCAGCCTTGCAAGGCTTGATCACTGGCCCCGAGGGAGGGACAACTCAGATACCACCTTCCCCTCCCTCCCCATGCCTCTGACCCCAACCTAGGCCTGAAGTATTCAACTGAGCTGTGGTGCTGAAGATGCCCACAGAACCACAGGTCAGGGTTTGGGGGCGCTGTGCTGGTGGGAAAGGGCTTTCTCAGACAATATAAACAAACAAGAAAGCTCCACCTCAGCCAAGCCATGGTGCTGACTCCATGAACTGAGTTATTACTAACGATGCCTAAAAATCCTCAGGCCCAACGCGTACTCCAGGCAACAGCATTCTGTTCTGAATTCTGTCTCATTTCTCATGCCCCTTAGCAACAGCTCCCCTTTGTTACTCAATTCACCTTACCTGCACCTGCCTACCAACCAACCCCATAAAAGTCTTCTCTGTCTCTTCACAAGGTGACAGAAAAGACAGGAATGAAGTGACCAAATTAAGAGAGAATTTCTTAGCAAGGGTAGCTTGGGTACATAACTTAACTACTGGCACCCTCTGGTGTTGAAAAGCTGGATCCATCCATACCAACAAAGCAATTAGCTTGGTTTGGCAGGTCAGCAAAACAGAAATGGTCTTTGAGGACTTCGTTTTTTATTTTTTAAAACTGTTTATTTCTCTGGGAGATCTGTGTACTTGTCTTAACGTATAAAAAAAATCCAAATGACCTATCAGTTAAAATGCATGTCATGAGACTGATCTGACAGTGCTTTGAAAAGTCTAGAAACATGAAAGCAAAGGTGGCTGAGGAAAGGCAACTTGAGATAATTCAGGCAGCCATATTGAGGCTCCTGGAAGCTGGGGGCGGTGACACCAGAAACCTGCAGACCAGTCAGTACAAGAAAGTGGATGTGCCAGTTGGAACCAGAAGAAACCTGAGGTTCATTCACAGTCATGTGGGCCTAACAAAGCATCCAAATTCCCACCCTTTCCCATCCCATGACTATTGGTGAGCACTGCAGCCACCAGAGCTGGGCTGCCACTTGTAGCCCTGGGGCGTCTGTAAGGCTTCTCTTTCCAGGCTGCCCCGTAGTATTCTTTTTCAGTCGGGTTTGCCTGGATGAATTGTGCTCGGAAGAAACAGAGCAGCCTCGATGTGGCTCTTAAAAGGAGAATCGTTCCACTACTATGACGTAAATTTTCATCACATTTGTTGAGCTCCTACTATGTGCTGGGTGATGCTGCAGCAACAGGGTCATCCTTAGGACAGATGGAGGCTCAGGCATGCTGGCTTTCATTTTCGCTTCCACATTTCTAACCTTTTCATAGCTGAGATTAAAGCGAGGACTGCAGTGAGGTGGGTCACGTTGTTGGAAATTCTTCCAAGGAGAGCAGAAACGGTTCTGAGAACAATGATAAAGCCATGCTTGAGGAAAGAGGCAGGCCCATGTGTCCCGCAGAAATTTCTTATGTTAGGCTGATTTGGCCCTCGAGGATGAGCCAGGGCAATGGCTTGATTTCACAACAGGTTACAGTCAGCCACGCCATGCTCGGAGACGGAGAACAAAGGATTGCGAGCAGGAAATTGTGTAGTTGTGTAATGGGAGTTGGTAGGAGTGGCAGAGTGACTGACTGAAGAGTTTCGGGCAGAAGACAAGAAAGGGAGGGTAGAGGGGTAGCTCTACGGGGTCACAGTGGGAACCAATTGTCACCAGATAAGGGACTGGGAGTCCTGATTACACTAGAAACAACATCCGAAGCTTTCCAGAGACTAGGACTGGCCAATTGCCTGTTGCCCAGCTGACCTTGCATGCATGATGGGGGTCACTAAATCTTGATTTATTTTTCTAAGTAATAATAGCAGCAGAACAGGCTTAAACCTGGGCAAGACGGGACTCTGCCCTAGCTCATGCTGGCCGCTTTCAGCATGACCCTCTCCACAGCACAAGGAGTCTGCATGGGCAAAAGGACTTGAGGCTGAGAAAGGATCAAGAGAGAGAAGTAAACACAGAGGGTTGGGGGGCAGTGAAAACATTCTATGTGGTACTGTAAAGGTGGAAACATGTCATTATATATTCGTAAATTCATAGACTGTCCAATACTAAGAGTGAACCCCAACACAAACTTTGGACATGGGGTGATTATGATGTGTCAATGTAGGTTTAACAATAGTAACGAATGTACCACTGGTGGTAGGTGTTGATGGTGGGGGAGGCTCAATGTATGTGGGGGCAGAGGGTATATGCAAAACCTCTGTGCCTTCTGCTATGAACCCAAAACTGCTCTAAAAAATAAAGTCAAGAGAGGGGAGGGGAGGGACAGGAAAGGAAGGGAAGGGAAGATCAAGAAGAGTCGAGTTGGGTCACAGGAGTATGAGGGGAGCAAGGGGAAAATGGCCCTCAGGATAATAGAGAAACAAGAGAAAATCTATGAACTTTTGCTGAGGGCCCTAAATTCTCAACAGCCTTCACCTTCCAGTCTCCATGTGGCCCGATTCCCTCACGTTTCCCAGGGATCCTATGAACAGGTATCCTTGCTCTAGGCGGCCTCATTCTCTCATCCTTCACTTGAGCAGGCACAAGAACATTTCCTGCCAAAACAGAGCTGAATGCACCGTCTCTGGGCCCTGCCTCTTCCAGGGTCATCCAGGGACCCACAGTCTTAACAGTGACGTCTGGGTGTCTGCGCTGCTTTCTTAAAATATCAATATTTATGAGATGATGGTATCTTCATTTGAATTCCCTAGACAGATCAATAATTAATATATTTACAAAAACCCAGACATGGCCTCATCAGAGTCCCATCCAAGCAGGCTCTATGCTTCCTGGAAACCCCTTGCAACTTTCCAAAAATGCAGCATTCCTCTGCTCAAAACATTCAAGATTCCTATTCTGTATTTTCTTCCTCTTCCTTTTAATGTCACTTAGCGTCAAAAAAGACTTCAGGCAGGCCCTGTTTCTTTCGAGGTTGTGTTCTAGAATACTAGAAAGGGAGGCGTGACTGTCTTGGAACCTCACACAGGAAGACACCAGGTGTGTCAATGGTCAGCACTTTCCGACCCTCTGTTCCCAGCATAGCTGTTTTCAGCCTCATCACCCTCCTCACGCCTTCCCCACCCCAACCTCTCACTTTAATGTCAAAAGGATCTCCTCCTTCAGAAAACAATGCTCTCAACAGCTTCGGGACTTAAATGACCACTTTCCCCCTACCCTTCTCCTGAATTCCTATCCCTGACACAGCCAACCTGCCAGCACCCATGCCTCATCTTGAGGCCTTCCCTCCATCTCTCTTCCCAAAGCCCATCTCTTCACTGCCCCTGCTATATCAATGGTCCCCTCTCCCTCCTGGCTCATTCCTCTCTCCTCTTCCACTTTTTCCTAATTACAGAAAGCATTCTGAAAATACCATTCCCTCTAGTTTCAACTCGGCTCCTGCATTTGAGCTTCCGTCCCTACCATCCCATGAAGAGAGCTCCTGCTGAAGACACCTGTGACTTCCTCATTGTTAAATCCAGCCCCACATCCTTTGCACCTCAAATCACCAAAACACAGGGTGGTGAGCATTTGGTAGCACCCGCTGCTTTCTTCTGTATTTCTTTTTTTATACGCTCTCTTCTTTTGGCTTCCATGATGCCATTTCCGGCTACTTTCCCTCCTGCCTCTGAGGTCTCCTACTACTGCCTTCTACTCCTACTGCCTTCACAGGCTCACCCGTGATGCTGGCATCCCTCCTCCCTTGGAACTCCGCACTGCCGTCTTCTCTCTTCATACTCGTGGCACTTCTCCTGGGGATGACATCTACTCTATGGCTTTAAATACTACTGAGACATTGACAAATCCCAAATCTAAATGCTTGGTCTAAACCCCTCCCTTGAATTTCAGTAAGAATGTCTGGAAGTCGGACAGTTCCATGTAAATTTCCAACAGGCACCTCGAAGCTAACATGTCCCCAACTCGACTCCACATTTTCCTCCAGCCCTGTTCCCCCTCTGGCATTCCCTATCTCAGGGAATGGTATCACTGTCCTCCCAATTGGATCTGGTCACTATATCCAATAGATTACTCCTCAATATCTCTTAAGTTATTTGCCTCCTCTTTATGCCCATCGCAGCCATTACTCTATTTCTAATCCTCGTAATTTCTCACGGGGATCCCTTCGGTGACCAATTTGTTCATTGCCTCAGTTCTTTCTTATACTTTACCTCTTTTTCTAATTTTTCCACAATGAAAATTTATTAATAATACATTCAGTATAATAAAACATTGTTGTTAAGTAATGTCCATGCAACATTCCTGCCCAATAGTTCCTGGTTGTTCAACTCTGTGAGGGGGCTAGACCAGCTTATGGAACTGGACACTCTATCAGGTCCCCAGAGGATGTTCCCACCTTCCCATATTATGTGCTGTTACCCTTGTCACTTAGCATGCCCATCTGAGCAGAAGACAATTCCTGCAGAAGGCAGGAAACAGAGAAAGGAACCCACGGGTCAAATTCGAACCTAAGTAACTTAGCCTCTGAACCTCAGTTTCCTCACTGGGGACATGAGGATAATATCACCTACATCACAAGCCCAATGAAGGATCAAAAAGATGTCTTGTGTGCCAGCATTCTAGCATGGCTCCTTCCAAGAGCAGGCTCTGAAACAGGGATTGTGACAGAAAAATATCTATTACTTATTTCGGCGCCTAACGCCAAAAATATTTTTCCCTTTGTCTCAAGTGTATCTATTCCTTAAATCATTTTTAAGCTTTTATAGACTCATCTTGTCTCTCCAGCTTAACTATCTTAAAAGGTAGAGTCACGCCTCCATCCTCGGTGCAGTTCCCTCGGACGCTGTCAGCACAGAGATAGCTTAACACACTCACAGGTGACTAATACGGTTCTTAGCATGGGCTTGTGCTCAGTCTTCCCACTAAATCTGGAAGCTGCTTTCGAAGCTATGAGAATAAATGAAGACTTTTTTAAAAAGGAGACAACAGAGGCCCGCGGCAGGGGGTGAGGGCGGGGCACAGAGCACCTTACCTTTACACTGCAAACCCTGCCGCAAGAGGCCCCAGAGCAGGGACCCGCAGTGGTCACAGAAGGTGGGGACCTTGTAGTTGTGGATACCGAACTTGTGGGGCATGTTGACACTGAACCGCTGGGAGCCCACCTGCAGGGAAAGCAAAACACAGGGTCGCGGTCAAGCTCCTGTGAGCCCTGAAGTGCTTATCACTGGATTCCTACAGAACGTCTTTCCAGAAGGCACCGTCATTGCAGGTGGCAGGCCCTAGCTCACCTCTGAGAGCTGCACTGAGAAGAGGGAGAGAGCCTTTCTCCTGTGCTAGGGCCTTGGCTCCTGATGCCCTTGCCCCAGCCTCTGCTGCTGTCCGCCGAAGCCGGCCCTGCCTCCCCAGGCCGGCTCCCCCATGCAGTCCCCTCCAGGACTCGTTTGGCACACAGCACTCAATTTGCCCCTTAGACGCTTTGGCCAGTAATGAAATGTCACCGCGTACTTTTAATGCTGCGCTGTGAATAGAAGCCTCACTTAGGCAGAGTCATTTGGTGGACATGGAATTCTATAAACAACCTGAAAACCCAGCCCAGCTGTGGAAACTGTGGGTTGTCAGTTATGACAAACAATAATTGTGGTGAAGATTGCTAATATGGACTGGTGACCACTAAGGGTGCTAAGACATTGGTGTTTACCAAAGGCCAGACACCACCAGCTCATTAAATCCCACCAACACCCCACGGGGCAGACACTGTTTTTGGCCTGAGTTTACAGATGAGGAAATTAAGGTGCAGTGAGACTAAGAAACACAGCTATTCGCTGATGAGTGGCAGAGCCAGGATTCGATGCCCATGAGTCTGAAGTCAGAGCCCAGGCCTTTTAATCACTACACTGTCACTTACCAATTATTTAAAAAGAGTAAAGAGAAGGTAGCAAGGTGGATGGGAGGGGCTGGGGGAGGGGAGGCCAGGTATCTGGTGTGTAGGCCCGGGTGTACCACAAGCCAGCCGTGAGGTCTCAGGCCAGTTTCCTGACTTTTTGGGGCTTCAGATTCCTTATCTGACAAATGAGGATGACATTCCCATTTCCCCTAACATCACAGAATCATGAGTCATTGAGATACCAGAGACAGAAGAAGAGGGAAATAATAAGTGTTCCACAGAAGCAAGGGGTCATCGCATGGTCTGTCTGTCTGTCTGGATCTTCTTGTCCCTCCACAAAGCTACTCTCTATCTACATCACTAGTGGAGCAGCCATACAAAGCAGGTCCCCCTCAGAACAGTCAGGGGGCCGCCGCCTGAGACCTCTATAGGCCGGGGAGAAAGTCGCTCTTGCTACTCTGGGAATCAGGGAGTGGAAAGCATGCAGCCGAGAAGTTGTCCTTGGCTCACTGCTGACTGGTGAGTGAGGGACTAAGAAGGGGGGATGAGAGCTGGACCAGACATGGACATTGATGTAGATGTAGACTTGAACATGAACACGCTCATGCTTCAACTTTGTAACGTGTTCCCTGACACCCAGAAATAAGGAAAGGCCGATCTTTCCCCTGGACTAGAATTTCACTGGCCTGGCTTGACATGCGTAGGCTGTCGAGTAGGGTCTTACCCCCAGCACAGGACTCCAAGACCTACTGAAAACAATCACATCCATCCCTTCTCAGCTTCGTAGGTTAGTTATGCCTATCTTTGAATATAGTCACGTCAACGCTCCATCTGTCTGCTCGGCCAAGGACATAGAAGATCAGATCACTGTGCTCACTGTTCCTGAAAATGCTGAAGCCGTGGTGGGCCTATACTGAGAACAAACTCGTGGTCCCCTAGGAACAGCCTCACAGGGACATGGATGGCAGACAAAGGTGGAAATGTGGGGAAGCATCCCGGGTGACTAGGAGGTTCAGTGTGGGGCAGGGAAGCTTGTGATCATCAGCTGTGACCACTAAGGACTGTACGGTACCAGATAACGGTGGGAGGAAGATGGCAGAGTGCATGCAAGAGCGCGCCACAGAATCAGAGGGACTGCGAAACAAACACAAAGGCTGCACACACATGCACACGTCACTCCGAGGGGGGCTCGGAAACAGGAATGAGCGAGACCAACAGAAAGGACACAGGGAGGAAGAGAAGGGCAGGAAGACAGAGTTGGAAGGAAGGAAGGAAAGGAGGGTGACACGGCCAGTACTCCTTGGTCACCCGGAAGCGCAGGAAGGGATGTGAGTTATAAGTGCTAACATACATGCACAAGACAGGCAAATGCGCTGGCCACGTACTCAAGGTACAAAAGTTCCCAGGAGCCCGTGTGCAGAGCACCTTTAAGAGAAAGACAGATGCATGGTATCTAGAGCGAGTGTGTTTGGGGTGTGCAAGTATGTATGATGTGTGTACACGCATCACAGTGCAGGTGGCCACACAACAGAATGAACGCAAAGGTTGGTCCCGGCAGGGCTGCACTTGGCAGAGGGCACATGCATTGCCCTGATGGCCCAGAGATACATCAACACTAAAAGACTGGCCTTGGGGAGCACCAAGACAGGCTAAGAAATTCAAAGCCTCCTTCCTCAGTCCCTGGCGATTTATCTCCCTTGGGACACATGCCAAGTTTGGGAACACACTCTACTGGCGACTTCGTTTCGCTGTTCCAAATGCCAGGAAAGAGGCAGAAGAACTAGGTCACAGGTTAAGCCAGGGTCTGTGTGTTTCAAACCCTCTACCCTGCACGGCATGGACTCCTGTGGGCTCTTCCCTCCAAGGAGGTGCGAAGAGCTTCAGACACCTGCAGAGGTCGGCAGCTGATGGAACCAGTGAGATCCTCGAGAGCAGGGATCCTGTATGCCTTCGTTTCCGTGGAACATGGCACATTAGCTGACACAGGAAGTGCTCAATAAATGCTCAATGGAGTGTCCATAGTAAGGAAGAAAGCCAGAAAGCAAGCAAGCCATCTCTTTCTTTCGTTTACTTGTAAAAGTAAGGAGGGCAACAACATACTCTAAGTTATGATCCTCGACCAGGAGTCAGGAGACTCATGTGGTGATGACCTGCAATTCTACCCTTGACACCAGAAACCCCGCAAACAACTTTGGTGCTCTGGGCTGTCCGGCCTTTGGGGCCATGAAGGTTCAGTGTAAGCCTTGCCCCTTGCTGCTTTCCAGAGACTGTCTGAAAGCAAAAGGAGATAAAAGACGAGAAATGCTTTGGATGCCACGATGCCATATGGTTGAATTATTTTTAAGAAGCAGGTAGGTGTCTGTAAGCCACTCCTTTTGGAAACCAAATTATAAATCCACCTGATTATAAGCCCGCCCAGGACTGCTCTCTCTGATCCCCAATTCTAATGGCCTATGATTATACAGTATTTATTTCACCGAGAATTAAAAGCATGGCTTGGAAATCAAATATTGTGAATGCAGATAACACCTTTACTCACTTCGCACGCTTCTCCCAACCGCTCAGTTAGAAGAAACCTAGATTTGTTGTTGAATTTCCTTGCTTCCTTACCCCCAGCAACTTCTCTAGTAGTCAACCTGACACTAGTTTGAGAGACAACATAGTATAGTGGTCAAGAGCTCGGACTCTGGAACAAACTATCTGGGTTTGAACAGGGCTCTTTCACATACTAGCTGTGTTATTTGGGGCAAGTTAATTTGACGTCTCTTTGCTTCTATTCTCTCTGCTGTAAAATGAAGATGATAATAACATCGATCACACGTTATGTAGTTAAATAACATGTGATAAAGTGCTTAAATCAGAGCACGGTAAGTACTCAATGAATGTTGGCTATTGTGATTACTGTGGTTATATCCACCTCCTAAGTGTTTCTTAGGTTTGCTAGTTTCACTCCATTCTGCCATCACCTCATAAAGATAAGATTCTTTCTTGTGTGTTGTGTCTCTCTCACTGTTTATGAGCTGTGTGGAGCCATTGACACGTCAGTTAGCTGCTTCACTGTTGCGATGAGATAATAACATAAAAGAATTCACATTTTCCTTGGGGGCTTTAGCTCTGGGCTCACACAGCTCTTGGCAGAATATCCATAGACGTAAAACCGACTTGGAGCCACGCTCGTTCTGTAGATTGTACCTCATGCCGGAAGACTGTGGACAACTCCCTTAATTTTGATCAACACAAAGAAGAAAGCGAACACAAAGAGATAATAAGGTTTTTCTTAGGAACCATGGAGGAGGCGGTGGAGGGTGGAGATGGCAGTGAAGAAAGCCCAGAATTTCAATGTTATAAATATTTACCTCGTCGGGAGTTTCCTGTTTCTTTAATCCAGCACACTTCGTAATTATGAGCTCATGGCATCTCTTGTGGACCACGCAAGTGCAAACTGCAAACGGCAAAAAATGAGAAACCTGAGCAACTAGTGGTGGAAAGAAGATTCCACCCCAAGATTTAATCGGTTTCTGGTGGAGGGACGAGGGGAACTATACCCCATATACCAAGTCTTAATGTAAAACCCTAGTTGAATCCCTTTATGCGGTCATTTCAAAGCTCTTTGCCAGCAGAGCCATTGCTGTTTCCTAAATGCTCTGGAGAAGAATGAACCATTTATATCTAAAGGACATCAGCAGTATTCTCTAGTTTCAGGAGTACTGATCAATTTTCTTGCTTCTATAAGCCAAGGTCAGGGAGCAGCCGTCTTGTGCTCCACTCAAGATCACGTCAGCGTTGGCTGATGTGTTAGCAGGAGAATGGATATTTTGTGGCACAGAAGTTCTTAAGCTTTTGATCTGGTTGTGCCCTCACATGCCAAACTTAAAATTTCTCGTTTAATTTAATATCTCCACAAGAAGTGGCCTGTAGCTCCATCTTTACTGTTATGGGGCAGTGTGGGCAGTTAGTCTGAAGAGATCAGTGACTGTTTGCACATGTGCTACCCAAAGGACACAGCAAGGTCCAAAAGAACCTACCCAAGTTCTCAGGGGTGAGACCCAAGTTAACCAGTGGCTGGGTGAGGTGACGTATAGTTTCCCAGCTCAAACTGCAGAGAAACCGCCACACAAACACATCACATATCCACCCTCCAATTCTGGACAACTCAGTCTTGCATTTGTAATCAATTAATTGAAAACAAACAAACTTCAATCACTTCAAGTGAGATTTAAATGTTTAAGAGCTAATGATTCTACAGTAGAGACAAAAAAGAGAATCAGCAAGGACCATTCGGTGATGCTGAGTAAAACAAACCATGAGGGAGCTTCTTCAGGGGATGGGAGAGTGAGGGAGCTGATAGAATACATGGAACCTGGCTTACTACCCAGTGGGACCTTCAGAGAGCCTCTAACTGAAGCATCTGTCACACTGGGAAAGACGAGAGTGCTAACTACAAACGGGCTACACACCAGGGACACCCAGACACAGGCAGTACCTCCAAGATACTCCCATATTATTACTCCCACATGTAGATGTGGGAGTAATGGCCAGGCAGAGACAAAGGAGAACAGGGTCTTGCTTCTCAAAGAGGGAGCACGAGCACGCAAACTGTGTAGAGCCTCTGAATGTCATCAAACCCAGTGCATGCCTCCTATGAGCGTTAGTGTTTGGGACTGTCCCACGGGCCCCCAAGGGTTTAGTTTAGACAATGCCTCTTACCTTGACATTGGTATCCCTGCTTTCCTATGACACCCCTGAAAAGAAGAATACAACCCTTTAAGAAAGTTAATTTTAGTAGGTCAAAAACCACACAAAGCCACTCCATTCTGGTCACCACCCACAACACACCTGGTACACTGGAGTCTACCTAGCAGCATGATTTCACTCCCATTTGCAGGGGGCCTCAACATGATTCCTGAAGGCCACGGAGGGCAGCCCGGGGCTTGGAATCGGTACGAGGTTTGGTAAGTGTCAGAGCCTGGTTTGGTCAATGTCAGGACTTAGTTTCCTATACAAACAGCCATTCCAGTGGGGATGGTAGTGCTCTGGAAAGTCGCAAAGACTCTGCTTGGCCTCAGGGGGCCTCAATGAGTTGAATGTGTCCTTCCTCGAGGATAATCATGGAGGAGGGCTACAGCTGGTAGGTACGTTCCCTGGCTTTCCAGAAGCGGTCAAATGTTATAAGTTAATCTGTGGCCAGCACTGGGAGTTCAATCCACCATCTGGATGAAGGCCAACATTAGAGGTTCCTTCCATGGCCAGAATAGGGTCCGTTGGGGCCAGTTTAAAGTCAGCATGGGCACGGAACAATCCAATCAACCTGGCCTGGCCTGTCCTCAGTGCACCACCACAAACTGCTCAGGGAGCTTCCTATAATTCCTAGCCCAATGGGAGGAGCCCGAAATCAGTTGGGTTATACCTCAGGAAACCTAGAGCTCAGTGGGGTTTGCATGAGATTAGAGGAAACCTGAATCTGTAAGACTCAGCTTTCAGGGCCTGTCCCCCCAAACACATGATTCATTTTCAAAATACAGAAAATGGAGATCAGAGGGCTGAGTCAGTCCTGGGAATGAGACCTGTCTGTGGATGGAAGAAGGGTGTTTCTTTAACTTTAGTAGTCTTTGACCTGTGTCACCTCAGATGTCCATGCCAACCTCAATGACAAGTTCCGGAACACCATAAGGATGAGACTAGTCACTCCTGGACACTTTGGGAATCCACGGGGTCCTCAGAGTGCAAGTCAAATGTTCCTTGGCTGGGCTCACACAGCAATTTGGCCTCACTCACTCTCCCCCACTGGATCTGAGTGCATCAGCAAACTCCAGTCAGCTTCAAAGAGCTCTTAGAGGTTGCCAGAAAGGCTGGTGGGATGTCAGGAAAAGCACAAGCCTTTAGTTGTGCTCACCAGGCAGGGAATCGGGTCTCTGACATTCCCCGCTGGAGGGCTTTAGGCTAGTCTCATTTTCATTTCTGAGCCTCAGTATTATTGTTAGTGAAATGGAGTTCATAATACATAGCTCATAGGATACTGGGAAGATTTAATGAGATATTTCTAGTGCTTAAAAGAGAACCTGGCACGTGGTAGATATATATTGAAAATCTCCCTCTGACCCCTAAATCCAATGTTCCTTCTCCTTCTGCACCTCCAAAACAGGCTACTACGTACCTATCTGTGCCTATCAAAATCCTAGTCCATCATGAAAGGAAAAATGCCACCTCCTCCAAGAAGCCTTCCCTGAGCACTCCAGCCAATGCTACTCTCTCAGTCCTCTGAAATCTCAGCGTCCGAACAGCACTAGTGTTACAAAAGTTGCTAAGAACTGCTTTATACCATCAATGTTGGCAATAGAGTATTTTTTAACTTTATTATGGAAAAATTCAAATGTATACAAAAGTGGGGAGAAGAATACTGGACTCTCATGTACCCGTCATCCAGACCCAACTATGATGAATACATGGCCAGTCTTGTTTCATCTCTACCTCGACCCCTCCCCACTCCTTCCAGCCTATCTTTTCTTAACAAATCCCAAAATCGTATCATTTCACTTGTAAATAATTCAGTTTATCTCTCTAAAGATAAGGATCCTTTTAAAAGAAACCACAATCATAACACCATTATTGGTTATAAAATCTTAACTCCTTAAATCCATGTTCCTAAGTATAGAATCACCAGGAACCATAGTTTCTTCTTTCCATTTGTCCCCCCAAACACCAAACGCTCAGTTTTCCAGAAAAGTCTTCTGCAATCAAATAAAGAAGAAATAAAGCACGCCAGCACTTTTTACATAAAATTTCTAATCTCTCAGCTTCTCACCACAGAGGAGGCATTACTAGAGGTTCCAGAAGAGAAGGCCTTACCAGATAAAATCTCTGCAGTGGGAGCAGTAGGTGGGCTGCCGAAGGTAGGTGGCCATGAACTTGTGGCCGTTGACCTGGTGGACCCTGCGCCTGACGGCCCCCTGCCGCTTCCTGGGCCGCATGCGCTCCCTGAACACACGCTCTTCATTGTCTTTAGGGGCTGGGGAAGGACAAGAGCAGAGAAGAAAACACAGTCTGGGTTAGCACATCTTGAAAATGATCCCTACAGGAGAGCTACTCCATCTCTGGGTGCCTGGAGGTGTGAGGGAGCATGGGGGTAGCCTTTGCTGGCAGAGGAATTTGGAGGTCTGAAGAATCTCGCTGCTCAGCTCTAGTGAGAGAGCACCCCACAGGGTGGGAAGGCCCAGACTATGCAGTCTCCTACCCCAGCTACACTCTCAACGTCCATCCCAATCCCAGTTCTGATCCCTGCATGGCTGTTCCACTCCTCCTATACCAGCTACATGTTGCAAGGGTGTGGGGTCAAAAGGCTCATAGTTCAAATCTTACTGCATTTTCTTGAGCAGCATGACCTTGGATAGCCAATGTTCTCTTTCCCTGAGCCTCTGGGGCATCGCCCTCTGTAAATGGGGTAACAGTGCCTACCACACGGGCGCGCTATGTAGTCAATGGTATGACTTCCCTCTGCACCTGGCCACCTGGCTCAGAGAAGTGGCTGCCTGACAAATCTGATTTTTCTTCCTTTTGCCTCTTACCTAGACTAGGACAACGAAGAGACTTTTCTCAAAGGTTGGAAGGAGAGGAAAGTATAAGACTAGGAAAGCAGACAGTTTCTAGAAGGCCAAAGACCCACCACCATGGTAGCCACCTACAAGCCAGGAAGACGGCCCTCACCAGAACCCAACCATGTTGGTATCTTGATCTCGGACTTCTAGCCTTTGGAATTGGGATAGATAAATTTCTGCTGCTTCTAGCCACCCAGTCTGTGGTATTTTGTTAAGGCAGCCTGAGCTAATTAATACAGTGATGATAATGGCTAACATTTATTGAAGACTTACTCTATGGCAGAGTATGTTAAGCGCATTACATACAGTAACCCACTGAATTTGCACAACAGTCCTACTTGAAGGGCATTGCTATTATTCTCATTTTTCAGGTGTGCAGACTGTAGAGTTTAAGTAACCTGTTCCTAACACAGCTATTACGTGGTGGAGCTCGGATTCTAACCCAGAGAGCAGGGGAGAAGCCCACGTTCCAGTGACCACACACTGCTTTGAGGGGCGGCCCACTCTCCCAACAGCCAGGCCCCGAAGCTCTCATGTGAGTGGCTCTCATGCATCACACGTATGCAAGTGTCTATGTGATGCAAATTGACAGAATAGATTTGTAAATGTATATATATGGGGGTATGTATATTATATCAATTAATATATTATGAATAATTTGTATATTATTATATAAAATGTAGCATATTACTATTATATGTATCATGAACATAATGTAATAGTACATTACACTTTAACATAATTATAATTCCAATGCAATTATATTAATATATAATATATAACATGGTATAAATATACAGTTTTGCTGAACCATTTGAAAGTTGCAGCCATAACACTTTTCCTCTCAGCGCTTCAGCCTTTATCTCCGAAGAACAGACATTCTCTGACATAACCACAATATCAGAGTCAAGAAATTTCACACTGACGTAACATTAGCTGATATATAGTTCATATTCAAATTTCTCTAATTGTCCCCAGATGTCCTTTATAGTTGTTGTTTTAAAATCTGTAACCCAGGAGCTAATCAGAGCTCATGCATTGCATTTGGTTGCCATGTCTCTTCAGTCCCCTTGATCTGGAACAGTTTTCTTGGCTTTTTTTCCTTCTTCTGATACATTTATGAAAAGTCAATGATGTTGTCTGATGGTATGTTCCACGATCTGGATTTGTTTCCTCCCAATTAGTTTCCAGTTAAACAGCAGAGAACACCAAGAGGTCTATGTGTCAACAAATCCAAATATATCCATGAAGATCCTTATTGATAACCATGTAAATGACATGAACATAACATGTACAGAAGGAGAAATATATTCACTCTTATTAGAAAAGTTTTAAAACACAGACCAGTCTTGATATAGCACTGACTTACCATTTAATACCTAATAAAGAAACAAATTTGTTTTAAAATGGGATTATCCACTATCATGAAGGCTGCTATGAGACTGATTTATTCATTCACTGCTAGAGGCAATACAACATAACATTTTCGGACAGCGATGTTACAATACATAGCAAACACCACAAAGAGATCCACATCCTTTGACTTGGCAACTTCTTAGGAATTAACCCTAAGTCAATAATTAAACAGAAACTAAAAGCTATACACTTATAACTTATAGTTGTTCCCTTACTACACATCTATATTGGCCAACGAACAGAAGTAACTAGATTGCCTAACATTAGGAGAATGTTCTAATAAATTATATTACATCTATAGCAATTTTTAAATAGTGAGAAAAGACTACATAGAATCATGGGGAAATGTGATAAAATGCTTCTAAAATGTTCTAAAAACAGAATGCACAACAACACAATCCTATGTAAAACGTATTTGCAGGTCTAAGGTAACATAGAATTACTACGCTATACTGGGATGATGAGACTATGTATTGTAGCATTTTTTAAAATGTTCTCTAAAAAAATGTTCTCTAATGTTCTTTAATAACTTTTAAAAGCAGTCCTCTCGGCCTAAAGCATTAGTGGAAGGGTCCGTCATGCTGCAGGAGTTTGGAGCTACATGGCATGAACAAGGAGTGGGCACCAGATGTTGCAGTGGAAAGCAGGAGAGACAAGACAATCATCATCAGATTCCCAGCTGCCTGTGGTTTTGAACTGAGGTAAGTTACACAGACCTGCCCCCTTCACCTGTTGCCTCCTTGCTCTGAAGGATGCTCACTGCTGTCACTGGATGCATTCAGCCATGCCCACCTGGTGTAATGGTTCATTGGCTGCAGCCTCTGAGGCAAAACCAAGTTTGCTTTCCTCCCAGAGGACCTATCGGCTCTTTCCAGATCCTTTCTTTTATGGCTGCATCTGCCACATTACAGAAGGGGTGACCTTGAGTCAGGGAGAGGCTAACACAAAGCTGGATAACTTTTGTGAAACTTTCTGCAGGAATGAAGATCTTGGCTGGTCAGATATAATGACAAGAATCCACAAGGCATAAAGTGAAGAAGCAGAGACGTCCTCTGAAGCAGCTGTGAGACCCTCAGGACCCCCAGCCTCCAACAACATTCCAGGCATGCGTTCTGCTTGGTCTGACTCATCTGTAAACTTCACAGTCCTAGGAGCTTTCGCACCAATAAATATCTCACAGCCCCAGTGCTCAGAGGACTTGATGGCAAGTTGCTGGCAGGTGGCAAGAGCAGCAAAAAGAACCCACACCTTGCAGTTATTATTCTGTTGACGTAACCTCACCTTGCCCCTTTTCCTTGGGCAGAGACTACTTCTCAGCCTAGACCAGGGAGCACTCGGACTCAGGGAGAGGCAGCCCCAACACTAAACCCGACACCACCTTTCCCGGCCAGTCTAATTACCGAAGGTCTCACTACTCTGCTATTACCTCCCTCATACTGCTTCACCTCCCGCACAGAAAGGGAGCCAAGGTGACAGAATGAACACATGAGATCGGGGGCATCCTTAACCTCAGTGCTCTCGGGTGCCTTTTAGGTTAAGAATATTCAGCAGAGAATTTCTAATAGGCCCAGACTTATGAACTCATGGATGCCAGCACTTCCTTTCAGGGTCTGTGTAGCAAGAACTGCCAAACCCAAGCATCAACCTTGCCTAAGACCCTTGACCCAGGAGGCTGGACCAGACTGACCAATACACATGACTGGCCACCACATGGCACCGCTTTCATTCCTCACTGCAGGATGGTCACCTACCCTCGATGTTCAGGGCACACAAAGTCTTTCCCACAAGCAAATATGCTGTGAGGTCTTTTTTTTTTTTTCTGATCTTCCTCGTTTGATCTCTTTCTGCCAGCATGCCAGTTGAACTAGGTGTTAGGAGACTGGACACATTTTGCCTTTGCTCCAGACTTGCTTTATGTCCTAGAATAAGTCATTTAATCTCTTTGGGCCTCTGTTTTCTCATCAAGAGGGGCTAATACAACGGCTCCACTTCAACCCCAAGCTGATATGCTTCTCTCTCCCTGGAGCCAACATGACACCTCATTACTGAGGAAGAGTGAAAAAGCCTCACTCTCACCCTGCAAAACCTACTCTGATACCCCCTTGTTGCTCCCACACTGCTGGGGTCCAGCTGCCTTCAGATGTTCCACATCTGACACTATGAGTAAAAAAAAAGAAAAAGAGTCAGCATTATCCTCCACCCACACCATTCATTAGAGGCTTTAGCAAAACACACTGTCTTCAGACTTAGAAAACTGTCAGGAAGATTGGGCTGGGCAAGGAACACTGACTCAGCTCTAGAATAAAAGCAGTAAGAAATGTGACTACTTTGAGAAAAGGCTGGGGACTTCCTCAGAAGGCTAACTCAAGCAAAGAACGAATCCATCCTCGAGGCAGGTAATTTCACAATATAAAGAAAACAATTCAATCATCCTGGTATTTTTGTCTAAATAACTGTCAAACCTTGGATATTCAGAAGCTGAAAAATAACAGCTACCATTTATGACACCCCTGCCATGTGCTGAGTACATTCTAAGCATCTTATATCCATGAAGTACTATTCTATATTCACGAGGTACTGTTCTATACACATGAGGTACTGTTCTATATATACATTCTATATACATGAGGTACTGTTACATACTCATGAGCTATGTAACATTACATATACATGAGGTACTACTAAATATCCATGAAGCATTGTTACAAATACACAAGGTATTATTACATATACATGAGATATGTAAACAATTTACATACATCCTCTAGTGCCATGTGACGTTATTATTCTCAGCTTATAGTCCAAGAAACCAAAGCTCCAAGAGGTTAAGTAACTAATTTGTTGAAGGTCACACAGCTAACAAACAGTACATGTCAGGTCAGGAACTACGGCCTTGCCTCACCCATTCATTCATGCCTCCCAAGGGTGGCAGAACAGCCTGGGACCCACTATGTTTACAGAAGTCTCCTCCTGCTGCTGTTCACCCAAATCTCCACAAATCCACCCCTGCTCTCATCTAGAGACTTAGAAAAGAAAGCTAAAGGAGACTATCTGGTTCATGGTATACCCACAGAATGGAATTTAATGTAGTGGTTTAAAAAGCAAATATACTAAGTCCACCAAGAAAAAAAAAAAACAGAAAAAGAAAATTAAGGAACATGTGTACAGTCTGCCTTTGTATAAAATGAAAAAAAAAAATATACTCAAACAAGCAAAAATGCCCATTGAGAATATTTGAAGGGTATAACATAAACTCTTCATTCAAAAATGTTTATCATCTGGATACTGGATGCCAGGTACTGTTTTGGGAACAGACCCTTGGCCACAAAGGGTAGACTATGGCTGCTTTCTCAATTTTGTCCTCAGATATTCTGAATTTGGTCCTTAATAGACAGATCTCCACTAACAAAGCAAGGAATTGCTGTGATATTACAGATAATAGTGGTTATGACTGAGGGGTACTCCTGACAGAAGTTAGATAGAAGCTTTCGCACTCAATCTGAGTTTACTTTCCCTCTCAATAATTCTCTGGTTTGACTTTATGGACTTATTGGCAAAAAAAAAATGCAAGATCAATAAAAGGAAGTCAAAACAAATAAAAAATAATATTATATACTAAAAATCAAAGGAGCAGTGCCTTATTTTCCATGAGGAAAACAGATTATAATATTTTCAAGTGAAATAAATGCTTCATGACAGTGAGTTTTAACTATTAAGTAAATATTTATGTGATGCCAAAGAATATGTTTTACATGTCGTACTCACACAATACATTAAAGAAAATTTCTGTTCAAAACAGGAAAGAGGAAACAGCAATGAATTCCTTGAGAGAGATAATGCTATGTTGTCTATATCTTCTCGGAGAGCCACACAACGTGGCTCAGAAATGTCTGAGGGGAGAGGCTTAGAATTGTCTTCATGTGTTATTCTGTGTGTAATCTAATCAGAAGGGCACTGGTGGCATTTCAAGATTAGCATCTCAGATCTAATATAAACCGTTTTCTTCTCTCTTCGTCACTTTCTGAATGACCTGTTCTGTGTTCATAGCAGAGCTTATGCTCTGTTCACTTATTTAAACAAAACAAGCTAGTTTGTGCTTTGTAGGGAAAAAAAAATGTGAAAAAATAGAACATGGATAGGGTAGGGAGAGCAGCACTAGTGTAAACTGAGGTAAAGCATGGTGATGGCCGGACAATGGGATGATTGTCGAGGGAGAGAGCCCCAGGGAGAACAGGGGAGTGCAAACCTCCAATCCCACTATTCCCATGGTCTGATGTAGAGCACACATGAACTCACAGAACCATCGGAGAATAGGAATTTACTTGAGCAGGGAGTCTGCTTGCCTTCTTGCCCATCTTCCTTTCATTCATTTATTCATTCCCTCCTTCCCTTCCCCATCCATTCCAAATTACAGACTGGAGTCACTTTACTGCAACTTTACTGCATGCCTCTGGTACCCATGAAAAGTCACTACTTGCCAGAAGGAAACCACAGAGCAAAAACCCTCCAGGCAGACCTGCTAAAAGCTCAGAGCATTCCCAGCCTGGGAAATCAGCCAAGTGGGGCACCAGCCAAGGGTGGGGCTGGAGTCCCTGCTGGTGCCAGTGATGGGCCTATGATTCATATCAAAGCAAACTGAGCTGTGCTGAATTCTTGGGCACCTGAGCCCTATGGAGCTCATGTCCATGAGGCCGGGTTCTGTCCATTGTTCCCGTTTCTAAAATGCTGCATTAAAAAAATGCCTGTGGGAGAACAGTGGCAGAAGTCCCAGCAGAGCATCTGTCCATTCCAACATGCGAGCTGGTGGTTGTGGGGAGGAGAGAGTGTGAGTGTCAAACGAAGGTTACCCGCTCCCCGCATCCCCCCCCACCCCCCCGCCTCTTCAACAAGCCTTTTAAGACCACAGGTACCTCAGCCAAAAAGGTTTATGGAGTTATTTATTGAAAAACCCACTCATCCAGTGTACTTGATATTAACCGTTCTACATCAACCAGTCAGCAGTGGGCAGAGTGAGCTGGAAATCAGACACTCTGAAGCCCAAGCCGTCCCCACCGACCTTATCCGGGCTCCACAGAGCTTCTCAAAATTAAGTGCCGGCACAATTTCCCCAAATACCGCAATGAACTAACTTTTGTTTTCCCCAAGCTTCTTCTTTGCTAAGGCGGTTTTGAGCTCTCACTATTTCAAAGTTAAAATTAAAAAGAAAAACTTTGGCCTGTCCAGGAGAGATTTGGAGTCCTTTGTAGGGTTCCTATGAGGCTGACCAGGTGGGTAAGGAGAGTTTTGGGTAGTAAGAAGATTATAAAAGGCAATGAAAGAATAGTAAGACAAAAGAGATGGAGAAAGATCAAAAGTAAAGATACTTATTAAGTCACAAAATCCAGACTAGTAAATGGCTAAATGAACCCCATACCTCTTTAGAAAGCAGACAGGTTTGTCTTAAGTAAGACAATCTCCTCTTCCCAGTCCTTTGGTCCATACTGACCAAGAAGTGAGCTCACCTTCTTCCATCCTCCCTCCTAGTAACACAGGCCAGGCTAGTTCCCAGGGGAGGGTGTTGGGGGAATGGACCTTCCTTATGAAGCTTAATGTAGGTGAACAAGCCTCATGGCTTTCTACAGAAACAGCTATAATGCATATGGCTCTTGTGGAACAGATCTTTTCCCTTGGCTTCAAAAATCTGATTAAACTTTTCCTTACAGTTTTATGTTCGACTAAGACTGTGACTAAAACTCTGTACATGAAGGCAGGGATGAGAAGGTCAAAAGTAATAATGCTTTTATTATTAACTGAAAGCATCCCATAATCCAACTCATACTCCTTTCAAGGCTTAACAGGCTCTGATCTCTCTCCGGCTTCCCAATTCTCCTATTTCTATCTTTTCCTTCCTTTTCTTTTCGCTTCTCCACCACCACCCCCCCACACGCAATGTGTGTCCCACTCCCAATCCTCAGCACCGCTGCGGCACCTCTTCCCAGCCAGGGGGCACTGCAATCTAGGAAACCTAATGAATTCCCAGTTATTGCTTCTTAGGGCCTCAAAAACTCCTATCTCCCCCTGAGCTGTCCTCTACAGTGATATGAGAATGAAAGATCAGTCACCATGTGAGGAGAAAAATGTTTCTAATAGCTCTGCAAAACAACAGAGACATCTACTAAATTGTGGGCTGCATAGCTAGAAACTCTCATGCAGAGAACTTGAAAACTGCCAAGAGGAGAAGAGCGGAGAAAACTTTTCCGAGAAAACATTCCGAGGTCACACACGCTCAAGGAAGATCCAGTTAGCTTAGGTCTTAGTGCTAATGAAGTTCAAGTGGAGATCGGATTCCCCGAATAAGTAAGTTATCTTTGTCTGGAAGGAAAATATTACTGGCCACAGGCACTGTGTGGCATCTCTGCAAACTTCTCGCAGGTGTATATTCTTGGTTACCAGGGCCTGGGGAAAGTAGTAGTTGTGGCTCAACATTAACCAAGCTCTCTCCTAAAAACACAACTCCCATTCTACACGTTACCTCCTCAGAGGAGCCCAAGAGTGTGTCTTTACACTAGAAGATGGTGCTTTCCTAACCCAAAAATCTGGGCCATGTATACAGTGTAGTCACCAGTCTTCCCTTTCCATCGGTCTTGGCTTAAGCAGTAACTGGGACTGGGCAGCAAAGGTTAAGCTGAAGTTAAGGTCTATTGTACAGTCCTAAGAGTCTCGTGAATCCTAGGAATGGATTCGCACTGTCCCTGGCCACAGCCACCGCTCACATGCCTCTGAAATGCTACTGAGTCTGGCTATCCCTAATAGATGCCTAAGATAAGAGAATTTAAATCCATCTAAAGGAAAGAGGTAAAAAGGAATTTCAGTTTCTGGGAGAAATAAGAAAGAGCTGAATGAGAGGTATGGCATCCAATCTCCAAGATAACCCCCAGCGAGCCTTGCCTCCCGGTGTTCATACCCAGGTAAGCCCTCCCTACAATGAACGGAGATGACCTGTTGACTCGTGTAACCAAAAAGATTTTGCAGAAGTGAGAGAGTGTAAGTTATGATGCTAGAGCATAAAAGACCTTGGGGCTTCCACCTTGCTCTCTCCTGAATTACTTACTCTGGAGAAAGCCAGCTGCCATGTCATGAGGACACTCAAGCAGCCTTATGGAAGGATCCGTCTGGTGGGAAACTGAGGCCTCCTGACAGTAGTCAGCACTGACTTGTGAGCCATATATGTCGGCCGTGTTGGAATGGAACCCTCTGGCTCCAGTTGAGCTTTAGTAGACCACGGCCCTGGCCAACATCCCAACTGCGACCTCATGATGGACCATGGGCCAGAACCATCCAGCTCTAAGTTGAATTCTTGACGGACATAAACTTTATGAGCTGACACATATTATTGTTGTAAGCTGCTAAATTTGGGGTGATTTGTTACACAGTAGTAGATATCTAATTCAAGAGGTAATACAAGCAGGAGATGTACGGTGGACGTTGGATGAAACATTTTTTAACTATCGGAATCGTTCATTCCCTTAATATTTACTGAGTGCCCGCCGAGTGCTAGGTACTGAGTCTACACTTTATGTCATGCATTAATCCTGCTTCTGGAGAGAGAGAGAAGAAGAAGAAATACTGACAGGACAGGGTATATCAGAGTCACTATCGCATGGATCCCAGGGCCGATGTAAAAGTCAGTTAGGCTGACCTGGCTCCTGAGAGCTACGAATTCAAACATACTGGAGTCATAAAAACCTTTAAAATGATCCCTGTTGCTTTCAGCTCCACAGTGTTAGCTTTATCCCTTAAGCTTGAGGCTTTAAGCCCTGCTAAAACACAGAGTCTCTGGGAGGGCCATTATGAGTTTAGTATGGATGAATTTCAAATCCTTTTTAGAGAAGTAGTGTTGGGAAGGTCAGAAAATCATGGCACATAAAGGATTGTAGGACCTGCAGGGAGACTATATTTGTCAGGAGATAAATTTTGGAAATTTTATAGTCAAAGGCTAATGGGTACTTGGCATATCTAAAGCAAAAAATAAAATCCATTTTGTAAAAAAAAGAAAATCTAATGACAAAAATAATAGGCACAATTTACTGTATAATATGTGATTAAAACATATTTTCTTTACTTCTCAAAAGAATCCTACAAAATAGGTATTATTATTTCCACTAGACGAATGGGGAGACTGAGGCTTAGAAGATCTAAGTAACTCACGCAAGGGTGCATAATATTAAATGGCAGAGACTTATTTCGTACGAAGGTCTTTCTGGCTTCAAAGTTCATGGTTTCCTCGCCACATCACGCGTGTTAAAGAATATGGAATGAACATCATTTCTCCCTTTGCATCTCACTCAGACACTGGAAAAATCACTTCAGAAAATTCGAGCATGCTGTTTATATTTCTCTAACAGGTGGTTTATAAATTAAAAAAAAAAATTTCCTTTTCCGATGGTGTAAATGAAAAAATTATGTGAAAAATTATTAACAGATTGGAAGGGGAGAGGCCAACTTCTTTCAAGTGAATATGGGGCTTGATGAGAAGTTCTGAAAGTTGTTTTGGAAACCAGATTGCTGGCAACGTAACAGAACATGAAAACTCACAGCGGCAACTCACTTTCATACCATAGTCCACACTCCGGGAAGCACAGGGAGTGGCAGGAAGATGACCAGAGCCCTTCTTTCGGCAGGCCTGGACTGATACATGCATTTCCTACAGAACTTTGAAAGGCAGGAGACGTGAGGTGTGGCAGAGGAGCAAATACAATCTTTACAGAGGCGAACACCTCTTGGAATAAAAAGTTTATATCTCCTCCAGCCAAGCAAGGAAGGAAGTTTCCAATCACAGCGTTCACTAAACCTGATCCAAGCCATTTTGTGTCTGGCAGGAACACCCAGCCATAAGGAAAAAGTCTACTCTCTTCCCCAGGTCAGTCCTCTCCTCCATGCTGAGGCTACGCAGATGGAACTTTAACGCTGTTGTTTTCTTTCAACAAACATTATCCTCCTCCTCCAAACAGAGCAGTGAGCAAAGGCCTAGATCAAATCGATTACTGGAAAATTAGAATTAAGAGGTTAAAAAAAGAGTGTGTGTGTGTGTGTGTGTGTGTGTGTGTGTGTGTGTGTGTGTGTGCAGGCCAGAAGAACTAAGATGAAGATATGACATTATATCTTGTTTATCAAACCATCTTCCCGGGGGAAAAAAAAATGAGTGCAGTGTTGAAGAAGGCATCCTTCCTTTATGCTGGAGCTGCCTGGTCTCTGGCTAGCAGCCTGGTCCAAATGATCTGTTGAAAGGAGAGCTCTTACTCTCCTTGGGAAGAAGATGGCAATGATTTTCCTCTGGCATTATGGAAGACTGGAGCTTTATAAAAGCCTGTACAATATTCTACTGCCTTATTTGCAGCTTAAGAGAACTTCAGTTATTTCTGGGTAAGGATGACCTGAAACTTGACAACTCATTAACCAGAACTACTGGTTGATTCTCAACCTATTAACCTGAAATATACACCCATCGGACCCCTGACTTGGCCCTATCGAAACTGATGTCTCACTTGTAAACCTTCCTAGATATCAGAAATGGCCTCTCATTTCTCAAGGGAAAATCTCATTTCCTGTTGGAGTGTGATGGCTAAAGGAGTTCAGAAAAATATTTTAAAGACTGGAAGGAAGGCAAAAAGGATCTTCTCTCTTTGAAACAGACAATGGCCACTGTCTCATCAAATTTGAATAAGAACACAGAAGAACTTAGATTTAAGCTCATTAACATAATTTCATTTACATAATAATCATTTTCTTCTAAATGACCTAAATTTTGATGTCTTCACCTCCTCAGCACCTATCAGAATTACTTGGAGGGCTTACTGAAACACACACTGCTGGACCTAGACCCCAGAGTTTCTCATTCAGCAGGTTTGGGGAGTGGCTGAGAATTTAATTTCTAACAAGTTCACAGGTGATGCTAATGCTGTTGGTCTGAGACCACATTTTGAGAACTGTGTAGACCACATTGACCACCTGAACTGAATCATGTAAAAGTGATATATTTATTCAAAGGAACAGAAAGCTAGAAAGATCATCACTACCACGATAAGTGAAAAAAAATAAATAAATAAAGCCAAATTCAAAAAGCTGCATACTTACTGAACGATGTCCTGCAAATAACATTCTGGCAAAGGCAAAACTATGGGCACCTAAAAGGAATTAAGGGATTCTGGGAGTGAGCAAAGGGTTTGACTTTGAAAGAGAAAGATAACGGGAGAGTTTTGGGGGTGATGAAAGTACAGTATTTTATACTTCGATCGTGGTAGTGGTTATATGACTACATGTATTTGTCAAAACTGGCAGAAATGTACACTAAAACTGGTTATTTTTACTGTATTAAATATATCTTAATTTAAAAAAAAAGTGTGTGGAGGGGAGTAGATAGGGAGGACCTACTACATCTTAAGCTCTGAGTCAAGAGCTACTAAAGATACAAAGAACCACCCTGAGAACAGTGTAGAATGAACATCTGCCTGAAACATTTAAGTAGCCTACAACTAAGAACCTAAGTGAGCAGGAGACTGTAAACTGGGGTTCAGAGACAGCTGGGGCATCTGGTACAAACCTGGTCGCCAACGCTGTCTGGCTCTACCCTGAACCTGATGGCCTTTCATTCTCCCTCTCATGCCCTCACCACACTAACCAGGTCACTCTCCCGACTGCCCCTTACAGAAGTCACGTTTAATCCTCCCTCCAAGCTTCTAATGACATCTGTCCTCCTTCCTAGGACACAGTTCTTTCCCCCTCTCCTAATCTGGCTCATTCCCATTCTTCGATGTCTAAGTCTTCGATGAAAGCTTCACCAGAGCAGTCCACAGGGGCCTCCACCTCTTTGAATGACCATAGTACTTGGAGTCTTTACTATTTAATTTGATATACATTCATTAAACATTTAATATACACTTTGAGTACTCGATGTGGTTTTCGTATTATTTCCCCATCTACACTGCTAGTTACTTTAGAAAAAGCGGCCCTTAAGATTTTTGTATTCTTGCCCCCAACCTCACCCCTAACATTCCCACTGATTAGTTCTAACCATAATTAATTGAATGAAATACTGAAGTATCAACAATAGCAGGTAAGAGAAGCGATGCCTTTATCTACTTATAGCTAAAATATCTTTGTGAACTTTTTCCTCACGTACAAGGTGATGAAAATGTCTTTACACAAAATAAAACTCATCCCCGGTTCTAAACAATTTAACAATCTCTAATGACCCACAACAGTGCAGTAAGAACATGCATTTCTTGACGTGTAACTGTTTCCATGTATTAGAGTCCTTTCATGAGAGCACATTGAAATGAGGTTTGGATGGAAATAAGAGTTTGATTATTTTTTATTCTTATTCTTTTTAACAATAATCAAACAAATCCTATACATTTCTTTTTTCTTCTAGAAGTCTTTCGCCAAGGAACTTGAGTTAATATGCACCCTCTATGGCAGTTTTCTATTTCCATGCATGCTTATGTTTGAATTAGATAGGCCAATTTAATTAGTCCTTTAATCCCACAGAACAGCAATGCAAGAAGAGCATTATGCTGAGTTATTGCCATCATATTCAGTCTCATGTTATACTTCATTATGTGTACTTTGGTTATTTTACAGTAAAGTATAAATGGAAAATACAATACTAATAAGGAATTATATGATTTCAAAGAAATTATTTTTTTCTTCAGAAATTTTCTAACTGGTATTAAACTCTTTTAATTATGTTGAAGTTTTAATGGAAACCATGAGTCCTCACTTGGTTTAGATATACAGACTCCCTCGAATATTCCCATGGAGATGTGTGAGAATGGGTTTGAGACCTATGTCCTTCCCTGCTCAGAATCATTGGGGCTTCAGTGTGGGAGGGGAGAATTGAAAAGGCTTGGAAAGTTGAAGAGATCACTATCCAAACTGATAATTTTTGTCAAAGCTCAGTCCTTTCCAGTTATAGCTTAAAGTACGAGTTTAAGTATTATCCCCAGGTAGACAAAAGAGACAGGCAAAAGCCACTATACTATTGAGTATAAAAGAGACAAAAGAGACAGGCAAAAGCCACTATACTATTGAGTATAAAACAAAACCATCAGCTTAGCCTGTATCACAATCTCCTGCAGTTTCCTTAAAGCACAGGTTGCTGAGTTTCTATGCGGTAGGCTTAGGGTTGGGCCTGAAATCTGCATTTCTAACAAACTCCCAGGTGATGGCGATGTTGATGCGGCTGGGCCAACAGCTGAGTAAATTTTAAGCATCACTTACTGCCCTAGACTATGTCATCCTCTGGAACATCAGAATCATCTACTGAGAGACAGGAAAGAGTGCAAGAAAAAAAAGAGCAACAAAGACTTCATTTATCATTTGGCACTCTAAACTGCCCCTCCAACAAGGCAGCCACAAGGGGCCCCAGAGAGGGTGACTCCTGACGCATTTCTATAAACTGTCTCCAGGGGCCCAGGGAGTTTGCAGCCCTCACACCCATGAATCTCTGAAACAAGCTTCTACGACTATTGGGTCATCAGGAGGAGCATCTCCTGAAAGAAGGTAACTAAGACTAGAAGGTCAGCAATCAAGGGGACGGAGAGCGAATGGCGGTGTGAAGGACATGCAGGTACAAAAGGGAGAACAGCACCACTTAACAGAATGGTGCAATTCCACGTCCACACCGGAGCACCTGCTGTGCTGAGAACTGAGCCCAGCTCTGCGAGGGCCTGAAGGAGGCACTGTCAAGACAGCACATTACCCCCAGGTGAGGGGGCTGAACGCTGGACACCCAACCCTCCCCTCAGCAGCTCAGTTCTCAGGTGGTCACTTGGAGTTTTCACCATCTGGGAAACTGAGAAGCCCTCACTTATGGTTACTTTCTATGTTCTCCTAGTGAGAAATCTTGAGCCTCTCTCTCTATAGCACAAGAGGAGCTTTGAAAGAGTCTTTGGCTCCACCTCCAAAGATTCCCATTTAAATGGTCAAGGAATAGCCCTCCAAGAGGATTTTTAACCAAGTGTCAGAAGTGAGAACCACTGGTGAACCAGATCTGGGCTTCTTGGCCCAAAAGAAGTCTATGTTCTTACTCTCCCCATCGTTCATCAGGTGATGAGGGCATTTTCACAGCCAGGCGGTTTGTTTTACTCCAAAAACCAAGAGAGCTATAGAAAATGGCATTTAACTATGTCTCTTGTTTTTCTTATTAGGGAAAGTCATTAGATAAAATCACAGAAGAGGGGTGGTGCCGCTTCTTTGCTTTAGGTAAATCCATTCACCGCCCCCTAAAAACTTGACCGTCTCTGTGCTTCGCCCACATAAGCTGGTCAGCAGGTATACAAAAATTAGAATGCATTATACTAGCTCTCAATTAGACTCTCCTGGAGAGTACTGAAATACGCCAGTGCCCAGGCCACCCCGGACAACTGGATTGCAGCCTCCGGGAGTGGGGCCCAGGCAGTGGTATTTCTTTAAAGCTCACCAGGGGATAATAATGTGCAGCCAGGATTGAGAAGCACTGATGGAAAGAGTGGGTGGTGGTGCAATTAAAAATCAGGAGAGGCAAGGATGGACAACAGTATTGATGGAGCCAGTGGCATCTGACTCAGCAGCGACATTAAATAAGTGTTTGGGTTCAGAGTTTTTTGGGGCATGATTCAGAAATAGGTATTCCAGAGGAGGTATTCCAATGGAGGAAGGGAAGAAAAAGGAAAGGGAGTTGGTGTTCAAGGAAAGGAGAGAAAGATGATGTTCTATCCTAATTGAAAAGCATATGAAAAGCACCCTTGACTGGGAGCCTGGTACTGGAAGATAAGGTCTTGGTTTTGACACTAACCAGATATGTGGCCCCTGGGTAGGTCATGTCTCTTGCCTTGGTCTCAGCTTCCCCAAGACGAAATTACATGGGTGGCTGTATGTTTTCAAGTCACTTCTGATTCTGAGACTTTCCAGGGGTGTTCCATCAAAATCACTGGGGTGTTGTGGGCATTTGCCTGGATCTCGTGACAACGGGGGAGAAGATGGGGCTTCAGAGCTGAGCATCATCTGGGTAATTTAATACAAATGCTAAGGACTGAGAATTGATTGAGGGTAATTTTGGAGCTATCAATTATTTGAGAATTTCATTATCTCAAATACCACTCGGTAATGTCAAAAATGGCAGCTGGCTTGATCTTCCTGTCCACAAAATTAGTTTTTGGGGTGAACCCAGCCTACCATATAAAACAAATTCTCATACTGCATAGCTTTATTTGGCTACTGGTGTGTGTGTGTGTGTGTGTGTGTGTGTGTGTTTTGTTAGTTTATAAGATCCTTAATAGCAGGAACTGGTTGTCCCAAATAGAACCTTGGTGTTATGTGGCATAGCTTAAACAAAGCACTTTCAATGTTCTTTTTCTAAAAAAGTTGTTCTTAGAAAGCTGCATGTCAATGAAATTGCTATCAATCAAACCTAATTTTAAGTATACATTAAGTGCTGTCTAAGGGAGCCATGTGGTGAGTGCTTTTGAAGAGTGGCTAAGTTTTTTGGAAATGCTAATAATTACACCTTAATTCAACTGTTTGGTAAATCTAAATTTTAACATAGCAATTTCAATGTAAAATAGAGGTTATTTTATATTCTCTTAATTTGAACCCTTAATGAGGGGTTCAGGGACATATTATAATAAATTCTGTAGTTTGTGTTCCTTTAGAATACTTTCAGCAAAAGGAGGGTGTTTTATTGGTTTAAACTTTAATAAACTTCTTACATATACAGAACAGAATAGCAATGTCTTGTGTGGTACTTACAAGGCCTGGCAGACACATGGTGTGATGAATAAGCATAACTATCATGAGTTGGGGGCCTAGGTTTTCCCGCTCACCACCACCTAGTTGTGTGCTCTTGGCTGAGTCCCTTTCCTTTTCTGGGCTTCAGTTTGTTCATCTGTGTGATGAAGATACTGGACTAGGTGATTTATAAAGTCCTTTCAGCTCTGGCACTCAAGGATCTTAGGGTTCTTTGGAGAGTCTGAATCTCTGGGGTTGTCAAATTTTACACTCCTAAAACCACCCTATTAGTGCTTTAATCCATCTTGGCACAAGTTCGGAGGATGAGGTATGAGAGAACCAAGCTCACTGTATGTGATTGTGTAGGCTGTGCACTGAACAGAATCACTCAGCCTTTGCTGCCAGCACAGGGCTGCATTAGCTCCCTTGGGGCCCCCATTGTGTTAGGTGCTGCATGGTCTAGCCTGGCCCTGGTGATGGCAGGACCTTCAAACCTAAGGGCAGCAAAGCACAAATCTTGTGGTTAACAACAAAGTGTGGTCCCATGACAAGAGGGCTCCTCGCTGGGCCCAGAGAACGTTTAGCTCAGGTATAGAGATAATGTACACATAAATATAATGTAGTTTCAGTGAGAAGGTCAGGATTAGAGGGGAATTAGAGAAGCCCAAAGATTTACAAGGTAGAGGAACATATCTAAGGAGATGACTGTGACTGGAAACATTGCTTATTGAACAGTCCATATGAAGCTGTTTCTCAGAGCAGTGGTCCCCAACCTTTTTTGGTACCAGGGACTGGTGCTCCTATGAGAATCTAAGGCCTGATGATCTGAGGTGGAGCTGAGGTGGTGATGCTAGTGCCGGGGCGCGGCTGCAAATACAGGTGAAGCTTCCCTTGCTGACTTGCTGCTCACCTCCCACTTAACAGGCCATGGACTGGTACCAGCCCGCCTAGAGCCCTGGGTTAAAGTTGGGTCAATCAATGGTTCTGACATGCTGCTTATTAGGGTCACCTAGAAACCTGGTGCAACCACAGACTCCTGAGCAATTCCCCAGTCTCATCAGGTGAGGCTTGAAAATCTGTAATTTCAGTTGGCTCCCCAGGAAATCTGGTGCAGCCAGCACAGCACTGGACGGCATTAGTGTTTGAAGAACTCTGGTTTAGAGCGATCGCCCAGGCCTTGGGTAAGGTTTAAGGCTATGTAAAGAATTGGAATACAACTCACAATCATGACCAGTGATAGACTACACCAGGGGAAGTACAAGGACACTGTTCGGGGCTGTCATGGTGGTCAAGTAAATACCGTCCCAGGCAGAAAATCTGGGGCCACCCGGTGGGCAAAGATAGGTCAAAGAAATGAACCTGGTAGTTTGAAGGTATTTAATTAGGGGAAGCCAAGTTCTCAGAGGTACTCAAGGAACACCAATCCTCCCACTTGTCCTCCAGCTGCTGGCCCTCATCTCTGAACACTTCTCACTTTGAGCCAATAGGCGTGTGACCACACTGACCTGCATCCCACCCCCGGGTACCTATCTCTCTCTGCCTTGAATGTGCTCGCAATAATCTTTTCTTTTCTTTTCTTTTTTTTTTGTATTTGCTATTATTTTTATTGTTAATGATAATAAATTGGACCAAAACCCTCCTGCCAGGTACACAGAAGAAAGTTGAGGCTGAGATTCCACTTTTTGGTCTAAATCTCTCCTGCTGTCTCTCAGAGAACACTGTCGAATAGGTAGGCTGGTCTGGGCTACAGGGAAGTGCTATTTATGAAAAAAAGAGAAAGCACAGAAGAATGAGACAGGCAGGGTCAGGAGACCTGGATTCTGGTCCCAGGTCTGACTAACTCACTGCCGGTGTGGGGCAGTCCCCTGCCTTCTTTGAATCGAGGGACCTCCCTGGAAATGAGGGGAGTGGCCCGGATGACTCCGGAGCCCTGTACCCTAAGATGCACTGGCATTCAGAGGATGGCATATGTTCAGTCTCCTCCGCCGAGGGTGTGTTGTAGGTCTAAAAGTATGCAGGGCGCTGCCCATCATCACGTGTCCTGTAATCACAGGTTATCCAGTCATCTCCGCTCCCTTCTTCTAGCTGTAAGTTCCAGGAATCATTTTTACTCCATTACTTATTAGAGACTTGGCCTGTGGCATCAACAAAACAAGCATCTGGTTGTCTTTGGGGAAACTGGGGCAGAGTCAGGAATAAACCTAGTGATGACCTCGAAAGCTATTTTCTCCTTACCCAGAATTCCCTATACAAATATGCTGTGACACCTTGATCAGCTACCCTCAAAATTAGAAAGGGAGAAATAGAAAAAAATTAACTCTCAGTAAGTGTAACTGTAATTCTGTAATTTTTAAGATTAAAAAAAGGTGAAAATCAAAAGCAGTCATCTAAAGATCAGAGATTAGCTGATATCCATTACATGGTAATATATTACATGATCTATAAAGCAGTGATCTATTTTTATACCTACTATTAAAACTAAGCATTAATTTTTGGGAAGTATGTTGATTTTACTAAAGGTATACATGCCAAAAACAAAACAACAACAACAAAAAACCTAAGCTGAAGATAGCTTCAGCATTTGGTTAAAAATTCATTTTGCCTAAAACCATCTTTGTTATGTTCCCCAGGATACTAATTAGGAAAATTTTTTCTAAGGATTTATTTTAGGCAAGTTCAAAGAAAATTTAACTCAGGAAGAAATTAAAAACCTGAATAGATCTATAATCATTTTTAAAAACTCAATTAACTCAAAAATCAATGAATTTCTAATTTAAACCTCAATAGGTTTTTCACAGAATTTGAGAAGTTGATTCTAAAATTCAGAGAAGACAAAGGGCCAAAAATAGCTCCTTCCCCTGCCCCCCAAATTAACAAATAAGAATAAAGAATGGGAGCATGCTCTGTCAGACATCAAGATTTGTTTCACGGCCAAAGCTACTAAGACAATGTGTACAGGCTTAGGGATGGATAGATTCAAAGAACAGAATAGAGATCTGAAAAAAGAAAGTCAGTGGAGAAAACATGAACTGATCTCAGCATGATCTTAGGTACACAGGTTGACAAAAGGGGAGGAAAAAAGAATTAGACTCAAGTGTAAAAATTAAAAAAAACATTAAAACTTTTACTTAAAAAATAAATAGAAAAAATATCTCTGTCATTTAGAGAGGGAAAGATTAAACAATGCAAAAAGCGCAAGCCAAATATGTGTGAAACTGCACAGAAGACGCCATAAAGTACAATGACAAGCCACAGACACCGTGAGAAGATATTTGCAACACATAATAGATTCCGATTTAGTTGTTCAGTATACTATATCGAAAACTCCTACTATCAATAAGAAACCAATGATCTAAAAAAAAAAAATAACCAAAAGATATGAATAGTTTCTTCTCAGAAGACATACAGTTGGCCAATAATCCTAACAGGATCCTCAACCTTACAGGTAATTGGGGAAATGCAGATTAAAACAATTATAAGATGCCACATTATACTTATCCACTGGCAAAAATTAAAATCTGACATTACTAAGTGTTGATGAAAATGTAAAGAAACAGATTCTTACACAGTGCCAGTGGGGATGTGAACTAATATAACCATGCTGAAGAACAATATGGCAATAATGAACTACGCTGATGACGTGTATATCCTATAACCCAGTTGCTTCCTACGTAAACTCTAGAGAAATTAGCACACATATATCCAACACACACACACACAAAGATGTTTACTGGAACACTGTGGTAGTAAAACACTGAAAACAACTTAAATGTCCACCACTGAGTGAATGGATAAAAAGTATGATTTTGTCATACAAACAATATCATCTAGTAGTTAAAATGAATGAACCAGATCTACTATAACACAGACTAATCTTTAAAACATAATGTTCCCTTTAAAAAATTATAAAAGAATATGTACAATATGATACCATTCATATAAAATCAAATTCACAAAACGTTTATAAACACACATATTGCAAAACAAAAAACAAATATATAAATGGACTAAATATCAGCCCAGTGGTTGGTTACCTCTGGGGAGAGAGGGAGAGCAGGGTCCCTCCACAAGGGGACGTCAACTGTATCTGACGGTTTCTTTAACAAAAGCCAATGAAAAAGATCCAAAGCAAATATTAAATTTTTATATTTGCTAACTAAGGGTAATTATTCTTGTTTTTTCATCTATTTTTGAAATATCTCCAATATTTTAAAAGTTTCTGTGTGTCCATGTACCAATGAGCGTTTGTTTGAACATGCCACATTAGTGTATAGCAAAGACTTAACCTCGGTCCACTGAATTTGGACATGTGACACGTGAACACTCACAAGTGATTGTCTTGCACAGTACAACTTTAAAACAGATACGATTTATAGATGAACTGTTCCCTACAGCTGTAGTTATTAGCCGGTGTTTAACATGTCGACAATAGACATTTATGTGAGAGGGAGTTTTATCACTGTGCAAAGAGGACACTGCTTGTTCTCTCATTTCTTCCTCCTTCTAAGCTGCGTTCACATCTCAAACTTTATTGGGTAAAATAGGCTAGAAAATAGGCTATAAACATCATTGAAAGAAATTTTGACAGGTTAGTCCCACTCCAAAGAAATAATCCTAAAGACAATTTTTAGTTCTGTAGAAATGCTGTCGATAGTCACGGCAACAATCTGGAAAACAGAATGTCTACCAATTGGAAAATTAAGCAAAATATCAAACTGAGAGACTATAAATAGTTATAAAGACTATGTAACAAAATGGACAAGTATTTGTTAAAAAGTATGGTGATATGACTACTCTAAAATCACATAAAACTATTATCTTCCAGTAGTTGAAGATCAAATGATATGTAACAAATAAAATAGCTATATTTACATTGTATTACTAAAAAGATTATTTTAAATTTTTAACATTTTCTTTTTTTGGTAACAGCTTTTGAGATATAATTCACGTACCATAGAACTGACATATTTAAAGTGTACCTTCAATGGTTTTTAGTATGTTCAGCTGTGCAATCATCTCCACAGTCAATTGTAGAACATTTTCATCACCTCAAAAAGAAAACCTTTAGCAGGCATCCCCCACTTCCCCCTCTCCAGGCTACTGGCAATCACTAATTTACTTTCTATTTCTACAGGTTTCCCTATTCTAGACACGTTACATAAATGGAATTATCCAGTATGTGGTCTTTTGTTCTGGCTTCTTATACGTAGCATAACATTTTCAAGGTTCATCCATATTGTAGCATGTATCAGTACTTCGTTTCTCTGTATTGGTAAAAAATATTCCATTGAATGGATGTACCAAATTTTATTTATGTGGTACTATTTTTACAATAACAATATACTATGTGATAGAAAGAGGCTCAGAAAGTATTCTGTCTATCCTATACTGATGTGAATTACTTTTGGTGGCTGATAGGGTATCTTAGGGGAGCTAATCATCTCATAGAGTCTAGGTCTGCTGGGTCATAATTGGGACTTAGCTGGTAGGTAGGGCATGCCAGATGGGAGGGCCTGGGATCCAGGGACCAAAAGTCTCGAGGGGGCAGAGCTGACAACTGGTACAGTCTGGTAGAGAGAAAGGGAAGCAAAGAAGAGTTTCTAGCACAAGCAGGAGGCAGCTGGACAGGCAAGAGTTAGGAAGGAGAGTGAAGGGCAGAAAAGAGGCAGAGGTGCCTACAGGTGACCAGCTGCCCAAGGAGGTCCAGGCACAGGAGCGGGGTCCCAAGCATGGGACTGGGCCCAAGAACAGGCCCAGGTGTATGGAAAGCCCTGGGACACTGAGCAGGAGACCAGGACGTGAACCTCTCTGCAAGACCAGAGCAGGTCCCAACTAAAGAGAGCTTGGTCAAGGCAGAGCCAGGCTACTCGACCAGGGGTTTGCGGCCAGAGAAAGACCAGGGGTGGGAGGACTGAGAGGATGCTGTCCCCTGGGCCCTGCAGACTGAACCTTAACAGGAGTTAAGGGTTACAGAAACCATGCAACTCAAAGGGCTAGGAAGGAGGAAGCAATTTCATAATCATGGTAACAACAGGCGCTACTGATTATTTGCTGTGCACCAGGCGTGGTGATAGGTGATTTGACACATATTATCTCATTAATCTCCACAAACCACTTACAAGGAAAGTACATTGTTACCCTAATTTTATAGGTGAGAAAATTAAGGCTTAAGGAAGTTAAACAATGATACAATAGAAAGTAACAAAGCAGGCTCTGAACTCAAGTCTGACTCCATAGCCTACGTCTACAATTCTGAGGGTGGCAGTAACATACGGTTTGCTGAATCCACATCAGACAGTTCTTAGAGCTCTTCGCAACTACAGGCCAAAACAAGGCCACTTTACATCACATGGTGTGTAGGAGTTGGGGCCCTCTGGAGGGTGGTTATAGCTAAGGTTTGCACTGGGGTGGCATCCTGAACTGATCGGGAATGTGGTCATACACACCTTTATTTGGACTTATTTTCCACAGAAAGCCTATAGGGCAGGCAGGGGAAGATCAGCCCAGCAAATCATGCTGGTACCTTTGTCACAATCTGGTTCCACTGACCCTAACCCATCTCCTCACACACTTTGACAGGAACTTCTCACAACTGGCTGTTTCCCGGGACAGCAGCGTGGATCTCAAAAGATTAAGGGGTAGTGGGCTGGCAGGGTGACTCCCCCCACCTCTCACCATTATTGACCTTTTTCTTTGAACAAGAAGACTCATGTCTCTGGTATTAGACAGCTCTGTTCTCCAGAATCTTGCCTTCTCTCCCCTTTGGAAAGATGTTTCGGCCGTATACACTTTACCCGCAAATCCCAGGAAAAGCTGAGCCGGCATGTCCCAAGGTTCTGACTTGGGTCATTTATAACCCATTTCATTTCCATAAAATTTAAATGAAAAGTAGATTCAGGTAAAGCAAGCCAGAAAACAAATGGGAAGGCAAATAGGCCAAATGGCCTTCTTATACAGTTAGTCAAAGACTGACTGAGCATGGCTCATGGCCACTGATAATCTTAACAGAGGTTTCAGGGCCTGGAGCCTCATAGTGGCAGGGATTTAAGAAACACGGGGCTCCTCTGGGCTCCTCTGCAGTGTGGTCCTGCAAACTCTGCTCACCTTGCTTGGTATTTAGCCAATATCCCGCACCCTGGAAGCCCTCTGTCCGGTTCATCATAATCAACCCTCACCTTGCAGATGAGGAATTAATGGCAGCGCTACTCATTAATAAACACAAAATAACTTGCACAAACAGACCACTGAGTCCACTCCGTTTTTTTGGCCTATCACCTCTGCCATCCAGTACTGGACTCACACGTGGGCATAAGTGGCCCTTCATGTGGTCTCACTGAAGGAGATGGAGAAGCCCCTCACCAAACACTCTTCCCCAGAAGTGCCTGACAGTCTACCATTAGCAAGTCATTCTTGCCTCTGAAGAGGCTGTACCAAATAGAGACAAAGAGTCTTGGCTTTGGAGCCTGGATTCTAATTCTGGCCCTTACCAGCAGGACACAATTACACAGCCGCTCTTTAAGAGATCTATCTATCAGTATCATAGTAGTAATAATAGTAGCATTTGCCTCATGGAAAGCACTGAGCACAGTGCCTGGCACATAGTATATGCTCAATAAATGACAGCTGTGGCTTTGGTTGTTATGCTGTGTGTCTCTCTTAGGTCCTCCTCTAAGACTGACATCTCCCCGGAACATGTCCTAGTCTTAGTGCATCGGTGTGTCAGTCATTCCCCTGCCTAATCAGAGGAATCCGTAGCAGCTGAAGCCTCAGGGAAGGGCAGCTGGAAGAGGAGCAAGAAATGGAAGAACCGTGACTGGAGAGGAAAAGGGGCAGAATGGCATGGCTGGGAGCATGACGACAAGTGTCTTCACTTGACTGAGGGCCTCGTCGGTATCCATAGCAAAATAGTTTTGGGGGTGGGTAGAACTCACCCACCCAAATCTCTAAGGATTTACAAGTGAGGTCACTTCAATTTTTTAAAAAATTTTTAAATTAAGGACTGATTTACATAAAGTGGAAGGCATAGATCTAAAGTGTACAAGTCAGTGATTTTGACAAATGTATACAGCAGTACAGCCACCACCCTAACCAAGCTGTCTTTTGTGTGCTGGCTCAGGCTTTCACGCAGAGCTTACACATCAGGAACCCCCACTGAGGAAGACACAGACCTTTCCTCATGCCTGAGGCCATCGCAGTGTGTGCAACAAAAGTGGCATCGAGAAGTCGGAATGGAGTCAGTGGAACTAGAGTAGTGAAGCAGAATGGGGAGTAGAACTGAGTCACCGACTAACTGATTCAGTCCTGAAAGGCTGTGGTGTCAATGAATCTGGGCAAGAATCTGCATGGAATGGGCCTGTGGGAGTGTCACAGTGGTCGAGCTCTGGAATTGACTCATGACACCTAGATTCTTTCCACACCTGACGGAGCCGTCAACCCACTATCTGTCTTTGCATAAATCACACCACAGCTCGGTGCCTCATTCTCTAAACCTTGTAAAACAATGAGAGTGGACTGAACGCTTTTCTGTGTCATTCTGGCTCTAGCAATTAAAACAATCCTGTGCTGATGATCTAGACAGGGCAGTTTCACTGCATGATGACTCCAAATTCTCCTTCGTTCACTTAACATAGACACAGTGCCCACTTCCCACCCCGCAACCCCCAGCAGCTGTTTGGTGCATTCTGCAAACTGGGACTCTTGATAAAGAGGACCCAAGAAAGCAGGCGTGGAGACTCAGTTGATGTCAAGATAATGTAACTCAGCTGACACATTTTTATATCCTAGTGTCTGCTGAGAACTTCATACTTCGCTGTCCTCTGAAAAGGCATTTGGGACAGTGGAACTAGAAAACATTTAAGAAAAGAATAAAAGTGATCTGGAAGTAAGAAATTCTCTGTAATCCCAAAGATGTTGGGTCTTTGTAGGAAAACTAGTTCTCATCTTGTCCGTCCAAATTCTAACTGAACTGCAAGGCCCAGTTCAAACGTCACCGTCTCCCGGGAAGCCTCTCCTAAGCCCCTAGCTAGAGAGGCCCATGGTGAATTCCTGTGGCCCTCTGCTTGCACCTTTTTATACGCATGTACCCGGTACTATCGTTACATGCATGCAACTCCTATAGACAGGCTGAGATAACAGGTTATGGTCCTTTCAAATTTTCACAGGCTGGTTAAGTGCTTTGTACATGTTAAGTACAAAATCCTTTTTTAAAATGAAGAAATAAATGTCAGGTTTAGGGTAAACTGAATTATGTCTCTCTCTTTTTTTTAATTATGTCTTTTAACGAAGGAATTTATGTCCTATAATTTTCAAAAGTAGAAAACTACCTGAAATGAGGTCTTAAATCCTCCTGAATCCTCACCGCTGTGTCCTAGCCCACAAGATGCATCATTGTCTTTCGCTAAAATGATTGTCAATTTAGAAAATACTATAAAAGTTGAAAGATTATCTGCACTAGATATTAAAATAATTGTGTACATTTGCACGGCACTTTGAAGCGTGTAAGAAAACTGCAGTGGCAGCTAACTTCTGGGCGTGGGAGTGAGAGCTCAGGAAGGTCTGGCAACTTCTATTTCACTCCTGAAAGCACTCTTCTGTATTGTTAGACGTTTTCCTGTAAGCATATATGGTTGTATTATTTAAACGATGTTTAATGAAAGCTAAAGTTTACAGAGACTTTTGACAGGTATATTCATTTGGTTATATGTATTTAATTACCTGTATAATTAAATACAATACATATGATGCATCATAATGCATTTTATTGTTGAAAAAATGGAATCTCAAGGTTAAATAACTTGCCCAAGAGTTAATTACAGAATCAAAAAACAGTGTGCTTATGTAACAAAAAGTACAGGAGAGGGAAATTTGTATTCCATTCATATTCTGGTCCGTCCTATAAGGACCTTGTCATTAGGCCAACATAATTTATTAAGTGCACACCCTGGGCCAGGACCTGCTGTTCCTGTGCACATCACCAGGGACTGTGCACATCACCATGGCTGCACGTTCCTTCGGACATGACACATACATGAAGTATACAAGAGACTTGCTCATTTATGTCACCTCCTAAATGGATTCTAGGAAGGAAATGTTGCCTGTATTGGTTTTTGTTTTCACCTGTACAATTTGGAAGCCATCAACCAAATGATGTTATCCTGTTCCACGTGTAAATTTTTTCCAGGCATCTCAGGGTACACCCAGATAAGCACTGTCTTTGGAACCTAACTGGCACAATGATTCATTCTGTCAACATTTAACAGGTAGAAATAGAATCAATGTCTTATTGGCTCTGCCTCAGATGAAAATGAGAAGTAAAAAAAAAAATTAGTTTTTAATGTCTGGTTCCTACACATCATGGATCAGTCCAGGGGTGTCATGTCTTAAAAAGTAACTAAGAACAGCGATTAGGTCTGGTGTCCAAAAGTTTGCCCGGATAGTTTTGTTGGAAAGATGGAGCCCACTGAGACAGAACTTTCAGCTAACTGCAGCCTCTTGCTTGGGTCTCCTGTGTTAATCAGTGTAAAAGAGCTAAACTTCCCCCCAAACAAGTGTCTTTTATCCCAGTGAACAACTTCCCCATAATCAGTGGATTTATCACATCCTAGCTAGAGCCAGCCTGGAAAAGCTGTCATGGCTTCATAAAATCCCAGGCTCAAGTGGACCTTGAAGGTTATCTAGGTGAATAACTTTCCATCACGAGAGTCCCTCTCGGCTCCTCCAGTGTATGCTTGAATGGGCTAATTAGCAGGCTGCTACTCGCTTAAGAGTGCGTGACTTTAGCTCGGTGGGTTCTCAGTCCCTCATCAGATGGAACTGTGCTGTCTGAATTTTCCCTCCTCTCTCCCTTTTTATTTCAATTATCCATCCTTTGAGGTCCCCTTGAAGTCCTGCTCCTTCATTCAAGATCTTCCACTGACCTACTCCCTCCTGGCCCTCCTTCCTCTGAGCTGCACAGTCTGGCGGGTTATAAATAACTGTCAGTGCTGAGTCTGACACAGGTCTGCACTATCTCCGAATCCAAATACTAGGTGTCTTAAGGCTAGAGACCATGTCTTTTCCTCTCAGGTCACCTAATCTATAGATGGCCATACCGATGGTGTCCGCCCAAAACTTGTGAAATGCGCAGAAAATGCCCTGGCCACTCCTCTCCAGTGTTCACTTATGGACTGTATGCTGACTTCCTGAGGCCCAGGTCTGATCCCATCCATCAGAATGGGTTAAGGCAGTCAACAAGTAGCCACTAATGCTTCTCCAAGGGACCGACTGTGCTGCTAATTCCCCTTCTGTTTCTGGGAGCGTGTGTCCCTGCGTTGGATTACCACACGAGTCACTTTTTCAGTTGGGAATTAGCGTCTGTTAAGTTTTCAGTCATTGTAGGTTATTAAGCAAAAGGTGCTTAAGAGTGTGTAGTATGTGTGTGTGTATGTGAGTATGAGAGTGGGAGAGTTTGTGTTTGTGAACAAATATAAGTGTGTGTGGAGTGAAGGTGAGTGTGTATGTGTAAAGTGCATGTGGTATGTGGGTGCAGTATTGTGACGTGTGTGTCAGTACAAGCATGAGTGTGTGAGTGTGCAAATGCATGCTGTGTGTATAGTGTATGTGCATACACAAGTGTATGTACATGCCACTGGGCACAAGCCTTTGCTAACGTTCTGATTGAAATGTTGTTTCTTCTATTCCTTGGACCTGCGTGGATCAACTAAGCCAGAGGTCTCCAAACATTTTTGACAGCAAATGCCAGTAAAAATTTTTTGATATAGATTTGCTTATGTTATAAACATATACTAGTGGCCATCCATATATTAAACATTAAAGTGAAATCACTTTCTTGTTTCCTTGGCAAGAAAATAAACACGTATCCCGGTAGCTCATCTTGCCTAGCCTGTGTTGACTGCAAATCCCACAGTCAAGGCCACTCTGCTAACACACAATGGCCCCTACTCTGGGTCCTCACCCTACTTCTAGA
>NW_024349800.1:36368007-36445760 GCF_902729225.1 Pteropus medius
GCTGAGGGCTTGCTTTGAGTCACTCAAAGCAAATACCAGGCGATAAACTGGAAATGGGGTGTGTGTTCACTTGCTCCTGAGGATAACCTTTAGTTTGCACTGCTGATGCCAATTTCTAGAAGCCTATAAGTGAGGTACAAGAGATGCAGAGATGAGCTCTAAAACGTGAAGCCAACTAAACAAGGAGATTCTTTGAGGTTATATGGGGGCAGGGGTTCATATGTTTCTGAATGTACTTGTTGGCAGTTCACAGCCAGCCCAACGTGATGAGGGGCTGGAATACACCACATCTAAGAAATGACAGCAGATTCCCGCAACAATTTACAAGTGTGCCTTAAAAGAGCATTAGCCAACTGCTGCTGGAATCATTTAAAACTTTTTTAATTCACTGCATTTTCTCTTAATGACACGGAATTCAGAATGTCTTCTTGGAAGCCTTAGTAATCTAGTGAAAGAGAGTGCCCAGATTTTACTCTACAGGAGAATACAGTACAAAATGACGAGAGGACAGTTAAAGGTCCACTCCAAGGCCTGACCACCTAACAGGAGTAAGGCTCATTAGGGAATGAAATGGTGAACCCCGAGGAAGGTGGCAGTGCTGGCTTTATACAGGACTGTCTCTTGTCTGTCACTACTGGGGTGCTACTAAGATAAACTCTTGAGATGTTTAATTAATAACGTTTCACACTTGCATCAAATTTCTTTTCTCCAAACACACCTATATCCACTATTTTACTGAAGACTCATAGTGATCTTATGAATGAGGCTCAGAAGAATTTAATGTATAGTTTTTTTTTTTTTTTTACATTATCCAGAAGAAACAACTCAGAGAGTGACAGTCTAGCACCTCCTCTACACTGGCAGGATGCTCTGGGCTGGATTTCACTGGGACAGAAGCAGTGGGGTTGGTTGAGGTCGAAGCCAGTGGGGAATCAGTCGACTGCACTGGATTCTGGAGTGCTGACTCAGCCACAGGACTCCAGGAGGGCAGAGAGCTAAGTGCCAGAGTGAGTTACAGGATGAGGTGCCCACCATGCCTGACTGGGTGAGAAGACTGGCCTCTGCCCTCAGGGGTTTACAACCTAATATATCACACACGGAGCCAATGTTTCTGAGACATGTAAATGTGAGAAGAAAACTGGCGTGATTTTGTAAGTATAAGCTTTCTCAGTTTAAGCAAATCTGTATGTGTGTTCCTTTTTGTTCCGAAAGTTGCTGAGTAAGATAGGATGCAATGAGTTTATGGTCAATTAGTCAAGAAAAGATAACATTTAGGCAAAAGAGAAGGAGTCCTTAAGTTAGGAAAGAATGCAAATTGGAGGCCAGGAAAAATTTGCTCACTGAATAAACAGCTGCCACAAGGACTGGGGCCCGGCGGGCGGGCGGGCAGGGGGGGCAGGGTGGGGCGGGAAGGGTGAGTAATAAATGTTGAAAGGGCCCCAAAGTCAATCATGCAAGCAAGGTAAGTTCAGGAACATTTACAGATTAGGTAGGGGCAATGCAGGTTCTGATTTGCCTGAGAGAGTCCTAGATTTTGCCTGTTTTCCCAAAATAGTTATGCACAGTGCCACTCTTCACTCTCAGCTGTGTCCCTTCTCGCAGGATAAACCATGCAGTCACATTCTCAAGAGCCGACAGCGTGCACTGAATTGCTAGACAGCACCACTTTCAGCCAAGCGGTCTACACCGGCTTCTCCATTTGCACAGCCTCTCCCAGGGCTAAAAGTCACCCCTGTCAGCCGGCCCCGAGGTGGGAGAACTCCTGCTCCTCCTGAGCAAAAGTTTAGCATGGGAGGTTACAGTTTTATTCTGGGGCTACACTGGCTCCCCAGATCGCAAGAACAATAGGGGTGAGGAGAGGAGAGAGAGAAGAGGTGGAGGGGGGAGGAACCGCTGAGATTTGTTGGTTAGGGCCCTCTGAGCAATGTTAATGGAGAGGAAAGTAGAGCTTGCTCTCACTGTAGAGAAGCCAGCGGGGTGGGGTGGGGTGGGGTGAGAGGACCTGGGTGCATCGAGGCCTGTGTTCTGCCTCCAGCTCCCACAGCCAGTTGCTGAGCCTCCGTTCCTCCTCTCTGAAATAAGGGATGCGAGTATCTGCCTTCCAGAGTTAGTTTCCTCATCTCTAAAATAAGAGATAATATCTGCCTTTAGAATGTAATTGTTATAAAGTATAAGACACAGAGCAGGTACTCAATAATGGTAGCTGTCATTGGAATGATGATGTGTACCTAAGAGGAATTTTCCTAAAACCAAACCACCTAAAATGTGGGGCCCATCAGGTTTCAGCCCCCACCCCACAACACTGTAGCCTAAGTCATCCTCAGGCAGAGATACAGGTGGCCAACAGGAGTATTCACTTTGTGATGTTGGGGTTGGGCCGAGGGATACAGCTTTGGCTAACACACCAATGGCATCTGTTATAAACCCCGCCCCCCGCCAAGCAGGTATTTTTATTTAAACATAATTACATAACTACACACAAAGGAAAACTTTTTAAGTAGATATAAACAAATATGAATGGAAGTTGAATCTGTTCTTCCCAAAGGGATCACCCTGCTCATTTCCTAGGGAGCACATCTCCTCTCATGATCAGTGCTGGAAAAACCCATAACAGAGATCCGAGCATCTCTGGAGTTCAAAATACAGGCGCTGTAAGTCTCTTGTCCATACCAAGCCCCGGTCTCAATGGTGGAGACTCAGTGCGTACTCCCAGCAGGTGTTTGGCAAATGCCTGCTGACTGCTGCCTGAAAGTGTAAAGGGGACAGGCAGAGCAATAGCTTTTGTCTCTGCTACTTTTAATTAAAAACATGCACTTGTGAGGCTGTGGGTTGGAGGAAGTCTTCCAGAACTGGGAGGGAGCATACCCTACACTGACATGGGACCCCAAAACTATGCCTGACAACTGAAGTTGAACAAGGCCTTAAGATGCTTAACGGTTAAGAAATAGAAGTAAAAATAAAAAATTTAAAAAGAAATAATAGCAACAAACAATCAAAGATTATGCAAAACGTCTGCTCTTAAAGGTGTGTGCAGGGGCTGCAAGCTGCCCACTGCATTCCCCTGCCTTGGTGTAAGGAAAACCTGGCTGCATTTTCTAAACACGTCCACTAGGGCCACACGGGGGCGCTCGAGTCAATGCCTCGGATCCAGGCTTCCCACCCGCTTCCTCTGAGTAAAGTGAGAAAAGGCGTTGGAGGACGATGACCGTGAGCAGAGAGGTGCTACTGGATGACTGGTTGCTTGGCCCACTGCCACCAAGGCAGTGACTCAGGCTAATCGGCCTTGGGTGTTTCAAAACTATGTGCATGCCAGCCTAAAAGGTTTTCCCCTCACTTTCTAAGCACTTTCCCAGCACCGTGGCCTGGAGCACAGGTTACTGTTATCACGCCAGGGGAGGGGAGCTCAAAGGATGGAGGAGAATTGAATTAATAAATGCAATTTACAAACAAACAAACAAAAAACAACTTCCTAACATGCCACAAGAAGAGCAAATGAATACTCCCAAAGAAGGACCTTGAAGGACAGTAGGCTGGGGGTGGGGGTAATAGCCTGTTCTTCAGTGTGTCACCACAGTGTCCTTGGCATGAAAGGCATGCTTGCCCTCAGTGCCTGCCAGCTCTGGTAGAGTCCAGCTTGAGAAGCAGGGCAGCAGGCTGGCTCCCAAATAGAGCAGTGCTGAGCTTCTGGAACAGATGGTCTCCCACACCCACAGGCTATACCTTCACCAACCACTACATACGCACACGTCCACACCCAGGGGACAGACCAGCAGCCCAAACACACAGCATCACCAGGCACAGCAAGGCACACGCAAGCCTGGGCTCCAGCTCCAGGGCACAGATTGGCATGCCTTAAAGATGAGGATGGATCCCAAAAGCAGATAAATTAGAAGAAGGTGATTTAAATCACCAAACTATCACAGAAGAATTCAGTAAGCTGAGATTCTTTAAAAAATGATTTTAGAAAATAAAAATACATTTTTATTTTTTAAAACATGGAGTAGAATGTGAATTTTGAAGTATTAATATTATTATGTTTTAAGACAAAATAGTACTTCAAAGAGCTGAGGTCAGCTGGGGGTGGGAGGGTGTTCATTACCCTCTGCCCTCTTACCTGTGATGAATAAACAGAGCTTGCTTAATAAAAAGTCAATTAAAGCAGAAGATCATGCAAAAATAAGACATACATACTTTAAATATTTTAACTGACAGCATACATTCAAACTTAAAACATTTATCTGAAAAATATATACACACACACACACACACACACATACACACACCTCTTGGCCAATAATATAAGACTAAGGACTTTTCTTTATGCACTCTCTTTCATAGATAATAGATTATCTATGATTTCTAATTTAGATTTCTCTATAGTGGAACAAAAACTTAAAGATATTTATGAAACAATCCAAATTTAAAGTCTTTTTAGAGCTTATTATATATCCCTACCACCCTGCAGGATTTTACTGTTTTCTCTCACACACATAATTTGACAGTAATTTTATTAGCAACTCATCTTCATTGACTCTTTCCAACACATTCAACTTTGTTTTTATAGGAACTTTTTTTTCATGCTCATACTTCATTAGTTTAAATGAGACCGAATCAAATTATGTAATCACAAATAAGAACAACAAACACAAGTGACTTTTGATAAATACACAACTAAAACGCTAGGGACAGCACGGTGTTCTGGAGAACAGGCTGCTACACTATAACTGAGCGCTTTCAAGCATAACCTCGGGTATCAGTCAAAAGGACTAGGAGGCAGAGCTAATTTAGAAAGTCAGTAAAGTGGAGACAGGTTAAGAGAACATCTCCCCAACTTTAGTGGAAATGTCTGAAAAGTCACAGACTCTGCATTTATAAGATGGCCAAATTTATTAGATATAATTTACATGCAACTCTTCAGAAAAACAAATATGAAGCCCGAGTAAGAGGTGCCTACACCCACTGTACTTCCACCAGTCACCTGACCCCGTCACCACTGGCCCAAGTTAACATGGTTTCAAGTGCTGTCCAAATCCTAAGTCTGTGCTGCAAGCAATCTAGTTTATCTAGGATTTCAAAATTATTCCCAGTTTAAAAGGCAGTCACATTCAGTGAAAGGTAAAAGAGTAAAGCTTTTAGAGGAAAAGATAGGTGAATAGCTTCATGATTTTCGGGTGGACGGTACTTTCTTTAAATGGAACACAAAAGGTACTAACTATAAACAAAAAAAAAATGGATAAATTTGACTACATTTATTAAGAACGTCTATTCATCAAAATATATTCTTAAGGAGTGAAAAGGCAAGCCACAGATTAGAAGGTTCTTGCAACTCATGAATTCAACAAGGACTCATAACTGAATATATAAAGATGTCCTACAAATCGATAAAAAAAAAAAAAGGGCAGACAATCCAACTGAAAAATGGGCAAAAGACTTGAGCAGGCACTTCTACAAGAGGACATCCAAATAGCTAATAATCATATACAAGGTGCTTATGAGAAATGCAAAGTTATCAAGTGCAAATTAAAATCGGAATAAAATCAAAGGATGTATAAAGAAACAGAATGTAGTATATATATAAAATGAAATATTATTCAGCCTTAAAAAGGAAGGAAATTCTGACACATGCTACAACATAGATGAGCCTTGAATACATTATGCTAAGTGAAATAAGCCAGTCACAAAAGGACAAATACTGTACCAGTCTACTTATATGAGGTATTTGGAGTAGTCAGATTCATAGAGACAGAAAGAAGAATGGTGGTTGCCAGGGGTGAAGGGAGGGGAAAATGAAGAGTTTGTGTTTAATGGGTACAGAGCTAAAGTTTGGAAAATCTAGAGATAGACAGAGGTGACGATTGCACAATAATGTGAAGGTACTTAATACCACTGAACTGTACACTTAAAAACAGCCAAAGTGGTAAATTTTAATGTTATGTATATTTTACCACAATAAGAAAAAAATTACACTGACAAACACATCCACCAGAACGGCTATAAGTGAAAATGAGATGGACAGGACCAAGCTTTGCGGGGGCTGTGAAGCAATGGAACTCTGGCACACTGCTGGCGGGGTGGGGGAGGTGTAAGTCCGTACAGCCATTCCGAACACGGACAGTGTCTACTAAAGCCAAACGGCTGCGACCTTATGACTCAGTAATCCTATTTCTAGGTATGCATGCAACACCAGTGTGTACATTTGTTCACCAAAAGATGCTGACTAGAATGTTCATCGCGGCATTATTCATACGAGCCCTAACTGGACACAACCATATGTCCATCGAGAGAATGGAGATGTAGTCTCACAGTGAACCATTCTACAACGATGAAGATGAACAATCTACACACAAGAGCATGGGCAAATCTCATATGCACCATGTTGAATGGAAGTAACCAGATACAAAAGAGTATGTACCACATAAATCCACTGAAAGTTCAAAGCCAAGTAAAATTATTCTTTGCTTTTAAGAAATGAAGATGGCAGGAGGAGGGGGATGGTCATGTTCTATTTCTTCATCTGAATGTTGATCACATCGTCTATTCACTTAGCCTCCTTGTGAACTATGCATTATTCTGTGTGTATATGTCACTTGAATAATAAAAAAGTTGACTTAAAAGAACAAAGTCAGTCATATGCAGCACTATATATAATGAAGTATTCAATTATGAAATATTTAAGACACAAGAGTGTGGGGACTTAAGCCATAATGGAACATTGGTGAAATGAAATAAGGCAGCTTCAGCGAGAGTATATCCATCATCAGGGAGTCATTTAGGAGTGTGGAAAATTTAGGTCAAGGAGCTGATAGCACCAGAAGGTGTTGTTAGAGCATCTACCATCTATGTCATACATCTTGGCCTCTAATCACATGGTGCCTTGTTTGTTATTTAAATGTCTTATCAGTGTTTCCCTTAACAGTAGGTCTCCCTGAAAGCAGGGACTCAGTTGATACTTCTCTAGTGTAAATCAGAGCCTAGCACAGGGCCAGGCATATCATAAACACTTGTTTAATAAAAATATACCATAATATTAGAATTATATGACAACAATAATAAATGTGTTTTCATCTAATGCAAGGACTTAGAAATATTAGAATATCTATCTAGGGGCAACTTTATAATAAACAAAGAGCTTGGGCTTTGCAGCATGACAGATCTTGGGCAAGTTATATAAAATCCTTGGCCTCTGCTCTGCAATCTCAAAGTGAGGATATTAGTGACTTCATAGGGCTGGTGCCAGGATGAAATAAATTATGAGATACAGCTGAGGAAATGGGGGATCAGGGACACAATTATGTGGCCAGCAGCACACAGCAAAGTATAGTAGTTGTCTTCTCCTAAAACCCGTATCCACTTCTGACCCTAAAGAAAAGACAAGAAGTGGAATCTGGATGCTTCTCCATGCTTCATCTCCTCAAATCTTCCTGAAGCCAGCTCCCAGGGAACTCCCCATCATGCCTTTCTGATCTGTCACCAGGATTCTCCTTTGCAGCCACAAGTTGTTTTTCATGAGCCAGATGCTTTATTAATTTCATAACTCAAGTCTTGATTAAGTTTCATAACTCATGGATAACTTGATACCCCAGTGGGCAGGGATTGGTTATGAAAAGCATTACAAATTTCTAAGCACAAATATGTACTCAATGTCACACTTAACTGTTACGAGCCTCTTGCCCAGGTCTCTCTCCCATCAAGTCCCTTTCCTTTCCCTAACCCAACACCCACGTGAGTCTCCCAATGCTGGAGGAGGCAGGTGTTGTGGAGTTCTCAGCCCTGCTGTAATCCTCAGAGGTTGTCAGTGTACGTGTTGGATGGGGAGTCCAGAGACTGAGATCCAGTTCAATTCTGCCACCCTCTGCCTGTGAGATGGTGGGCCACGGACCTCCCCTCTTGGAGCTTTGATTCTCTTATTTGAAAAGTGAGGAACTGGATGCTCTGCTTCCTCCCTATTTTAGATCAGTTCAGGTTCTCTCTATTGTAACACAGACTGAAAAAAAAAAAAAAAAAGCAGCACATAGGGGGAATTTGCTGGGAGGATCCTGGACTGTCAACGACCCTAAGGAACCTCAAGCCACAGGAAGAGCAAAGCAGAGCTGTCCAGAACACCCCAGCAATGGCGGGTTGTGGAGCTGCCTTCTGTGGAGCTGTCAATGCAATTCAGCTCTAGACAGCCACAAATTTTTGCGTCAGACAAGGACAAACAAACAACAGATGCATTAAGTGGATTCTAGGTGGAATAAATCATGTGAATGATGGCAATATATTCTCAACTACAAGGCAGCAGAGTTCATTATGGAGTAACTGCAACTGCCGTGTTCTCCACAGACCAAATACAGCTATGCAAATTGGGAGGTGGGCAGCGAAAGCCTTCCCTGAAGCCACCGGCGTGTGGGAGGGCTGTCCCGAGTCATGGATCAATGGATGGTCCCTTTCTCCCTAGCAAGGGGCAGGGTGGTGTCTGGGAAGAGCTCTGAATTTGGCTTTTGAAGACATGCTCTATATTTGTAAGATTCATTGAGCATCTAACATGAGCCAGCAAGCACTGTCCTGGCTCTGCCACTAGCTAACCATGTCAAGTTGGTTAAAATTTTTGAACACCGTTAAGCCTTCATTTCCTCATTTTAAAACTCATCTGTAGTACTAGGTCATCTCCAAATCTCTTATCAACCCATGTGCATTCCAAACGCTGAAACTAACCTTCTTCTATTTCTAATTAACTCCATGACATCTTGTTCAGCTATCTTTAGAGTCCTCATGTCCTCATGGTGGGGTGTCACACAAACAGTAATCAGGTGACTGATGAGATGGATGAAAGTATCATCTGACTGCCAAAAAAGATCAGCGTCAGACCCGAACAGTAAGAGCAGGGTTCTCATACTATATTTGTCAGAAACCGTAACATACCATTTTCAGTTTGTCCATTCATGGATTCACTGAATGACTTGTTTATTCAATAAGCAAGTATTTGGTGCTCACCTTGGACCAGGCATTATGCTGGGCATTGTGTTAGACCAAGGCCCTGCCCTCAGGGTCCTCGTGTGCTATATAGGAAACGCAGACCTTCAATACTAGTCACATACAATACGACACGGTAAGAGAAGACTGAGCATGCTGTAAGCAGAGGAAGAAGTCAGGAGAAAACGTGAAGAAAGATGCAAAACGAGACAGCATAATTGATGGAGTGAGGTCTTGGGAGTAAGGATGGCAGACGGGGATGGAGCCAGAAGAGGACAGTATTCCCTTTAGTTTTTAGAAAAATCCCTAAGTTAAATAATTTCCAGGGCAAAAAGAACCCTTTGATAATTTGAGTCTTCTAAGTGTTTGTATTTGGAGGGAGTCAGAAGTGGGAGCTTCCTTTACCATCTTCACATCTGGCCACACCCCTAGACACTGCCTCCTTCTACCCTAAGGGGCAGCAGCTCTGCATCTTTTCTTTGATGATCCCTAAGCCTCAGTTCCTGCTGCCCAAGTTCAGTCCCATGGGAGGATGACTGGGAACTGAGCATGATTTAAAAGTCACAAAATGGAGAGTACGCACAAGAGTAAAATTATTTATATATGGGCATCTTCCGCTGGGAGAAATTACTTCCTTATCACTCTTATATCTCAGACTAAGGTTTAAGCACAATTCACTTTTCGCTTTTCCATTTCAATTAGCTGCATATTTTTAGCATGTGTTATATAATGCTCATCTGCCCAAATTTGTTGGCTTGGGGCCTCTCCTTCCTTTCATTTCACTGGTAGATTGACCCACATGATGGGATGACAAGTCTGTAAATAGCCTGCCTGAGGAGGGGTGGATGAAAAGAGAGCTCTCGAGATGAAGTGAGGGTTTGTATTTGGCATGCCAGAGCTAAATTCATCCCTTCTAAAAGGGGAAAGCAAGAAGAACGCATAATTCCAAATTGAACTGCAACGCATTAGGAAAGGGCTGCTCCACCTACAATAAGCACGTGAAGACGAGAGGCACCAGACAGGTGGGGCTAGGCGCCCAGAGAGAGGCCCCCAGAATGCCACTGAGAGAGGCACAGAGGTGGCTGGCCTCAGCACAAAATGCTCCAGGGGCTCTGTGAGCTGCAGAATTGTCTAATGCTGTTTTTGCATATACCATATGCACAAGTTGCAAGCCTTTCTAGGAAAAAAAGTGCTCACCAGCACTGTCGATGGGGAGGCAGGAAAAAGCATGAAGTGGGAATGAGGAAACCTCACGCTAGCCCCATCTGTCATTAGCTCCTATTGTTCTAGGGAGGACACTTCACGTCTCTCAGGATCAGCAACCTTGTGTTAAAAATATCTATCATCACTTCTATACATAGGGTTGCAGAAGGACTAAAATGGAATGATGAATGTGTCCAGAAAAGTATCATGTTATATTATAATATAAAGCATTGTTGTTTTGAGTCTGAATCATAATCAATGATTACACTCCCCAGGTAAAATCTATGGATGGCGCTGAGGCTAAGCCACCTCCTCTCAGTGGTCACAGCATAAAACAATTACCTCTAGAAACAGAGCCTAGAGAAGCTTGGAGGGAGTTGAGCAGGAACCCTATAAGTCAAGGAGTTTAGTGCTGGGTTACTATCTTAGAGCCCCAAAGAAAGACACCCTTCCCCAGGTCCTGGGCTCATCGAAGGCAAGTCCACATGCACTGGGACCCTTCAGCCCATCCATCCTCTTCTTCCTCTTCCAGGTTATGCAACAAGGCAACAGTTACCACAGAAGGCACACATCTGAATGAAGCCTTGGATGTTTCAAAGACTACCTGAAGTCACTATGGAAAAAGTCTTTCCAGAGCTAAAGAAAAATAAAGCTGTATTTTTTCTGAGCATCCATCAGTAGTTAGCAATTATGGTTTTAGCAATTTGATAGGAAGACAAATATTCAACTCCTCCGCTGGAGAGAGTGCCAGCCTCTGTGAGATAAATGTGATCTGATTTGCAGTTCTAGAGATGAAATCCCCTCTCTAATGCCCCTCAGACTGAGCTGAACTGTGTAACATATGCCGGGCTGTGTACCTACCAGCAGTTACTGACCTGCACTTAGCATGCCTGGGTCCTATTTCGGCACTGGGGTGCTGTAGAAAGTTATGGCCTTTGGGTCATACAGTCCTGTATCCATGTGGCTTTACTAGGTGACTGAGGGAGGTATTTATTTTGTTCATGCATCTGTTTTCAATTCTGTAATAATACTTGTTTCACAAGTAGATTGTGAAGGTTAAATCAGATGATGTATATAAAGGAACACATTTTTTTTTTTAAGTGTATATAAAAAGCACAGGGCTCGGCATGTTGAGAGGGAGTCAACGAATATTAATTTCCTTCCCTATCTAGATTCCAAACCCAGGGAAATCCAACTAAAGGTGTCAGTTCACAAATTATATCTTTACTTTTAAATATCCCTTTTATCTAACAGCATCACGCTCCACACACACACTCACACATGCACACATACGCATTCTAACACCTTTGACCATCCTGTATCCTACTTTTCAACCCAAACTTATAAGCTCAAATTCTATTTCCATTTCTTATTTTCTCTTTCTGATACTATGTTATTAGTGTATAGATTTTTTTTTTTTTATCGGTTTCGTATCCTGCAACTTTACGAAATCTGTCTATTAGTTGTAACAGTTTTTTGATGGAGTCTTTAGGGTTCTCTCTATATAATATCATGTCATCTGCAATAGTGACATTTTACTTCTTCCTTTCCAATTTGGATGCCTTTTATTTATTTTTTCTTGCCTAATTGCTTGGGCCAGGACTTCCGATACTATGTTGAATAAAAGTGGCAAAAATAGGCATCCTGTCTTGTTTCTGATTTTAGAGGAAAAGCTTTTAGCTTTTCACCACTGAGTATGTTAGCTGTAGGTTTGTTGTATACGGCCTTTACTATGTTGAGGTATATTATCTTTATACTTGCTTTAAGAGTTTGTACCATAAATTAATATTGAATTTTGTCTAATGCTTTCTCTGCATCTCTTGAAATGACCATAAGATTTTTATTCTTCATTGTGTTAATGTGATATGTCACATTGACCGATTTCTCAATATTGAACCAGCTTAGCAACCCTGGAATAAATCCCACGCGATCATGTATGATCCTTTTAATGTATTGTTAAATTCAGTTTGTTAATATTTTGTTGAAGATTTTTGCATCTATGTTCATCAGAGATATTGGCCTCCAATTTTCTTTTCTTGCAGCATCCTTGTTTGTTTTTGGTATCAGGGTAATGCTGGTCTCATAAAATGTGTTTAGAAGAGTTCCTTCCTCTTATATTTTCTGGAAAAGTTTGAGAAGGATTGGTATTAATTCTTCTTTGACTGTTTGGTAAAATTCACTGGTGAAGCTGTTTGGTCCTGGACTCTGTTAGGAAGTTTTTGACTGCTGATTCAACCTCTTTACTAGTAATTCATCTGTTCAAATTTTCTATTTCTTCATGATTAAATCTTGGTAGGTTGTATGTTTCTAGGAATTTATTCTTTTCTTCTAGGTTGTCCAGTTTATTGGTGTATAATTGTTCATAGTAGTTTTTAATGACCATTTGTATTTATGTGGTATCAGCTGTAATATCCCTCTTTCATTTCTGATTTTATGTGAGTCTTTTTTTTTGGTGAGTCTAGCTAAAGGTATGTCCATTTTGTTCGTCTTTTCAAAGAGTCAGCTCTTAGTTACATTGATCTTTTCTACTTTTCTTTTAGTCTCTATTTCATGGATTTCTGCTCTAATCTTTATTTCCTTCCTTCCACTTACAGTAGAAGTACGGGAAAAGCCTCTTCAATAAATAGTGTTGGGAAAATTGGACAGCTACATGCAAAAAATGAAACCTGAGCACTATCTTATACCATACACAAAAATCAACTTCAAAATGTATTAAAAACTTGAATGTAAGACCTAAACCCATAAAATTCCTAGGAGAGAACATAGGCAGTAAGCTTAACATACATTTTGGCAATAATTTTTTGAATCTGACACCAAAAGCAACAATAAATAAGTGGAGCTACATCAAACCAAAAAGCTACTGCACAGTAAAGGAAACCATCAATGAAATGAAAAGGCAACCAACTGAATGGGAAAAAAATGTTTGCAAATCAAGTACCCGATAAGGGGCTAAAGTCCAAAATATATTTTAAAAAACTTATACAACTCAATAGCAAACAAACAACCCCCCACAAACAATCCGATTAAAAAATGGACAGAAGATCTGACTAGACATTTCTCCAAAGAAGATAAAAACAGATGGCCAACAGGTATATGAGAAGATACTCTACGTGGTTAACCATTAAGGAAATGCATATCAAAACCATAATGAGACATAGCATGCCTGTTAGAATGACTATTATCAAAAAGGCTAGAATAACAAGTGTTGGAGAAAAGGGAACTCTTGCGCACCATTACGGAAAAGTAAATTAGTGCAGATACTATGAAAACAGTATGGAGGGTCTTCAAACAATTAAAAAAGAATTACCATATGACCCAGCAATTCCACTTCTGGGTATTTACCTGAAAAAGCTAGCTAGCTCAAAAAGATGTATGCACCATCTGCCCCCCGCCGTGTTCACTGAAGCATTAGTTACAATAGCCAAGATATAAAAACAACATAAGTGTTCATTGATAGGTGAACGGAAAAAGATATTGTGGTATGTATGTATGTGTGTAAATACATGTATAAACACAAACAATGGAATATTTATTCAGCTATAAAAAGAATGAAATCTTGACATTTGCAATGACATGGATGGATCTCAAGGACATTATGCTAAGTGAAATAAGTCAGATAGAGAAAGACATACTATGTTCTCTCTCTTATATGTGGAATCTAAAAAAATTTTTAAAGTAAAAAATATTTCATAGGATACAGAAAGATTGATGGTTGCAAGACAAAGGGTATGGAAGGTAGGAGAAATGGGTGAACCGTTTTTATTTTTTTATTTTAAATAAATTAACTTTAAAATTATTAACAAGCCAAATCCAGCTGTATATAAAAAGAACTATACACCATGACCAAGTGGGTTTTATCTCAGTAATACAAGGCTGGCTTAATATCTAAAAAACAATATATATAATATGCAATAATGACAAAAACAATAGAATCATCTAAGTAGAGTCAATAAAGCATTTGACAAACCCAACATCCATTCATGATTTTAAAAAAAAAATCATTTAAAATACTAAGGACAGAAGGGAAAATCTTTAATCTGATCTAGAGAATCTATGAAACACCCATATCTATCGTCATTCTTAATGGTAGAATACTGAATGCTTTCCTCCTAATGTGAGGGCCAGCTTTTGCCACTTGTCTTCAACATTGTATTAGAGATTTCAGTCAGTGCAAGAAAGGAAGGAGAAAAAAAGAAAGAAAAGAAACAATGGCCTCTAGATTGCAAAAATAATACCGCCTTTATTCACAGATGACAATCCTATATGCATAAGTCTCAGAAACATTAGAATAAGCTACTTTAACAAAGTTGCAGGCTACAACATCAATTTATTAAAAAAAAAATGAAATAGATTATATAGAAATAAAAATACTATAATAAAAATACTAAATAATTATTAAAATACTATATATTTATAAATATATAGAAATAGTATTTCTACTTACTAGCAAAGAAAAATCTAAAAATGAAATAAAGTCAATTCATGATTTTATTTCAAAAAGAATAAAAAGAATAAAATACTTAGAACAAAAAGAATAAAATACTTAGAACAGTTAAATAATACACAAGACATGTACACTGAAAACTATAAAACATTACAGAGAAAAATTAAAGGAGATGTAGATGAACAAAGAGAAATTTCATGTTCATGGACTGAAAGATTCGATATTAACAAGATAACACTTTTTAATAATTGATCTTCAAATTGAAATCGATCCTTACCAAAATCCCCAGAGGCATTTTTGTAGAAATTGATAAGCTGATTCTAAAAGGTATGTGAAAAACAAAGAACCTAGAAGAGCTCAAACAATTTTGAAAAAAAGAACAAATTTGGAAGCCTCATACAATCAAATTTCAAAACTTAGTACAAGCCACAGAAATTAAGACATTGTGGTACTGATGCAGGGATAGGCATGTTAGACCAGTGGAACAGACTTCAGAGACCAGAAATATATATTTTTGTTTACTTAGTGCTCAAGGAAGGGGCCCAGACCCTTCAAAGGGGATAGGGTAGTATTTTCAACAACTATTGCTACAGCAATTGAATATCCACATACACACAGTGATGGACTTGGACCCTCACCTCACATTATATATACAAATTAACTCAAAATGAATTATAAACCTAAATCTCGGAACTAAATTATAGAACTTGTAGGAGAAATAATAGGAGAAAATCTTCAATATCTTGGAGTAGGCAAAGGATTCTTAGGACACCGAAACATAATCCATAAAAGAAAAAAAAAACTGATTGATTTCATCTAAATTAAAAAGTTGTGTGCTTTGATAGAAAAGACAAGGTGAGCCACAGATCGGGAGAAAATATTTATAAATCATACATTTAATAAATGACTTGTATTTGGAATATATAAGGAACTCAAAAAAAATTCTATTTTCAGAAATCTTTTCTGGCACCCACAGGATCCCCTCTCTGTCTGAAAGCTTCTAGCCATGAATGTCCATGCCACTCATTTGATACTCACTGACAAGAGATATAGTGGTGTAATTAAAACACACAAACAAAAAATACGTTGGCTTACTAATCCTTTTTCAAAGTATCTCAGTCTTTCAACTGGAGATAATAACACCTGATCTATCTCACAGTTTTGCTTAAGCCTCAAATGAGATTAACTGTATAGACGAGCTTGTAATCTGCCAGTACTATGTAAGCACAAGGTTTCCTCCTCTTCATCACTATCACCACCGCTATCATCACCACCATGACTACTTCAATAATCATCACCATCATCGCCACCCAACCATAATCATTATCATAACTGCCACTAAAACTATCATCACCATCATTGCCACTGCCACCACCGTTGCTGTCACCAACATCATCGCAGCAACCACCACCACCATCATCATCACCATCACCACTACCACTACCTCCACCTCCCACCACCACAACATCATAGCACACAAAGCATCCTTAGGATGTGGGTATTCACATAACTCCTAGCTCCTTCCTGACTTGCTGTATAATAGAAACTCATTTGTGTCCGGCTTTTCTTTGAAGAAAGTGGTTATGTATGACAGTTGGCCTGAAACAAGGAGTGGATAACCCCTCTGTCCCACACACCCTTGGCCAAGGCCCTGGAGAAAGGAGAATTCAAAATCAGCCAGCCAAGTTTCCATGCATATCATTGCAAGCCCCAGCAAACTCAATCAGCTGCTGAGTAGCAGACAGAAAATTCATGCCTGCCAAACTTGTCATTTCTCAACATTTCTGAGTTATTTATGCTACACAAGTCTGTGAGATTCAAGTCCCCAGTTTCCTGGCATGTAGGAGAATTTGGCAAAATGCTCTTCTAGAAATTCCCCACAGAAGGTGGACGGCACTAAGGCTTCTAATATTCCACCCTGCTAAACTCTCCCAATCTGATTCCACCCACTTAAATAAGTCTCTATTCCCCCACTGAACCCCACCCTCAAGGTACCCCTGTATCAGGGCCAGAAATGTCTACCCCATCATTATGTCTGCTTCTGGAAAACCCTGAAGTCCTTGCCCCAGTCCCACCTGTTGCTGGAAGTCTGCTGAGGTTTTCCCGGCCCACACTGACTGACAGAAGCATTCTCTCATCAACGTCATAGATTTAGCTCTTGAGAAGAGTAACCTCAGTCAAAGTGATACCTGACCAGCCTGTGTGCTTCCCAGCATACTCCCCTGGGTTCACTGCTGAGCTGGATGTATCTTAGGTACACAGCAAATTCTTGGTAATAAGTGATAATAAAAATGCGGGATGCTTAGAGAGGTCAGATGAAATGAGTATCAGGCCAATCTGCTAGTTTCCAGGGCCTATAAGAAAGCAGAAAACCTTCACCCTTCAGTATAAATCATATGGCTCAACAATGAGGAAGTGGACACCTTAAAGAACAGTCCTCAAGCTCTAGGTATTTCTCTACTTTAAGACTTTACCAAGTTTACCCTTGCAGCAGGGTTGGATACCTTTAAAACACTCCGCCCAGCATCATCTGCCCTATTCTTCAGGGTTCCTCAGTTTTCCTTCACTGAGCCTACTAGAGAACTCTGACTGCTCAGCCCTAGCTGCCAGGGGCCCTCAGGCTGGACCCTTGTCCTCTATACTCAGCTGTCTATATCCCAGCTGGCTAATGAGCCCTGAGGCATCCAGAGCTCTGCTAGTTTCTGTACAGCCCAGGCCTGGCTTTGGTAACTGGCCTGTGTCCTCACTATATCTGCCCTCAGTCCAAGTTCCAAGTTCTGCATTCAGCCTCGCTTCTCCCATCAATCGCTTTCTGTGGAACTCTTTGGTACAGATCTAAACACTAGTTTCCTCAACATTGTTGGAGCCTAGTAATAAATATAACAACAGCATCTCTAAGTAACATTTACTGAGCACGCATTATTTGTGAAGTATTCTTCCAAACACTTTATACGCATTCACCATTTTAAGCATTACAACAATCTGATGAGGCAGGAAGGTGGGTACCATTTTCCCTGGTGAGTTAAATAACCAGCCAAGGTCCCACCTCCAGGAAGTGGCAGAGCCTGGATTCAGTCTGGGCTGGAGTCTGCACCCCAGCCTCTCTGTTTTCCTGCCTCCGCAGAACACCCACAACGGTGAAGAACGCTTCCATTCAGCTGACCCCAACAATCACTGTTTCTTAGTGTCTCCTCTGCTTTCAGTCCGTCATCTTCCTATTAAAAAACAACTGGTCTGGGATACAAAGCCTCAAATTTGGCATCAGAATTTCTTTCTTCTAGTAGCAGTAGGTGTATTTGTTTTACCAAATCTCCCCAAACAAAAGTATATTTGTTTCCCTTTGTCACAATGATCAAGAAACGAATTATTTAGCTACTAAACGGCCAGGCCAGGGATGAAGAATCAACATCACTGCCCCTTACCTACCCACAAGGAGAGGCTTGTAGATCTGGAGATAGGCTGTGCTACAAAAGTCAGTGCTTAATTATACACCACCATACATCGTTCCACATGTGTCTGCTCACCTAATCTTGGGGCAGAAATCATGTGTCTTACACTTCTGTATCTATCACAGCATCTGAAACTGGGCTGAGAACAAAGAAAAGGTGAAAAATACACTTAACTGATTGATGAAAACTGGCATGTCCCCGGGCTCTGCTCCACCTCAAACGTTGGTGTCCAAATGACAATTTACAGACCAGAGTCACAGATCCTACCCACCCCACTTGGAATCTCTACCCCAGACCCCACTCTGTGAGTCTCAAGGAGCTGGGCTCATGGCTGGCCCACTTGGATACTGTTCTGGGAACAAACACACTTGTCGGCAGAATGACTGGTTAGATTCTTCCAAATTATCCAGCATGCCTATCTCCAGATCTAAAAGCTATCAAAACCTGAAGAAGAGGTAAATGTGTCACAGAATCAACCCAGGAGTCCAGAGACCTGTAATTTCTACATTTCCTAAAAGACTTTTAGTGCCAGAGTTCTCACAGGAACTTTCTGAAATGCTCTCTACTTTGTAAAGTCTGGTCCTCTAATTATTTTCCCCCATACAAATAAAAAGTCACTCCAAGGAAAATTCAAAAGCACTATTTTCCTTCCCTCCACTATAAGCACAAAGGCTCAATTTCTGTTTCTTTACGTTATCTGCTTTACAGAAGGTGTATGTTATTTTCTTCCCTCTTATATCCTGAAGAAAGAATTGCCAATCCCTGTAAACCTGGGGGTATCAGAACATAATCTTTGTGCACTTATTATTGCCAATGACTAATATGTGAAGGCTGTACCCTCAAGTTACAGAGATTTACCGTAAAGTCAGAGCAGCAAGAGGAAGGGTTTGTTGGTTCTTAGGCATTCAAGCACATCCCAGCGCCAGATGAGATACGCACGTTTTCACCGTGTGGTCTCAACTCCTCGATAATCTCCAGGCAACCCAAAGCCAGCTGCTTAGCAACACAAGTCGGAGGATCAGCTTAGCTCCTGTGCCTCTACTGAAGAGCAATTCTTGCCTGGAGGTAAGCATGGGTCTGCGCTGGAGGCACCCTGGGCAGCCAGCCGCCAGGCAGAGACCAGCCACGTGGGGTGCGAGCAGCCCAAGAGAAAGAGTTTAACGAAGGCAGCCAGTGAGAAGGGAGTGGGTGGCAGGTTGTCCAGAAGTTAAAGGAAAAATTCAAAGGGAGGCACAGGTTACAATTCCAGGGAGGAGTCAACTCCCTCCAGGGAGCCTGGAGCACTGCCTTGCACTTATCTGCTTATCCCTCCGTCTTCCTCTCCAGACTCTACGCCCCTCGAGATCCAAAGGGCTTTGGCTTTAGAAAGGTCTCCTAGCCGCTCAGCTAGTACAAATAATTTTGGGGCCTCTAGTCCAGCTATTTTCCACTGAATCACAATAAACACAATTAGAAAGCTAACAGAAATTTGTGAAACCATTATTTGACAGATTTTTATGAAACTCAAGCTTCTGCAGATGCTGTGAGGAACAGAAACAAGAATATAGGATCAAGGAGCATGTGGTAATTTTGGACCTAGGACACCTGGCTGGAGAGCAGACTCTACTGTTAACCAGCTCTGGAACCATGCAAAAAGGTCCTCCCAGGCTCCGTTTATAAAAGAGGGATAACAGTGCTTGCCCTGTTCACCCCCTGGGTTGTTGTGAAGAACAAATGAGAAAACAGGTGTCTGGAGAAAGTTTTGCCTTTCTGTGGAGCTGTAATATCAATAGTATAACAGAGCAAGGTATCAGCCCTAGGAAAGTGCCAGACTGGATGCAGAGAGACCAGTACATGAAGCAATGCCAAATAGTAAATGGGTGCGTGGCGAAGCTGCAGGCAAAGTCGTTGAGGGACTGGATCCTTTCTTTTTTCTCTTTTCCCAGTTCATTCACCTCTTGCCTGAAAGCTGGACAATGGCAAGCACAGGAAAGCAATTCACACAAATCCAGAGGGTCCTCCTGCAGGACAGCTCTTTTCTCGTCAGTCTTAATTGGTCTGAGTCCAAACCAGTTCTGTGGATTTTAATTATCCAAGGCTATAGCAGTTGCCCAGGTCAGTGACAGCCTCAAACTGATGTCAACACAGAGACACTTATGCCACCTCCACCCCAGATCTTTCAACCTAACCTCCCAGAAGAATATCGGCTCATTAGCAACCACATTGCAGTAGAAGGTACACTTAAGAAAAGAAAGTCCCAAGGAGGAAGAAAACCCCTATGTGGAAAAGGTTTGTTTTTGAGATTTCAGAGTACCTACTCACCTGTAACCTCATCTGAACCTTAGTTCATTTTTCTTCTGTATGGGCACATGTGAATAAATATTATCTATAATTCTATCTCCACCAACTATCAAAATGCCAAATATCAAAAACAATTCAGAAATCAGTTAACTGCCTCCATTTATTACACATCCAAATTAATCCAGTCCAAGGCAATAAAAAGGTATTGAGTCCTTTCTGGGTGCCAGGAGGCATCACACCAGGAGGAGATATCTAAATGAAGACGACACTGGGTCTCCCCTCACAGGTCTCACAGAAGGCTGTGGCCCAGGGCCGTTCTATAACTCCACCTTTGTGTAGAGCTGCACATGTGGAAAGTGATCATGTTTGATTGTTATCAGGGGTAACTGGATGAAGCTGCTCACACCAGAGAAGACAGGCCCGCGGGCTCTGGCTACCAAAACCTCCCTGTCAGCTTCCCCTGGCTCCACTGTTTACTAGCTGTATCACCTGGGGCAGTGACCTAGCTGCCCTGTGGCTGAGTTCCTCAATCTAGAAAATAATAGCAAATAACTCATTGACTTGTTGTGAGGAACAAACAAGCTATTACATCTGACACTTATAAAACAGTGCCTGGCACAGAATAAGTGCTCAATTTAGGTCAACATCATTTTCCCCATCTTTCCTTTAAGAGGGCCTTGTTAACTCCTTTTATGCAACCTTATTCATTTTTATTTCCTATAATCCTTAACCACAAATTCTCTCAGAGTTGGTAGGAATTTGAGCAGCTTCAACTCCACATACATTTCCCCTGGGCAGCAAATCTCCTTTTAACAGAAACTTCAGTTTTACTAGGGGCTTTGCCATGGGAAATACACACTCTCTCCCACAGGTTTTGTTGGCCCATATTCTTCAATTTCTCTCGGTTCATTGAAGACCTCTGCCCAATCAATTAATTTCTATTCTGTGGCAATGGTTTTAGGTAAACTTTTCAGGGCAGGAACTACTTTCAGACAGCCTTGTTTCCCACTTGTGTCTTACAGAGCTCGCAGCCCTGTTATTTCACGGGCTCATGTCAGCAGCAATGACCTGAGGGCCTTTTTGTTGGGAATGCCTGAATTATAGGCATGTGCATGGCGAGAGGGGGCAAGAGAGAAGTAAGGGGAAAAATTATTTGGTTAATTTAAAAAAAAATTTATTGAGATGTAATACATATGCCATTAATACATTCATTTAAAATGTACAGTTCAATGGATTTTAGTATATTCACAGACATGTGCAAACATCACCATAGTCAATTTTAGAAGACTTTTACCATCTCAGTAAGAAACCTCTTATCCTTTAGCTATCACTCCCTTAATCCTCCAATTCCCCACCACTCACCCTAGCCAACCACTAAGTTATTTTCTATCACTACAGATTTCTCTACTCTAGACATTTCATATGAATGAGGTCATGCAACGCATGGTCTTTTGTGTCTGGGTTTATTTTCTTACTACTGTATTTCCAAGGTTCATCCATGTTGTGCATGTATCAGGACTTCATTCCTTTTTATGGCTCAGTAATATTTCTTTGCATGGATAGTCCACATTTTCTTTATCTATTCAATAGTTGGTGGACATCTGGGTTGTCCCTGCTTTTTGACTGGTATGAATAATTCTGCTACAAACATTCAAGTACAAGTTTCTGTGTGGCCACATTTTCATTTCTCTTGGGAATATACCTAGGGGTGGAATTGCTAAATAACGTGGTAATTCTACATTTAATCAACTGAGGAACTGCCAGACTATTTTCCAAAGCAGGTGCAACATAACGCAGTCCCATAATTGGTTAATTATTGAATAGACAGTTAGAAAGCCTAAAGCTTTGAGGCCTTAGTGTATACTCATTCACCTTCTAAATTTTTATCCTCAAGCTAATGTCACTTTACTTTCTTCCACAAAAACTTAGAAACAAAGTTTTTCTCTTATCAGAGAGAAACTTGACTGTGAGGTTGTTTAGACTCTGCCTGAACATCGAAGAGTATAGCTGTGTTTCTCACCTGTCAGTGGGGCGACTAGTTCTTGCCCTACTGGCCCTGGGGCTACAGAGGATTAGGATGACGGGAGAGTATTTGTGCTAGTTGGGCACATCATGCACTCATGTAGAAACAAAGCCTGAGAAGATCTGATGGCCAGCCCAAGGTCACTAGACAACTAGTAGGGCCAGGATGAGAGAAGCCAGTTCTTGCATCTCCGGTCCCTTCCACTGCAGCCAGTGTCTTTGTTTAGCTCATCCACCTCCTCTCCACACTTAATGGACACAGGTGCTAGCGCTTACCTGAACAGTGAGGATGCCACACACGTGTTTGTTTACCTCTTTGAGAGAGGTCCTTACATTTAGTTCCTTTGGCCTTCATTTGTCAGAACGGACCTCATGCATGCCACGGTCAATGTCCCTAGGTTGTTTACTTTGCCTTTCTCCAGCTCCTACTCTATAGCCACAGATGGCCTAGGTTTAAAAAAAAGAAAGATGATTCCCAACAATGATCTGTGTTCTCTTGTGCTGCCTTCCTCAGCTTTTCCACGGCCTTTGCCTCTTGGTAGCCTTGCCCACCCTAGGTTTTCTCCATGTTCTCCAGAGCATGAGCCAAATAGCACTGAGCCCCCATGGGTGCCGGCTCACCATGGGAAACAGAAGTAAGGAGAAGAGGCACAGGCTCTTTCCTGGAGGAGGAGGGTCCCCAAATTCAGGCCCAAATGAGGCATAAACACATACTTCAGTGGAAAGGCAGCAAATCAAGTGAGACTGGATGGTAGAAGGCCAACACCTGACATTCAATGGCTTTCCTGTGGTCTCCCTCACCAAGCAATTTGGGGATCACATGCTTTGGAAAGGAAGAAGACCTCTGGGGCCAAGCCAGTGCTGGAGGATCCAGCTCAGCCTGCCCACACCTGGTCTTTTAAGCTAAACTGACGCTAACAACTGCCTCTCTGCTTTCGTTCCCTTGACGGGCTATCTGTGCTATATCATCCCATGAGCCCAAGTCAGCCTCTATTTTCCACCCCTCCCCCTTCCTTGTCTCCCCATCCCTGATGTTCTCGTTTTTAAATAAACTAAAGTGAAACCAGCTGTTTCCGTATAACAACCTTGATTTACATAAACCTTCCTATCAAGCCAAAATGAACTGGCTCCTGGCCTAACTGTTCTGAAACTCTTTCTGGGTGGCTGTCAGTCCCAGCTGTGACACCCTGACCACTGCCGTATCCTGCCAGCTTCCTGCGTGAGTGCATCTAGGACCCTGAAGTAGCTTACGAAGGCTTCCCTCCCTCCTCACCCTTCAGCCATCCCCAATACTTTGATTCCAGCCAGAAGGCTTCTAATCCACAGAAGCCTTCTCCACGCTTTGGCCCACTGTGACCCCTTCTTAAGCACTGTCTATATCAGCCCTCTGCCCCCAGCATTCATTTTCATCTGCCTCTGACATCTCTTGAATAGCTACCTTTTTCTATTATTTTCATCATAAACACTACATAAGATAATTAAAGAAAATCTGGGAAATTAAACAGGTGTGGAAGAAAATTCATTCAAAATTCCACCATCCAAACACAACACACTTAGTATTTTTTGGGTTATTCCCTCTTGTGTGCGTGTCTCTGTGTGTTTATTTCCACTACAGATTTTGCCTTGCTCACTTTTTCAGTTCTGCTCCTCTCATATGTCTACTTAGAAAGGGAGCTCCTTGAAGACCAGGGGTGTTTAACGTGAAAGAGGAACAAAACCTCTGAACGGAGCTGTGAGGCCTCCAACCTCTGCAGTGTTCTGTATAACATAGTCTGTCTCCTGGGCTTCTGCAAAACACAAGCTCGTGGGACAGGCTCTGTCTCAGACATGCGCTTTGCCCCTCCCTCCCCACTGCCCCCTTGCCAACCTCCGCCCCCTAGCAGGCTCCTGTAAGCCTCAGACCCAGCTTTCACCAGCCCCACCACAGAGGACTCAAGTCAGTAATAAATCTGGCCCATGAAAAATAATTCCTATATGTGCCTTTTGTTTCCAGCTGGTGGACAGATTGGTTTACTATACACAACCATGAAAGCTTTAGGGATTTGGGCTGAATTTAAATCATCTGGTTTTAAAGGAACTACAGAAACTTAAAAACGATTTAAATGGTGATTTTTCTCTCCTCCCATTGCATTAATTGTCTAAACTTTTTTCTGGTCTTTAATGCTACATGGACTTTTATGATCGTCATCTAAGGATGCACGTTGGCACTCATCGGCCTTAATGACAACAGCTACCTTTACCTTGACTCTGGTCCTATCTTCCTCCACTGTTCTTGCAAAACATTAGCTGAATAGTAGAGGCTTAATCTCAAATGTGCACTGTTGATAATACTGTTTGGTACAATGATCAAGAGCTTAACTAAACATAAATGAGTTACGATTTTGCAAAAAGTTAGAGTAAAACACTATTAGGGACTAGACATGAAGAGGCAAAGCTGAAACCCATCTTTCAAACTCCCCACTCATAGTAGGGAAAGAAAAGCACTGCCTTCCTGCCCTTCTACGGCTGGCACATGAGGGTTAATTGGCAGTAGTAAGCGAACACTACAATGGGGCTTTACTGGCTTTGAATAGCATGCTCTTTTAAAACGATAGCCTAGAGACATCAGGGCACCTGAGGTTCTCTATTTGGCTAAAGAAATATTCAATGGGAGAGGATGTAAGAATCTCCACATAAAAAAATCATTACTGAAGACTTATCTTTGTCAAGTATAAAACTTCCTCAGTGCAAAGAGAAGAAAACTATTGCTCTCGCCTGTCAAAAGAACACTATATCCTAAATAACTTTAAAGGAAAAATAAGTAGTGACAGAGAAGACCACACAAAACTCACCAGGTACCAGACCGGTCCTTCTCTGGGGGGCCAGAGCTCCTTCTCGACATGGGCATCTTGCATGTGAGCTCCAGAACCATCCTAAACTCCCCGAGTGCCACCACCTTTTCACAATAAGTAGTAGGCTCCCTCAGACGAATGGGGAAAATCGTCCTAATTTTTCTGGTTGATGACAATTCTGTTCTGAGACGGTGTAGATGCTACAGAAGTCACCGTGGGGGACAAACCCTTCTAAGTTCTCTCATATCTCTTGCTATTTCCCCCTGAGGCCAAGGGCACACAGAACTGAGTAGCACCAAAACAAGGACATGGCCCCACCAGCACCACCCTCTGCTGAGCTAACTGGCAAATGTAGAAAAGATTGTGTGCATTTGGTGAAATTTGAGGGAGACTTGAAAGTCTACATCCATCCCTAGGAGGCTCCCACACGTTTCATTTGTCCTTTGTTCACTCTTCAGGTAGAAAGTACTTGCTCCTGGAGAGGCCCCCAGGGAAGCTAACTCTCTAATGATGAGGGCTGAGTTCTTTAGGGTTCACTGGAGCTTTAGTGAATTTCAGAACACTCATACAAAACAGTCAATTCCCAATCTTATTAATATTTAAAACCTTTCTTCCTGCAAATTCATGCCATGGAGCCTAAAGATGTGCTTGGAGGCTAACAACAGATGTTTTGGCTGAACACTTTTAAAAAAATCTATTTATTCCTAAACAAAACAAAACAAAAAATACTCATTGGGTCTACAGCCATGCCACCCTGAACGTGCTCGATCTCATCTGATCTCGGAAGCTAAGCAGGGTCGACCCTGGTTAGTACTTGGATGGGAGACCACCTAGGAATATCGGGTGCTGTAGGCGTTAAAAAAAAAAAAGACTCATTGGGCTGAAAGAACAGCATACCCTACTCCTCCATTATTTTAAATTATTTTGCATAAAACTTCAGGTGTAGGAAAAGAACAAAAATCTCTTTAGTCTAAAATGTACTACGTAAATCCTAGCAAAAGGACACATTTTTTTCCCCCAGTGGCTGACAATAAGGGAAAATAGAAATTTAAGTAGGAAAGACCAAGAAAGGGTTTTCTATTGGGTCTGCATTATAATCCCAAGAGCTGGGTGCTCCCGGATAGCTATGCATGGTATTCATTCCTTCCTGTGTATGCCAAGCCAATAAAAGCAACACTTGATTAATTTGCCATCCATGAAAGGCCCTATGGACTCTTTAAAAATTCCTAATGTGATTATGGCTCACTGACTTTAACATGAAAGAGAATAATATCTGCTGTTGAGAGCCACATACCCTTCTCCTCCCAGTTAATACTAAAACCAGAACTTTGCAAAGTAGGTCACTCAACCAAACAGCCTCGCTTTACAAATGAAGAAACCAAGGCCAGAGAGATGAGGTGGCTTGCCCACTAGCACTGGCAGAAGAAATGCCCTTGCTCTCAGCATTGTTTCCACTGTATTTAGTGAATTGTGTTCTCTTTTAAACAGAAGAGTCATTCAGAGATGCTAAGGTAGGATGAAGAAGGCTGTTCTACTATGAACAATGAAGGATGGTTACAGCCCCTGGAATTGCTTAACTTGAGAAAAAGAAAGCTTTAAGAGAAAACAAAATCTGCCCTTTAGTCTCTGAAGGGCTATCGATGTGGAGGACGTGCCAGATTGATTTACTCTGTAGTGCTCCAGGGGACTGACCAAAGCCAGCAAGAGTGAAAGCTATGAGCAAGCCGGATTTGGATCAGTCCCTGGGAGAAGTTTCTAACAAGAAGACACATCCCAGAAGGCATGGGCTCTTCACGTATATACCTGTGAATACAGAGAGAGTGCTGGCACCTAGAGGCTTGATTCTCATCTACCAGAAATAATATAAAAGGGAATTCTCTTTAGAGTAGGAGTTTGAACCAGACCAGCAGGTCTTAAACTTGGCTAAATGGTTGGAATCTCTGGGAATGCTTTCATATACAGCTGACTGAACCCATGAGTAGAAATTGGCCTGGAAAAAGGTACCTATTTAAAACACACACACACACACACACACACTGATTTCAATGATTCTATAAATAGGTACCAATGAAATGGATCAGTGGCTCTCATACTTTTTGACCACAACCCATAGTGTGGAAAACATTTTTGCACGGAAACTCAGGATGCACACGTATTTACAGAACTAAAAAAGAAGTTTAACAAAACTACTGCTGCCCCTACTCCATACGATGCACTTCGATATTTTCTATTTCACTGTGTGTGTGTGTGTGTGTGTGTGTATGTGTGTATTTTTTAAAGTTGGTTGATACTAAATTCATTTCACAACCAACTAATGGGTCACTTTGTAAAATACAGAACTACAAAACCTTCAAGGACCCAGGAAAGTAAAGGTGAGAAAGAGAGTATGCCCACAGAAAAAAAGGAACCATGGGTTTAGATTTTCTTGGCATTTTGCATGTGGTTTGGTTGTTTTAGGTACCGATGAGAAAGGACTAAGCAGAACCTTGAAGCGAGCACTCATTCAAAAAAGTATTCAAAGATGTGGTTGTGGTAATTAAAAAACATCACAGGTAGGCAGTTACTGAACCCTTTAGAAGGAAAACATCTGAGCAAACCTCCATGCACATGAGTTATCTTCCCTTGGAGAGCTTTGGAGGGGCAGCAAAGATCAAACTAATCTATGCAGCTTAATTACGCTAGCTATTGAAAGGGTGTTTTCTTCCTCCGCATCTGCATTATTATGTGAAGAAGATGGCTATTAATTAAAAATGTAGCAAAACTTGCCCAGAACTTAATGTGCTCCATCATCCTATGGTGAAGGGGGCCACTGTGGCCTTGGCTTGGGGATCAGTGGATGACCTTCCTTGTGAAGATGAGCTCTTCAAGGTTACCTGAGGACCTGCAGATGTCTCCTGCCTCTCAGAGAAAGAAGTTGCATGCCTCACTTACCTACAGCTCTGCTTTTTTGTCAGTCTGATCATTCAGGTCCTCTTTACAAGATATCTGGATTACTAAAACATAAAATAGGGGAAAGCACAGAGCAGTGCCTCTCAGTTTAATGTGCACGTGCATCACCTGGATCCTATTAAGACACAGATTCTAAGCTGGCCTGGGTCTGAGAATCTGCATTTCTAATGAGGTCCCAGGTGATAGCCATGTTACTGGTCCCTGGACCACAATTTTGAGTAGCAAGGACCTAGATTTTGAAGCCAGGTATATTGGAATTTGAATACTTACTCTGCCATTTTCTATTTGCGATACTTTTGGAAAACATTTTTAATAACCTTTATTGGGGTGGAGGTGGGATTTGATTATAATGGTAATGTGAAAAAGGCAAATTATTTTACTTCTCTGTGCACGGTCTCCTTTGTAAACAGAAAACAACTCCTCCCACCTTTTGTGGGGATACTGAAATCTCTTACCAATGCTCTCTCCTCCCCTTACAGTCCTGAAAGTAGGGTCTCCCTGCACTTCTCCACTCCTTCACTGGCCTTTCTCTCCAATTAATTCAGTGGACTCTGGCCTCTGTCCTTAACTTTTCCTTGAGACTGCTCTGCCCAAGGACCCCAAGAACCAATGGGTGCTGCTGCTCAGTTCTCATTTGATCACTCTTAACCACCTGACACTGCTAACGACCCCTTTGTTCTTAAAAGGCTCTTTGGTTTGGGAACCAGCCCCCACCTTGAGGTCAGTTCTCCTCCATCTGCTCTGCAGGTTCTTCCTCTGCCTGTCCCAATGCATCCGGGGCTGCCTCAGGCTCTGTTCTTGGCTGGGTGTTCTGTCAGGTTCTTTCTATACACACTCTCTCAACCATCACGGCATCAGGATTGTCCAAATGTTGACAATTCCCAAATCTAGATGTACAACACAGACCTGAGAGCCACCAACCCTCTGGACACTGTGTCCCCAAGATATATCCAACTTCACATATCAAAGAGAACTTGTGACTTTGTCTTTTGTTCCCATATTCAGTCCCTGGACCCTCCATCCACCCATCTTGTTTCCTATTTGAAGCACTATGGTATTTACCCTCAACCTAGCTGGTATCATATTTTTCCAATTCACACATAGATCTATTATCTCCCTAAAAATTTTGTAGTAAATTCCCTAATGCTCTCAGAGCACCTAGCCTGATACCATAGGCACCTTTGTAATTTAAGTCACTAATAAGTTATTTCACGAACCAGAACATGAATTACACTTTGCTACATAAATTACACTTTGCTACTACACATGCGGAGAAAACTGCATCCACTAACAGCTCTTGGCATCGTTAATGGTTTCTGCCCAGGGAGAAAAGTACTAGGCTCCATTAAGTTTGTAGGTCACAAATAAAATCTCAGGAAATTCTGCATTAAAAAATAAGAGAGAGAGAGAGAGTCATGTTGGGGGGAATCCTTGTTTTTCTAGGATTTGAGGACTAGACACTTAAGTTTTGGCAGGCTGGTATTATGAGGAAAGTGCTGGAATGATCACGGATAAGAGGCACCCACTCTCGCTATATCGCGACTATTTACACATCTGTCTCCTCTCCCTGACTGCACATGAAACACCTGGACGGCAGGGACAATACCTGCAGGTTATAACTTCAGAAGAACTGGCGATGCTCAATCTATTAGAGTTGTCCAACTGAGTGATAAGGTAGGTGGACAGGTGGACAGAAAAGCTGGTCTACTGATGCTGAAGGCAGTCTTTCAACCTGAAAGCTAGGGCTGGAGAGGTTAGGCTGGGCCTCAAAGACTTCATGCAGCTCTCAAATGAGAAACACAAATCCAAGCACACCCAGTGTTCCACTCGGTGTGAGTCTTTTACTTATACCGTGTTCACAGGTTCTGTCTTGCTTCTCCATAATCTGAGAGTTAGAGAAGACATGTATGATGAGGGTACTTGCCTAGCTCCCTCATTAAGTGGCTCCATACGTACATTTCAACAATGTCACCATGTTACTGTTGTGTCCCCACAGGGCCACAGTGAGGTGTGGGCTTGAACATCACTAAGACATTCATTTTGGTGTGCATCAGTTGGTGGCCCCCAGGAGGCTTCCAGGCAGCAGACTGCAAAATGTCCACATGGCCCCCTTTCAAAGACCTGATCTAAGTAAGTCTGTCTTGTGATTTCCAAACCCTACATCTCATAGACTCTTTTCTCTTCAAAGCTTTTTCTTTGAAATCTATTCTGTCTTAGAAGCCTTCAGGTTCCACCTGGTTGAAGCAATGGGCCTTGGCTGCTCCAGTGCTGGTTTCTGGTGAGATATTCTCCTAAAGTGTATTTCTGAGGTGACTTCATGCCACCTGCAAAGGCTGTCTCTGTCCCCAGGAAGGCTCCTTCCAGCCTTCTGAATCATTGCTGTCAGCCACCTTCTCCTCTTGACAAAGGCTGGGGCCATGACCATCAGTCCCCTATAGTCAGGGCCTTGTAGCCTATGGCAGACAACTGGCCCCCATCCAACCCCACTCAGCAAGAAGCAACAGTCCTTAGGCAAGGCACCCTTCTCCACCAACCGAAGGCAGGGCGGGCCCATGGTGATGGCGGATGATGGCTTTATGTGATTTCCTTCCTCTTTTTCCTCTCTTACCTTCCTTACACCTGATACACACTCAGAGGGCAGTGTCACTGCCCTGAAGCTGGGGAGACATGGATTATCGGGCCTCCATCTGTCATCAACAAGCAGAATGGCCTCAGGCAGCACACTTATCCCTCATCTCATTTGACACAGGATAATATCATCCCTGCCTATCTTTCAGAGTTTTGTAAAGACCGAATGAGATTATTAAAGTACTTTGGAAATGCTTGCTTTTATTACTAGTATTTTTCTTATTGCCATGACCAGTATGTCTCATGAGTAAGAAGCCACTTTAGGGGCAAGAATGCCCTGAAACACACGCACTCCCTTAAACTCAGTTACCAAAAGGTCTGGGCAATATTCTCCCACCTCCCAGGCAAACTAAAAATTCTCTGTTTTTCTAGTTTCTTCGTCAACACCCCTCCCATCACCACGCACTGTTTCCAATCCTCGAAACCAGGTAACGTTAGCAGAATAGCTACCCTTTGACCTGGAAGATTCCTAAACGCTCAGGAAATGGACTGACAGAGACTGACAGTCCATCATCCTTCTGCCTGCAGGCAGGGCTTACAAAGAATATTGTTTAAAAGCAACGTTTCATCTGGTCTCTGAGGTTTAGGGGAAACGGAACTATGTACAACCCAAGAGCATGGCCTGGCCTCCCTGGAAATGGAGAGTCACAGCTGCTTCAAGCCACATTTGGGATTTGTTGACCCATTATCCCAAGAGACTGCCAGGTTCCACATGCATAATGCAGCACTTCTGAACAGGCAAAACACTCACCATCTAGCACTGTGCATGCAATACATCCTCCACGGCCTATTTCCTCAGTAATTTGTATTTTGAGAAATGGTGGGGAGGAATGCATAGTGGTGGGGCTGGAGAAAGTGTTTAAAGGCAAAAGACGAAATTTTGTTTGTTTTAAATATCCCACATCTTCCTAAGCATTTTCCTTCCACTTTAGTCAGGAAATAGGTAAAGAAAACCATTTGGGGCTGCAAATGCCAGGGGTCAGCATCTCTTGGGACACTGAGGCAGGATACCCAAACCTTTCCTAAGTTTGAACAGCGGTGCACTGCTCACGGCAACTTCCCAGATCTCCAACACTGAAAATGTTCACCTGTGAGTGGAAGTCCCAGTTTTTCACCTTGTAATCAGCATCACTTCTCGCCCTATTTCTCATTACCTATCTCCTGCTCCTCTTCTACACATTCATGACCCTCAACAAACTCCTCTAAGCACACATTCCCCTCCACAGGCCTTCATGTCACATGGTTTTCTGTTGTGCCTCTGAATTCAGTGTGGGTCCTTGTCCGCCACCTCCAGGACTGAGCTCTGCTCCCTGTCCAGGCCTGCAGTGTCCACCCCTAAGCCTGGGCTGTGTTCTCCCCTACCCTTGGAACCTGCTTTCCTTCTCCTCCACCACTGCCCCATCCTCCTTGAATAGGTGAGAAGAAGAGAAAAAGAACTAGTGTTCACTGAGCACCTGCTATGAGCAAGACGCTGTGCTAGGCTCTCAGCGCATATCATTCAATGCTCATAACCAGCTTCCTGAGAAAGTATATAGAAGTCAAGGCTCTGAGACATTAAGAAACTCACACCCAGAGACCCTGAGCTAGTACATCAGAGAGTCGAGATTTAAGCGGCAGCCTGCCTCTGTGGAAGGTGCTCCCAGAATCCCTTCCCACTGCACGGCCGAACCTCAATGCTGAGCTAGAATAGAGGAAACACATTTGGGTACAGGACTGTCTCCCCTGTACCCAAATGGCAAATCCTTTTGGAGCAGGGTCCCTGTTTTAGCACTCCCTGGATTCCTCACTACTACCTCCTCCCTGCCCCCAGTTACTCCTAGCCCTGAACTCTGCACACAGCCGTGGGGCTCCAGAATAACAAAGGTTTTATGGCGAGGCTCCAGTTGTTCACAGTAACTATTTTTTTTTTTTTTTAAACCAGCAACTTAGCCATGGCATTTCTAGAATCATTAACTACAAATGGAACTTACGAATTATTCGTAGGCGTTTCGTTTGCTTTGTTTTTTAAGTACCTTGAAGAGTGAGTTGAGGTGCCCTGCTCACACATTCCTGGCCACTGGGCTGAGGCTGAGTTTACTGGAAAGGGCCATGGACAGAAATGCCGCTGTCACTTCTCCACTGTACATAAGTACAAGTGTGATTCTGGTTCTATTTGAGGGAGAAGGCAGTAGACTGTCACCATGGCAACCCCAAGCAGCAAGTGCAACGAAAGCCTAAAGAAGGTTTGGGGAAAATTAAGTTGTGGTTGGCCATGTGTTTGTCCCACCTTGTCATGGGGGGTGGCTTAGAATGCCTGCCTGAAGGAAGGAGACATATATGGTGACCTGGAGGGGACATTCCAGGAACCAGTCCAACAAACACTGCAGGACTGACTCCTGCCTGGATGGCTTCCCATGCTTCTATGTGGAATGTTAACCTAGCCAGGAAAACTAAGCACACAGGGTATTCAGAGAAGGGGCGGGGGAAGGAGGGAGGGAAGGAGGAAGGGAGAAAGGGAGAGAGAATAATTTTAAAACATTTTCTAGCTTATTTCCCTATGGTTTTATTTTTGTTTTTCTGTGTGTATGTGTTCGCTTTATTTGCTATTTTAACACTTTTTAAAACTTTAGAGGATTCTCAGCTATGCACTTGAGGAACAATACTGCCAGTATCATTTCAGGAAGAGTTTTAACATCCAGTTAAGGCTGGCCACACCTTCAGAGTTGTCTTTGGTATGGGATCATGTTTGGGATGGGACAAATTATGACCCACAGTATCTGCAAGTCTACTGAACTGTCAATATCCATCCTAATAAGAATATGCATGTCCACCCGGTTCTGTTACCCACTGCCCTGTGATCTCTGGCAAGCTCATAAACCAATCTGAGCCTCAGTTTCCTGGGGATGATAATCTTCTTTCATCTCATAATGGCAGTTTGAGTATCAAATAAGATAATGCCTTGTAAACATAATATAATCCACAAATGGAAAGAAGTAGTACTTTTATCATGTTATTAATAAATGCAGGATTTAATGCAAAGAAGTTGCATTACTAATGGCATTATTTTAGCCTTGCTTTATTTCTTCCCTAACCCTTTTCTAAAGTCAAACAGGCAGTGAAAGACAGAAGCCTGCATAGCTGGCTGGCTTCAAGGTCAAAACTCAGTCATGCATTTTTACATGGCACAAAGAGTGGCCAATCGATTGGACACAGAAATCAGAGTGCTAAGTAGAAAGCTGCCTGAACAGATGACTGCAGGGCTCCGAGGAAGGAAGAAGGAGGTACAAATTTGCCAGTTGCACAGCCTGCCTGGCCCCCTCCCCTCCAGGATTCTGCCCAACCTGGGGGATAATCCCTCTCACAGGGAAACTGTGGCAACACTCTCTCAGAGAGGCGCTCCACTCTGCCCCGGGGGGACCTCATTAGCCTCCCTCGGTCTTGTTCCCATCTGGCTGGTGCTGAGAAGCCTGTGGGTGTGAGAAGGGAAACAAAACCAGAGCTCAAGAAGTGAGAGGGCTCTTGATGGGAAAGGCACCCGGGCCATGCCAATATGTTCTCAGGACCCTCCCTACTCCGATGGGGTCCATGAACAGCAGCATCGGCGAGCCTGGGGGCTGGGACGAAATGCGGTATCTGCGCCCATCCCTGACCCATTGAGTCAGAATCTGCATTGGAACACGATGCCCGGGTTACTCTTGTGCAACTGAAGTTTGAGAAGTACTGCTCTGGTACTCGAGAGCCAGGGGTGGGGAAGTAGCAGTGGGGAGAGTTCCTTGCTGGGGTATTTAGTGAATTTCTCTCACCTGCTTTGATCCTGATCACTTGGTGAGTAACAAGACCACCACCCAGGACATGCTGCTTTTCAGCAAGAAGCCAACAGGCTAGACCGGCCCCTTCACGCAATAGCTATCTCCTCCTCTCCACCTAGGATAACCTGTGGCCTCGGCAACTTTTGGCACCGTGGGAAATGTGCCTTTCCAATTCACTAGGCTTTTGTCCAAAGAACGCGAGAGCTGGAGTGGTCATGTCCAGTCACACTTCCTAAACACTCGGGAGCAGGCTGCACACAGGCCTTGGAGCCCAGACCCTGGGGCCCTCCTGCATTCCCATCAGGCAGAGCAGAGCCTGGCCTGCACTGCCATCTTCCTCCCTCCGTCAGGGCCCTGCCTGCTCTCAGCACTCGTTTCTTCCTAGTTACAAGGAAGTTATTTTATCGTCTGTCTTCATCTTGTGCCTGGGAAGCGAAGAGACTGAGAAACTGAGGGAAAATGGGGAGACAATGAGGGCCATAAAGCTTGAAGCAATTCCTCCCCCTCTGAGGCGGTATAGTCACACACTCAGGAGTTCTTGGTTTCCATCTCCGCCCATCCACTAACCAGCCACTGTTCTGGAAAATACCTCCGGTCTTCTTGTGCTTTCCCTGTCTCCGAAATGGGGTAACGATCGCCTTCCCACCTTAGAGGTTTATAGAGGATAAAATGAAGCAGAATCATAGAAAGTGAAAACTGGGAGGGACATGAGAGATGATTTGGGACAAAATGTTTTATTTATTAAGACAGATGCCAGGCATTGTTCTCAGCCCTTTATAAATGTTACCCAACCTGACCAGCACAACAAGGCTATGACGTAGGTACTACTAGTACGCCCCTTTTAGGATGGGGCTCAGAGACCCAGAGAGTCCAAGAGTGTGCTCACGGTTACCCAGATGGACAGTGACAGAGGGATGCTGTGATCCAGGCAGAGTTCCAAGTCTGCGCTCCACCTGGCCTTGGCCTCCCACGTGCTCCTAGCCTGCTGCTCCTTCCCTTGGACAAACAGTCCACAGATTAGCCAAGTCTGGGAAGACTGGCTCTCGGGTAAAACAACAGGTGTGACAAGGGTTGGCCACACCTTCATCCGCTGCCTCCACCACAAAGAAAATCTAACAGGACGACTGGTGAAGACTTCGGGGAAACAGGCTCCACTATGAGTACCTCCCTGTCAGGGACAAATCCAGTCTAGTCCGATTTTTTCCTAATTCCACAGGAGGGTTCCCCAGAAGCTCTTCAAAAAACACAGAAGGGCCTCAAGACACTCTTGGCCTCTGAACCCAAACACAATCTGGTACATTTAAATGTTTCCTCAATATCCAATTGCCTGCCGCTAATTCCTGAAAGTCGCTCCATAGGGGGCTGATTTATTTCTCGCTTTGCCAAGGACCAGTCCACTCAAAACCCTTTTATTCTCAGTCAGATGTTCTGATATTTCAGGCTTGATTTTTCTCTCAGGCTTTCTCCTCCACTGCTAATCCAATCACTTGGACGATTTTAACCTTTGCTCTTTAGCAATGTAACGCACTGGGCACCCCTCTGCCTGCCTTTCTTGCATTTTCACCATACTTACACCTCCCCTGCCTTATTCTAGAACTGATCGGGGACACCACCCACCACGGTGCCTGCAGGAGGCTGTAGAAGGGATGCTGTCTGTGCCCCTCGCACTCACCCGAGGCCCCTCCGTGGGCCTGGACCTACAAGCAGAAGCCCAGTGCAGGGAGGTTCTGAGAATCAAACAGGAGTTCCAGTCAGTGCTGGCCCTGGGCCTCAGCGGGGCTCAGCCAGGCAACTCAGAAGCTGCTGGAACACTGACAGCCAGAGCTGCCGCCTGACAGAGGGTGGGCCAGCAGCAACAGGCCATAGCCTTTGCTCTCGCTGCCCCTTAACCAGGGGACATGTACAGAAGCGTATCACCCTGTTGCAGCAGAGGCAGCTGCCCTCAATCCAGCAGAGGGTTGACTGAAGGATGACCGCAGGATCCCTGGATGACCCGAGCCAGGCCTGAGTTGAGAGTCCGACGAAAGACATTCAGAGAGGACAAGGGGCTCCCCTTGCCTTTCTCCCCAGCCAAATTAAACTGCTGCGCACAGCACCACAGGTAGAAACGCATCACCTTGGTTTAATTGTGGGCATTTTGGTTCTGTCTCAGTAAATGCACAATTTTTAATCTTCAGAGTATCTCAGAGCAATTCTACAGCTAGAACTCTGCAGGGGTTTAATTAACCTCATTACCTTCAACTTCCTTCCTCCAGCAACCTGTTCTCAGAACCTCGGCAGTGTCTGGCCCTGTGGTCCTGGCCGGGCAGAACTGCCCCCGCCCCGTGGGCAGAGCTAGACTCCAGGACCAGCACGTGCTTGCAGAGCCCGGTGAGCAGGGCATGACCAGCGGTCCAGGAGTCTGACCCTCTTCAACTCGGCCTTTGCTGACCCGGAGAATTAGTATGAGAATTCATATTAGATGCCAGGGTGCTACCACATACCATGCGACACTCCCTACCTGGGGCACGGGGGTGGAGGGAAAAGTCAAGATGCCTCACTGAAAAGAGCCCGACCCCCACCCCTGCACATGTACAAACACATACACACATCACACTGCACACACACAACCCTTCTCCCACCGAGCCTCTTGAAGTAAAGACCTAAAGACCATGTCTCACCCTGTTTATGGCTCTGTGACCATAAGAACAGAGCTGGGTAAGCAGTTCAGGTAAAATGTGTGTTCATGGACAGTAAGGGGCAAGAGCCAGCCCACCTGTGCCCTCAGCCCACAGCTGCAGAGATTTTCCCCCTCACCTCCTTCCTCCCCGCCTCCCTCAGCACCAGCGAGACTTGAGCTGGGGGCCTGGCCAGCCCTTCTGCCTTAGAAAGAGCCTTCAGGGCCATGATTCAGGACCCAGTAAAAACTCTGCTCTGCCAGCTTTCAGGAAAGCACACAGGGATCCAACATGCTGAAAGTGTGTTTTACTAGACTGCAGAATGTTTTTAGCTGATTATTAAAGTCACAGTCTACTATGGCCCATCAACGACCCATTTGGCCCCAGTAAAATGGATTCCAATTCCCTCGGCACGAGTCTCCTAGCAATCAGCTCATCAATATACATAATGTTTAGAAGCTAGATATTGATTGTGGAATCTAATGGACTCATTATTCAGGGTTCAGCTTCGCCTCTGGAATAATATTTTATTGGAGCTTCCTCCCATTTTACTTCCAAATTCCAAAACTGGGGGTGGGGTTGGGGTGCAGATATTAGAGAGCAAGCAAAGAGGTGCCTAGGACTTGGCCATAAATAAGGATGCTCATGACCCAGGGTGTTCCCCAGCCCTTGTGAAGTAGCCTATAATACTGTCTGCCTCCAGCATCACTGAATTAACAAAGAGCTGCTGTTGCCATAGGATACAGCAAGCACCATTGGTGTGATTAGCATTGGTGGCGGCCAGTGATCCTCTGTGTCACAATGCCCTCGGAGGCGACTTGGAGTCTCTGCCACTGTCTGTACAACAGCCAGCAGAAGCTCCAGGCCCTGGCCCTCAAGCACGGCCTCTAAGGCCCAGGTCCCCAGGGGCCCTCCGCCCAACTCCTCACCCAGGGCCCATCAACACATGTTCATAGCACTGGGGCTGCCCCCACCCGCTCTTAAGTCACTGTTGTCAAAATCATGTCCCACATGGGGCTGGGGGAAAGGTGGGTTTCTGGGGCAGAGAAGAGAGGGGGCAAGGCATAGAGAAGAGCAGTGTGGCTGAAGTGAGAGGTCCAGCCAACAGAGCAGGTCATGGGGAGACCTTTCGCCCAGAGCGATTAGTTTGGCTCTTCCCTCCTGAAGGTGTCCCTGAGCAGAGCCCACTGTTAAAACTCTGGCCTTTCTGTAATCATCACTGATCATGGAGTTTAAGACATGTTCTTTCCTGGCAAGGAAAGAACTGCCCAGAGCCCAACGAAGCACCCCTTTCCCTTCTCAACTCTCACCTCATCTAGAGTCAGTATAGAGATACACTTTAGACCACCGTTTTATTTTTACCTGTGAAATAATTTAGTGTCCTCAATTATATTTTAAATTCCGAAAGTGGGGAGTGGGAGTGTTAAGAAACCTTATCTTCTTACTTTCTCCCCGACTAAGATTTGTCCTGGAGGGTCACTGGGCTCACCCCCACTCTGCTCACTGCAGGCAGGAAGTTTGTAGTTCTGGTTTCAGGACTTCCAGGTCTAGACAACCGGCTTCTTTCTATGAAACTGTAAACCTTTTGCATTTTTCAAGAGAAGCTGAAAAATCTGTGTTTTGGGTAAAGTTTTGTATGTTACATTTGTTTATTGTGAACATGTATGAGACAAATAAAATGCCTTCCAGGCTACGACTCCTCATGTATCAATTCTCCTAAACTGAGGAAAACAAGAAAGCTGGAAAGGAGCTTGAGGATGTAGTAACCCGTTTCCCAGGAGGGAGCACCTGGGCTCTTGAGAAATTAGAACATACCTGTTACCTTGCCATTACATTTTAAAGCACCTTCTGATCATTGTGTCTAGGCTTCCCCAAGCATCCTGGGAGAGGGTGTATTTTATTAGGAAATAAAAATCCAAGCTGCCCAGTTAAATTTCAATTTCAGATAAACGATGAATATATTTGTATGTGTATATCCCATGCGATATTTGGGACATAGTTATATCGAAAAATCATGCAGAGTTGATCTGAAATTCAAATGTAACTGGCATCCTGTATTTTATCTGGCAACCCCAATCCTGCCAGCTCTTTGAGCTTCACCTTCACTCACAGCCCCAGCTGCAGTGACCCAGGGCTCTGTCCCAACAGTGAGGCCATGCTGTTGATGCAAAACTCTTCCCCGCATTTGAAGAGAAGAAAAGGAATGACATTAACAAAAATATCTTGTTTTAAAAGCCCAGGTTATGTGTCTATTATTCAGGAATAACTTCTGAGCTAAGACGGCCCAAAGGCATTTTACTCCATGCTGGGCATCCTTGGAGGACCACTTAATCACTGGTTTCTTTATATGTAGTCCCTCAAACTTCCTTCCCATCACTCCCCTTGGACTTTGAGACCACTGAAAACATGACTCTACTGCTAGTGACTTGGACCAAAAAAAAATAAATAAAATAAATAAATAAATAAAATCATTTAGTCTAGTATTTCCTCAATTCAATTACACTTTTTGGAACTCTATTCCTGCAGAAACCTCTTGGAAAAAATCATGGTTGTGTGGCTGAAGAAGCAGGAAACTGGATGCTATGTATGCCCATCTGGGAAAAGCACCATGGACATCAGTATATAAAAGGGGTCTTGCAGTAAAGAAACTCTTAGTTGCTTATTCCAGCAACTTATTTGACCCCAGAGCCCACTGGCCTCCGCCTCCCCTTCTATCATCCATTAACCTTACAGAGAACACTTTGGATATTGGAAGCAGATGAATGCTTCTCAAACACAACTAACACCTTCCACTCAGCCACTATTCCCAGCACACTGTGTCACACCTCCTGTGCCCTCGGGACATTAATACAAGTACCCTGCTTTGATTCTTTTGCTATTATTTTCTGATTCTTTCATTTCTACATATTTTGGCTTTTCAAACAGAGTTAAAGCTACTTGGGAGCAAGACTTTTCCTGCTTAACCATAGCCATTTAGTGCAAGATAGGCTGGGCATCCGATAGGCCTCTGGGCAATGCTGGTGATAGAATTATGTCTATTCATGCGTGTGTGTTCCAATTGTTGCAGATTTTAGAAATTATGGATGGTTTATCTAAAAGAGCCATGAGCTGGTTTCTCTCATGCACCATGAAAGATGAAAAATTATTCTGAGTTGTCTTCTGAGCCACACACTGTGTGCCCCTCACCGTCAGTCACTATACCCCTGACAGACACCCTGACTCTGACCCAAACCAGTGAAGGTGTGAAAAACCTGAAAGGACCAGAGACCTTCACAAAGCTGAAATAATTTCCTAGTTAGTTTATAAGTCAAATTTCCCAAGGATTATGGAATACGCAGCCTAGAAAGTCAAATGATTTCAATTCTTGTGTCCTGGGAAATACCACTTCACTATCCTAAGGCAAAGAGAGCCATGTGCTCTTATAAAAAAGAACAGATTGCAAAATGACCTATTCTCAAACTCTGAAGTCACTGTCCTTTTACTTAATGTGCCTGGCTGGAGTTCAGGCCTTTACATTGTGCTGTGAGCTCCACCACAAATCAAAGCCCGGGCAATGCAGACTTCTAACAATTCAACTGCCTTTCCATAGTCTTCAAGGAGCTCTCATCTACTCCGAGACATTGACTTAAAAAGAAAAATCTGACAACAGGGAAGTCTCTAAAATACATAATGGGAAAGCTAAACACACTGTACAAATCAACTGTGCCCACACTTCATTGTCCCAGAAGCATATTTCTTTCCATCTCAATTATAAAAAAAAAAAAAAATCTTCAAACTCCACACTCAAAGCTTTAAATAAATAGCCTTGGTTTCCAAGGTGAAACAGACTGATCCCTTTCTGAACAATAAACAAGTGATAAAAATATCAGTAAAATGATTACTGTAAATCAATTATTTTATAAAAGGCATAAAAGTCTTTCCAAGAAGGCCCCTGGCAAACTTCATTGGATTTAGTTCCTGAAAAAATTAAATGAAAAATATGCAAAGGAGTGAATACATTTCCGGGGTGAAGACATTGCCAGGCCTGAGCATTTGGTATTCGGTAAGAAACATTTTAACCACTAATGCCTTGCTTGTCCCCATTTCAGGCCTCAAGCAATCAGTTGGAAATACTCAACAGAGATGCTGTTAGTTTGCAAACAATTCATAGTAAGTTTTGGATTTTGTAGCAATTTCTGTATCTCAGAAATCTCAATGAGATTTCAGGTAAAATGGAGTCCAGATATATTCAGTACTGTTTAGTGGGTGAAATCATTTCTCATCATTTGAGATTTTGCACAAATGTCAACACCTCAGAGTCCTTTCTGGGCCACCCCAGCTAAAGCAGCTCCACTCCACTCACCTGCAGATACGGTTCCCTATCACATTAACTACCTCATTTTATCTTTCTCCAAGTCTTTATAGCACCTGCATTGCCTTCCTCATTTGTTAAATATCTATTGTCCATCTCCCAACAGTAGAAAATAATCTAAAAGATCTCCTTGAAGTCAGGCCTTCTGCCTGATTCAATGCTACATCCCTAGTGTCTAGATCAGGGCCTGGCAGCATACATTTGTAAACCAATTACAGACAAAAATCTTAAAATTTAATTGTGGCAAAATATAAATTATATAAAATTTACCATTTTAACCATTTTAGTGTACAGTTCAGTGGCATTAAGTAATTCACATTGTTGTGCAACCATCACCACTATCGCCATCTTCAGAACTTTCTCCTCTTAACTCCCAATTCCCTTCTCCCGGCTCCTAGCAACCACTATTCCACTTTCTGTCTCTATGAGTCTGACTACTCTAGGATTTCGTATAAATGGAATCATACAATATTTGACCCTTTATGTCTGGCTTATTTTACTAAGTATAATGTTCTCAAGGTTCCTCCACATTATATCAGCATTTCTTTCCTTTAGAAGGCTAACTAGAATTCTCTTGTATGTATATACCACATTTTGTTAATCCAATCATCCATCAATGGACAGTTGAGTTGTTTCCACCTTTTGGCTACTGTGAATAATACTGCTCTGAACACTGGTGTACAAATATTTGTCCCAGTCCCTGCCTTCAGTTCTTTGGGGGTACATGCCTAGTAGTTGCATATCTGAATCATATGGTAATTCTATGTTTAATTTTTTGAGGTAATACCATACTGTTTTCCATAGTGGCTGCAACACTTTACCTATCTACCAGCAATGAACAAGGATTCAAATTTCTCCACATCCTTATCAACATTTGTTATTCTTTTATTTTTTTCCTAATTGAATTTTATCTGAAGCAACAGTTCCCACTTATGTCTACTGTAGATTAATGAATCCGGTGAGAAGAAACTTTGAACATGACTTGGTTTGCCACCTCATGCATAGTCAGAGGGTCAAGAACAGCTAAATGAAAATAATTTATATTTCACAGTTCAGGGCTAATAACGCAAAGATTATTTCTGAATATTTAGAGTCACCTCACACTAGAAACAGACGTGAAGGAAAAAAGAACCAAGTGCTGGGTAGCTTCTCCCCATACTGGTGTCAACCTTTTCTGCAGAGAGCCCCTGCCAACAACCAGTGGAGTGTGAGGCAGGAGCTGCCCTGTGTGGCACAAACTACAGGCCCTGTCACTCTGGAAGAGCATGAAAGGGCCTTTGGAAACTGTGTGGTGCAGGCTGTTAAGACTTGGAAGGAAGGAAGAGTGGAAATTACAGCCATCTGAATGCAATTGCCTGGCTTTATCTTTGCCCAGCACTCTAAGAGCCTATAAACATCAGTGGAGGGGAAAAGGTTTAATTTCCAAAGACATAAAATTTTCAGAGCTATGTGACCTCTGAGAGAATAAGGCCATCTGAGAAAACTATTTCCTGAAACTCAAATCCAGGCTTGGGGAATGAGGCCACCAGCCAAAGCTCAGTCTTCCACTCAAAAATGTTTGCACAGCAGCTTTCCTGCTGGATTTGGATGCTGGAGAGGAAAAGCTGTGGCCTATTTAACTATGTGGCCCTTAGCACAGGGCTTGGCACCCAGCTGAGGATGGATGGATGGATGGATGGATGGATGGATGGTTGGATGGATGGATGGATGGATGGATGGATGAATGGATGGATGGATGATAGGTAAATAGATAGGTAAGTAGGTAGGTAGTAGGTAGGTAGGTAGATGATAGATTGATAGATAGATTGATGGATGGATGGATGGATAGATAGATGGATGGATGGATGGATGAATGGATAGATAGATAATTTAAATATTTCCCTGAAACAATAAATGGATGACCAACCTAAAAAGATTGGGAGCTTTCTGGTTACAGAGGTGAGAGAATGTTGCCTTCTTGGTACATTCTACCCTGACTGTTGCCTGTTTCATGAACTAGACTTTAGTGTTCTCTAAAGACCCAAGATAGCAGTCCTTCACAGAAACCCCTGTCACTGTTGTGGCCTCTTGTGAGTTTATAATCGAGATAGGACTTCTCCATCCCTGCCTCAGAGCCAGCCCTAGGAGATAATAATCTGACTAGAATAGTTTTCAATTCCCTCTCTCTACTCCAAATCCATTTCTATGTCCCACATCTCCCCATCTCTTGAACTGGTACCCCTTTCCAACAATAACAGTAGAGGTAATAATGATAGCAAGAGCCAGTTTCCTTTATTGCTCTACAGTTTACATATGGCTTTCAACTGTATTAGTTTATTTGACCTCCAGCATAACTGATAAGAAAACCAAGGGGAAACCTGACTTACTGATTGTATGTGAGGAATATGTGGTAAAACCAAGTATCCAGACTCCAAAAGCCTAGTCCTCTTTCTGTTAGTGGCTTCCTCTTCTTTAAATATTATCCAAGCATATACTGATCTCAAAACCTTAACTCTCACCCTTTTAGGACTGTTCTCAATTACCCAGAGGAAAGACAGCTCCCAGTGGATAGATCCGAATCATACTGATGGGTTAAACGATGGCAAATGAGTTCGTGCATTTGTAATTATTTAAAAATATGTCCAAAATTCTTTCATATTCCTTTCTTCAAGAGATGAGGCCATTTTAATTTCTTCCTTTTGAGTGTGAGCTGGGCTTAATGAATAAATAAACTGAAGTGATGATATCTGATTTCAAAGACTAGGTCTTCATTTCTGCTCTTTGATCACTCTCTGGAAGCCAGCTACCATGTTGTGAGGACACTCAACTAGCTCTATGGACAGACTCACATGGCAAGGAACCGAGGCCTTCTGCCAACAGCCACGTGAGAGAATTGTTCTGGAAGGGGACCCTCTAGCCCCAGTGAAGCCTTCAGATGACTGTAGTACCAGTTGGAAGACTGACTGCATCATCGTGAGAGTCTCGGAGCCACAACTGACAAAACCAAGCTTCTCTTGGAGTCCTGATACACAGAAATTTTGAGCTAATTATGTTTATTGTACAAAGCAGCTAAGTTTTAGGTTGACTGGTTACACAGCAACAGGTATCTAAGACAGTTTTCTATCACTTAGGGAATATTTCTAGTTTAAGGTTACCTTTAAAATTTTTTTATTTTTTATACCATTAATGTATGCTTATTAAAATTTTAAATACAAATATAAAAATATCCTTATCCAGAGATAATTTTCTCATTTTAATGTATAACTTTCCATGTTTCTATTTGTGTGGCTTATTTTCTTATAAAAGTGAGCTCATATTACTTGGAATTTGCTTTTTGTCAGTCAATAATACTGGATATTATTTCAAGTCATTAAAGATATTACAACAATGTTTAGAATATTTGCATAGTATTTTTTTTTTTGCATAAACATACCAAAATATATTTAACCAATCCTTTTTTATTAAAGAGATTTAGGCTATTATGAGTTGTCTCTTTCATTAATGAGGCCACAGGAGATGACTGTCCGTGTGCCTTTTGTGTACTTGCCTAGATATGTCTTTAGCATAAGTTGGTAGAAGTGAAACTGCTGGGTAGAAAAGGGTACACACTTCTTAAGTGACTGTCATACATATTGCCAAATTATATCAAAGACTGAGCAAATTTATATCCTCCCAGCAGTTTAACAGGGTGTTTCTCTCACCATACCCTGGTCAGCAGTGTTAAAAGCCAATTCTTAACTCAAATAATTGAATCGCTAGTGATGGAGTTTCTGGCAGAGCAATAAAAAGATATTTGGGTGGCTCAAGAAGTGTTCCTCTCAAATCATACACTAGATTGCAACATTCCCTTCATCTAAGTCTGCTGAACTGATCTTGACCTATTTTATTTCAGCTAGACAGACCAGGAAAGGAGGCAGCGATCATCTCTGCCATGAAAGTCACCAAATACAGCTGTAGAAAATGTGGCACTATCTTCTGCAACACCTCTAGACATCTGGCAGTTATCCTGGGCAAAAGCACCTTTTCTTTTGCCCTAAAGAACCTTAATTGCATTATGTTCTGTAACACTAGCTATTCATTCATCCCTTTGACCCATATAAACTTTTCTGAGATTTTTAAAATAAAAATAGAAAACCCGTCATATGACTAATTTTTGTTAGTATGGACCAAGATGGGCAGCCTGACCTAAAAGAGGAGCCTTGATTCATCAGACCCACCGACACACTGCCTTGAACAGCAGTCATCAAGCTGTGTCCTGAGGAAAACCAGCATTTTACACGAGGTGTAAAAGTATCAGCTTCCATGAGATAGTCTGGGGAATGCTGGCCTAAGTTATTGTGCGGATGGGTGGGTAGATGGATGGATGAATGGATGGATGCCCAGAGGAATGAATGGGTAGATGGATAAAACAGGTATTAATGCGTATACTTCTATGGAATCAAAGAGTGGAAAATTCTCTAAATTATTTGAGTTTAATATAATTTTAGCTATTTCAAAGGACATAATATATTTAATGATACCACCAATCAAGTTATTAATGGTCCTTATTTTTTTCTCATATATTCTTGCTTTAAAGGCTGCACATGAAAACTCTGGACCAGAAATGGGTAACCTCTGGTCACTTATGAACATGTTTATGTTTATGTCAAGATTATGTACCAACTGGATATATTTTCTCTATAATCCATTAAAATAAAAGTAATAGTGTACTTCACTACTTTGATAAGGATATATTGACTCAAAATTGCCTTGTCTTATAAGGAAAATATGTACATGATGCTGTTTACAAAAAAAAAAAAAAAAAAAGCTAATTTCTTGATTCAAATATGTAGATACAATACATAAAAAGCCAGGGAAGGTAAATACAGAAAAAAGGCTGACAGGGAAAAACAGGCATATAGGTAAATCATATCATCCTCGTAGGAAGACTGGGAGATGAATCTTTAAGGAAATAAAATGGGCAAAGAGGTTCTTGTGCTCCTTCTCAGCCATGGTCACTTAAGTCCATGACTTTCAAATTTCTTCCCTTGGAGCTTGTGCAGACCATCTACAGGCAGGGTGGGGATGATTACAACCATTTAACCAACCTACGAAAAGCTATATGCGCGTGAAAGAAGTGACTTGGAGGAGATAACGGAGCCAGGTTGAAGAAGAGAGAACCAGAACCCGCATCTCGTCACCCCATACAGAGGCAGCATCAAGGTTACAAACGCTCCTTTGTGGATGGCTCCCCTGGCTTAGGCACATCCAGGGCAGCCACTGTAAAGTCCTAGGACTCTACCTGAAGTGCTCTTCTGTACCTGAGGCCTTCCTCATGGACACATTCACATAGTGAGCCTCAGCCACAGCCAAACACAGCTCCTCTGGAAACCCCTGTTCGTGCCCGTGCCCTGCTCGGTTCTCTATCAGTGGCTCCACTCTGAGGCTCCACAGCACTTCTCTACCCCTTCCTAGGCCTCACCTTGCCTAGACAACTCCTGCTTTCCTAATGCACTGGGCTAGGAACCATGCCTTCTTCTGTGTGGTTTCCCCAGCCTCTGACAGAGCATGAAAGCTCAGTAAAATTTAACTCAACTGAGATGGAAAAGCTGACATCATCTACCCTGCATGCCTTAAGAGTGACTTCTACCAAATGATGAATAAAACATGATCACTTTGCATAAACACAGAAACACATTCTTTTCCCCTAATCAAATTGAAGAAATAAAGAATGAGTCAGGCTTTTCCTGGTGTCCTACAGCTATTTCTTTTAAAATCAACACTTGGCTGTCTTGCCTTGGTCGACTGTACCACGTGTCCCCAAAGTCAGAGTCCAGCCCATTGACATCAGGGCACATAGAGACAGCCAGGCCCACCCTCACTGAACAGCAGAAATTTTAAAAGAGAGTCCTCCGTTTTTCACCGAAACCCTCAAAGTCAGCATCAGCGGGCTCAGGCTCACTGTTGCTGTTGAGCTGCTGTTACTGCAGCTGTATGTTCCTGAGGAGTGACCATGAGTAAAAAAATAAAATAAAATAAGAGAACAGACATCAATTTATGGAGATGTACCCAATCTATACAACTTACCCTGGAAAAAAATGTGTTTTATTTCTCAGTAGAAATTCTTCTTAGCATGCGGCCAAACCCTTACAACTAATGCCCCAGCGAGCATCTCAGTCTCCCTAAGTTCCTAAGTCTATCCAGATAGACGCAGAAGCTTGATGACACTGATAAGCTCATTTTTAAAATGATTTTTTTTTTCTATTTTGGGGAGAAGTAGACAGGAACTACTATGAGCCAGGCAACACGGAAAGTGTTTCTGATACACTATTCCAATCTCATCCTCACATCAAGTCCCTGAAGTGGCATTACTACATCCAGCCAGGGGGAAAGGAACTTTGGCTCAGACAGCTGAACAACTTGCAGAAAGAAGTCTGTCCTCCCAGACACCCACACCCTGCAGGCTGCCTCACCTTAGGAGACGCTTCAGTGTTACCAGAACACTCTCTGACTCCCAGGCATTCAATCTATTTTTCCTCTTATCCTAAGTTTATCCTATTAATTTGTATTGCTCCCTTTATTGGACACTCAGCTTCCTCTCTTATGGTATCGCTACCTGGCATTAACCAGATAGTCATCGCTCAGCAAAGTAATTAGTTCCCTTAATCTTCCTTTATCAAACAACTTGTTTCCTTAATCACTCTGAATAAGACAAGTTCCAGGCTTCCCCCAGGCTGTTCTAGTTCTGAAAGCTTGCAGGCTAAAATCAGAGCTTTAAAAGAGACCTTGACAGACTGTTATCACAAGGACTCTCATCACCATTAATCAACAGACGTATTTATGGAACAACTATTATGTACTGATCCTGCCAGGCAACAGGGTGTAGAAGGGATGGTCATCCAGTGTTTGCCGAGTACCTACTATGTCGGGGGGCTTCACGCATGTTACCTAACTCTCTAATATGACATACATTTCCATGCGTTTTACAAATGAACAGACTAAGATTAGTTAGAAGTCCTCTGCCGGGAAGCGGGAGAGGCAGGATTACGGCCCTAGAGCCCCAGCCCCTCCAGCAGCATCCCACCTGCTGCTTGGTGCAGAGCTAAGGGCCCTTGGGCATGCACAGAACAAACCAGCTCAGGGCTTGGAACTCCAGCCCAGTTGGGAAGCCTGGCTATTCAACTGAGAAAGAACCTACAGTTGAAGTGAGTGCTTGCAGGGGGATCACTGAGTGTCCAAACAAGAGTGACCCCTGCGGTGGGAGGAGATGGGCACTGAGGAGACCCCAAGCAGAAGGACATAAGCCAGGCTATGATAAGGGAGAGAGAGGCAGATCCTGATGGATAAGCTCTCCTGTGAGTCACTGCACACAGAACCCATTGGACAGAGGTCATTCATTCTCTTCTATGATCAACTCTTCACAGGTCCTCTGAGGGAAAGGGATCACTTCTTTCTTTTGTATCCACTAAACTGCCCAGCCGAACACTCTAGGTGCCCCAGCCCTTCCCAAGTGTCCCTTCTCCCTCTTCCATATCACCACAGCAAGGTGGGACGTGGCCTTCAGGGTTTTGCGAGGGATGCGAACTATCAGCCCAGATCAAGGGCCCCTTTCAACACTTTTCTGAACAGCTGAACAAGGCTGATGGGAAGGGAGGCCCAGACTAACTTTCATAGTGATTCCCTGGATAATTTGGGGATGCTATCCTTGAGAAGTAATCAGTTAACAGCAACCTGGGGTGTGTGTCACTGACTATTACACATTTCTGCTCACTCTTTCTGCAAAGCACGCAATGATACATATCAAAGCGCAAGCTGTGAGGACAATCCACTTGCCATCAGCGTGTGCTGGTGAATCCACATCTCGTTAAGCAGCCAGTGTTACTCAAGCACATGCCACTCTTACCTCTACTTTTACAGACACATGCTTGAGTGTCCAGAAAACCTTGCTGCCTGACTCTGGGCCACCTCTAGAGCATCCTTTTAAATCCAGTGGGTACTCAAAGTACACCCAGAACATACAACCAAACTGGCTCCATTAGTTTTATACTTCAAACACTTCACCACCCCATCCTCCCACACCCACCTCCCACTCCAGTCCTCAAATCCTCAGTCTGTCTGCTCTCAACTTATGACAATGCACTTCTACTTCCGCATTTTACATTGGACCTTCCCTGTTTCTTTTTTCCCATTCGCTCATTCAATGAAAAAAGAAAGCATCACTTATCTAGTAAGCTCCCATGAGCCAATACTATGATGGCACATAAGAGAGATACAAAGCCTACAGCATGTTGTCCACTGAGTACCTCAGTCTAAGTGGATGGACACGAGACATGAAAGGGCTAACGAGCAACGTACACATGTGCCATAGGAGCTGAAAGAAAGCAGTCACCTCTCTCTCAGCAGAATCTGAGTGAAACAGGGATTCTGTTAGGCAGAGAGCAGAGAAGGTGGTCTTCCGGACAACGCCGTACCAAGCATGGAGCTGGCAAGGTACAGGGTGGGTTTGGGAACCTGCTTAGCCAGACAGTAGGGTTTCCGGAATGACAGAAGATGCTGAAAATGGAGACCAGATGTTGACTGCGAAAGGCAGGCCCAATATAAGGAGTTAGCCTTTATCTTCCAAGCAACAAGAGGATATCAAAGATTTCTCAAGCCACCGTGCTGCTCTGGAGATGAAAGCAGTGGTAGCGTAGCACTGTGTAGGACGGACAGGAGGTGGGAGAAACTAGAAGCGGGAAAACCGCACAGAGGATGCGCTGGGGCACCTGGGCTCTCACAGTTGCCATGGGAATGAAAAAACAGAAGCCAACAGATGCAAATGGCTTTTTAAAAATGCAGACCTGGTGACTGTGCTAAGAACAATGGAGAGGAAGCAGTCCAAGATGACTGTGATGTTCAGAGTCGTCACTTATCCTTTTGGGTGCTTCGCATCTAAACCCATTTCCATCTGGGGAGAATCCATCACATGCTTCTTGATGGAAGGCAGAGCTCTATGTCTTCTAGAGAAGCTGAAGGAGCCAGAGCTCCTTTTTGCCTCCCCTTGGCAGCCACTGTTCAATTGTGTGACCTACCTCCACCAATCAGAAACTCCCACCTGAGACTTTGAAATTTGAACTATACTAAGGATACAGAGGCAGTTTAGGATTCATTCTAAAAGGAGGCATCCAGCAGCGACAGTCAGCCTCAGGGGTGTGCTGAGTCGGAGAGCCTTTGTGGTACGACTTGGGCTGAGCTTCCTGTGGTCTGGCAGAGTGTGGTCCCTCAGTCATGCTCCAGCCTGGAGATTCGTTAGTTACCCAATGGGCTCCCAACAAATTCCTTTAGTCATAATCACAGAGATAAAAATATCAAATCCAATCCATGCTCTATGCCTCTCCACAAAGCCTTTGTCCCCAAACACCCAGACCACACTCTGGTGAACCACTCCGGCATGTTCACACAGAGATGCTCATTGGGCATCTGACTTATGCTCACTTCTAGCAGCCAGTGTTCTAAGGACTAACTGGACTGCAGACACTGTTAGGGTGCAGACTGACATCTACGCTCACTCTACCCCATCTAGCAAAACCTGACCCACCTGACCCATCCCCATACCTAGCATGGCACCTTGGGCAGGGCAGGCACTTTTTATATACCTGCAGCGTGATCTGAATATTATTTATCTATTCTAGGCAAAAATCTGAAAAGTTTCTCACATGAGTTAAATGTCCTTATTGCTTGAATATTTAGAAATTTTTGTAAAAGTATTGAGAAATAAGGTAGAGAAAGAACAGGGGTAGAATGACATTAAAAAATATTTTTATGATAATTTTTCTTTCAATATGTAGCCAGGGAGAAGAGGAAATAGGTACAAATTTAAATGAAACAAAACTGCTCATGCTGAGTAGATAACTCTTAAGCTAGGAATAGGTACATGCGGATTTATTATCCTATTCTACTTTTGATATTGGAATGTTCCACAATAAAAAGATTAAATAATAGCAAAAGTAAATGATTATCCTTGAGTGTAAGCATGAACAGAGAGGGGATTAAACTCTGTGACAGCATGGTAAGTAATTGCTCAAGACATAGTAAGCACTGAGCTCCATGATTTTAGAAAAGCTGGGATTTAGTAATAATGCAAAGCCTCCATTCATTAAAGTGCTTACAGGGGAAAAAGGGAGATTTCAATAAGGGAATCAGCACTGAGGTATTTGAGCCCAAAGAGCAGAGAGAGGGGAAGGAGTGATACTCTCCACCGTGCAGCTCACAGCATCCCCACATCCATTCTGTAGCTACTGAAGGTATCTAGAGGAGGAGAAGTGGTGGACACCATGAAATACCTTTGTATACACAGGGAACTGTATCCACCCCAGAACTTCAGTGTTAGTACACCAGAACACAGTCACGACTCTGAGCAGACGTAACTTCCATCTTTCAGCAAACTAAATTAATCTGATAACTCCTATTTCCCCAGTCCCGGAAGGCTTCCTATACATCTACTGAAGGCGTGTCTGGCTGACTTCCTATGGGACCCCAACTAGTGTTAAGAAGCAGAGGTAGATTTGAGTGCTTTCTCAAACAGCCAGTGCCCTGTTTCAATGCCTAAACTGAAACTTCAAAAAAGACCTGCTTGAGAATGACGCACCCATACCATAAACTCTTTGTTAGTTAAGGTAGAAAATTAAAATCAATGAAAGATGTACTATAAGTTCGTCTCTAAGAGGGTCTCCTTTTACCCTCCTCTGTATCGTTTGATATTTGAAAGCCTCTTGTTGACTACATGTACTGTTGGTCCAATTCTCATCACTATCTCGGGGGCTTTTGCCATTCTTATATGCAGGGGGCTGTCTTCCCCTGCCCTCATGCAGTTCATGCATGCTCAGCTGCAGCTGTCACTCATAGAGGTCTCCTGCACCCGCAGTCTCTCCATCCTCTTCTCCACTTAGGACACTCTCACCAGAGACTCTGAGCTCCCTACCCTGCTTTATCTTCCTTGAGCTAAATGCAGTTCCTTCTCTAAAACACCATTTGCTTCTATAACAGATCAACACACATGAGATGTTGTCTACAATCAATTAACATTTTATTATAGCTGTAACTTCTACTAGAGATTACAAGGCTACCTCCTTAGAGGCCCCTAAGGAAGACTCTCAGGCCCTTGGGATTCCTAAGAGAACCCCCTCTGTCCACACAGGCTCAATTCACAAGGCAGGATCTCCTTCGTTTTGGTTCTCCTTAAGGGCAGAGTGTCATCCTCACCTCAAGAAATCCTATTATTTTGATGGTAAATGTTCCTGATCAAGGCTATTGAAAAAGTCAATTCCCTGAAAATAAAACCTTTTCCCCAAGGTAATCCTTGGCTTTCTCTTTGAAACAGCATCTCTCACAAATGTTGGAAAACATTCCTTTCTGCATCTTTTAAAAGTAGGGCTTTCTTGAGGCCAAATAAGTTTAAGGAACCCTTGCATACTATATCCCCATTTGAAGATTCACATATACATTAGCATAGTAAAGACTGCAATTAAGACAATTTTTTAACATATTTCCTTTAATAACATCGTGAAATTTGAGTTTTCTAGAAGCACCCCACACTCTGCATGCTATAGCTATAGCTTAACAGTCCCAAAGAAGTTAAGCAGAAGCCAGGGGGCAAATCTGTAGCCTTTTGCTGCTTTTAACGCTTTGATGTCTGTTATCTGGGGTCATCAACACACAACCCCTTAGTTGCACAACCACATCATGCTCTGGCTATAACCTTGGTTTTGTCCTCTTCAGCTGACTCTGGACATCAAGGTCTGTTCCTACTGGTCACTGAGCACGGGGAATACAAGGGATAGGTTTCTGACAAGCATTCTGCGTTCCTCCTAGTGTGCCCACCTGCCCTGCAGAGGACGGAAAGCTAAAACCACATCTCCCAGAGCTCTTCCAGTTAAGGTTCCAGATGTGAGTTAGGTTTGGCAATCATGTGGTTTTATGAAATTTGGAAAGCAAAAGCGAGGCAGAGACCATGCTTCTGAGGTTACTGTCCTTTTCTCAGCATGTTCAGGAGGCATCTGGTTGTTCTATGACAATTTTAGCCAAGGTGCCAGCAGCCAGGTGCCGGCTTCATGAGTGTCAGGAGGCAGGATCAGGACACCCATTTCCCAGTCCAGATCATAGGCTGTGACATAGGTCTTATCATGGGAGCCTCTCAATCATGGCAGTTCCAATGTGGTTCTGGAGATGCTTCTTCACAACTGGAAGAGGCAGTGGCTTCCTTTGTAGTCCAGTTCTTTAGTTTGGCTTTGAGACATTCATTCCTGAAATCCCCATCAGGAGATCTGTGTCTTCATAACTTTTAATGATTCTTCAAGCCACTAATTCTCTATAATAAATCTTTTCCTCCCTAAGTTTGCTAGAGTAGATTCTGCTTTCTGTGACTGAACCTTGACCAACGCTCCAACAGAAGCTGTTTCCAGCAAGGATGATCTAAATTCTCAGTCTCACTTGGATGGCTGAGAGATTCCAAATAGAGTCACTGTCTATGGTCTGTCCAGGTAGGAAGCCTCTTATGTGGCTGATTGCAGCCAAAATGCTAGAAATCTGCAAAGCTGGCTTTCTGCAACCAAACATACATCTGGTATCAAGTCAACATAAATGCCTGCCTCCCAAGCAGTAATGATGCCAAAACTTCTGGAGCACCTACTGTATGTTAGAAGCCACTAGAAGTAGAAACCATGTAAAATCCAGTCAGCAGAGTTTACAGGAAGGAGCAATACACCGAGGTTCTAATTCCAGCCCATGTCACTTAAACTCTCTGAGCTGCCAAGTGGTAACAGTGACATCACCTACCTCAGAAAGATAGCAAGAAAGAGAATAAACTTAAAAGATCTTTGGAGGTGGGGAGGGGGAGTGTTCAGGTAAAGGATGGCATTTAGTATTCCTCATTAATATTAACATTAACATCTAGAAATTATAACCAAGAAAAAAAACCTTTTTTCCCCGTACTTTTAAAGATACTTGCCAAATCTTTAACACAACTTTTTAGCACATGGGCATTTAGAGACAAACTTTTATGAGCTTCATTAAAAAAGCAGAGCATTCAAAGTGCAATGCTTCCTTTGGATTATAGCCAAGCACTAGAAAGGTTTTTTAAAAAATTATTTCACTTCAATGGCACCATCAAGACTCGTGCAGGGTCACTGTCTTCGTGTCAGTTGTCTTTCTACAAATGGCTGGGATACTTCCTGTACCCATGTAGTTCTGAGTTTTTGTTTTTGTTGCTGTTGTTTGTTTTTAAGCAAGCATCACTTCTGCTTCTTTAGTTTTTGACACAACAGGAAATCAATATGGCAGGTTTATTTCACTGCTAGCCTTAAAACGCCACGTCCCCTTGAAGCAAATCCTCTTGACACAATCTCAAAATGCTGCTCTAAGATAACAGCCAGCCACATGGCAGGGGTTCTTAGGAAGAAACAGTCTGACAGGAAAGCAGGAAGCAGCCAGACCAAAAGGAAGGAGCTACGAGAGGGAGTGGGTTAGAAATTGGGACGAGTGACAGGAAGGGAATGAGAATCACCAGCAGCCAGAGCTTGCGTGGTTGAGGACAATTCTGCAATCAATTCACCATGCATTCCAGGACCCAGAAGAAAGTCACCAAGCATGAAAGGTCCAGAGGCCATGAGCCAGGGCAGGTAAGAGTTACATCTGCCAGCAAGAGCTGCATTGGTAGCAAGAAGCCCTGCCTGCGTCTGGATGACAAGGAGGAGGGGAGGAGCAGGAATGGGAGGCTATGATCAGGAGTCAGGAGAGGTGGGCCCAACATTCCTTCCACACCTGATTCCTGGATTTACGTTACCAAGAAAACTTCTTCATTAATACAAACACATAATTGCACAGAATTAAGGCTCCTTAGTGCATTCAAAATAAAATTTAGCTTTTTAAATTGTCTTACGCATAACATTTTGGGAAAATATCAACATAAAAAATCAAAGTGCCAAAACCCCACAAATCTGTGGATTTTTTTTTAACCATAAGAGAAACCATTTCACACTGCAACATGAAATTATAAGAGTCGCTCTAACCCCAAAATATGTGCTTTAGGATGTTTGAAGTGTTTGCTTTAACTAGAGAATTAAACCTCATTTGTTGTCAATGACAGGCAAAGAAATTTGGTTATGGTATGATTATGCACTGCCCAAACAGCCATCTCAAATGCAATCAAAGGGACATATGAATTCATGTAGATTAAGTGCTTTTGAAAATGAAGTTGGCGGGACTTGTTTTGTGTGGAGGAAGACATATTTTAAAATACACAGAGCCATCCTCTATAACCCAAAGCTGGCAACGGGCTTCCTCCAAGCACAGGAGAGTGAGCTGCAAACACAAAAGTCCCAGGCAGAAGGGCTCTGAAGACAGGGCCTTCTGAAGAGAGCTGTGCTGTATTCTCTAGGATCTAAAAAAGGGGAAGCTTTGTCAGGTCCCTTCCCTCCAGACACACACATCATTTTATTTGGAAGTCACATGGTGTGATTAAATTTAACTGGGTGGAGCAGTGGAAAACCACAGTATTAACAACATAATTCTTTTTCAGGAGATATTCTGCCAAGTGTAGAAGAGATAATACCAAAAGCTTTGAGCCCCTAGGCACTGCTTTCAACATTTATTTTAAATCCAGGGGTACCAAGATAGAAGTATATCTCTGCTCACCGTGGCACGGCTTCTCATAATTAAAATACTGGACACTACTTGCATCTTCGTCATTTGGGCTCTTGGTGACAAAATTGACCCATATATGAGAGTACGTGCCACTTATACACTTATGTAAGTATATGTCTGCATGTGCCCATGTATCCAGACAATTTCTGGAAGGTTACACAAGAAGTAAACAGAAGTCATCTCTAGGGAGTAGAACTGATTAAGAGGAGGGGTGTCTTTCATGCTTCACTCTCCATCCTTCTGTCTTAGTTGAATTTTTTACCATGAGTAAGCACGACTTTTATAGTTAGAAAAACTAACCATGAAAACATTTTAAAAATCACTTCAGGAGTTCACAGGCCAGGAACTCTGAAGAGCTCAGTGACCAAGCAACTATAAAGGTAGAAATGTTTTGCAGCTGTAAAATTCCTTACAATTTATAAGGCATCTGCTGCCTCCCTCTATCCCTGTAGCATTGTCACAGGCATCCAGACAAGACACTTCCGAGACAGTAACCGCTTCCATTTCATGTATACAGAAACAGAGTTTCTGGAAGCTAACTGTCCTGCCTGGGTCACAGGGCCTATACAGGGGGGCTCTGGACTTGGATCTCGGCCTCCTTCCTGTCATCCTGTCTTCATACTGTGAACCTTGAGCAGGTCACTTTTGGGTCTTAGTTTACCCACCAATAACATGAAGACATTATCGCAGGCAGCCTTTCAACAAATGAGTAAATAGTATCCTGTCTACTTTCCCAAAGAGGAAACTGAACTCGGAGAGGTGATTTGCCCAGTGACGGAGATAGTACTTGGACCCAGAACCCTCTCACTCCACTTCCTGGCTGCTATTCCAAGCTGCCTTCCCAGACTTTCTCTTCCACCTAACATAGTTCTGGTGGCAGGCCCCTAGATGTTCACGAAGGTCTTGGTTCATGACAATTTGCAAAAACAGGTGTTCTAGGAACTGCGTGGTGGGGACAAAGCCCGACTGGCAGTTCACACAGCCACCAACTCTCAAGGAATTTGCCAAAAAGCCAGCTCTGTACCCTAGAAGGCCTCCAGCGACCTCATGGATTCCAATCTGCTCTGCAGAAAACAACAACAGCTAACGCTCGGATCTGCAGAACACTGACAATTAAGGAAGCCACTTCCAAGGAAAGATTCCCAGGACCTTTCCCCAAAGCCAGAGCATGTCTCCAGGCTGGGGAGAAGGGACTGTCTCCTGTCTACTCCCCTGCCTGTGCCATAACCTCCCACTCTCCCACACACCCCTTTCCCACAGTGGCTGTGCAGAATTGGACGTGCCAGCCCTCCTGCCTTTCCTTCTGGCATGACAGGGAGGGAGGGCAACGCCTTCCTGAGGAACCAACCAACGGACACCCTCTGGGCAGGGGTGGTGGTGTGGCGCTGCAGTTGTGAGAGTTCACTTTCAGCAAACACTTGAGAGTAACTTCACATGCGTGAAAAATAAAGTATAACTCTTTCCACCCCCCAAAAGCAAAACCCACACAGATGAGCGAGGAGGAGGAGTCAATTGAATGGAAAACACAGAGAGGTAGCTCTGCTCTGCCCGCCACACAGGAAGATCATAGGAGAAGAAGACCTCCAGACCCTAGGCCTGGCTCCCTGAAGGCCTTAGCCACTGGCCACAGCTGGGGGTATAATGAGCTCCGGACACTCACGCACACCCTGGGGCCAGCCAATATTCATCCCTGCAGGACCTCAGTGTCCTCTTTGGACAGCTCCACAATTGTGCTGCAGCTTTCAATCAATGCAAACTCAATGACCAGTTAATCTCTACAAAATCAAAATCCATACTTGGCTCTATTTATGAGCAATCTGTTTAGAGCAGCCCCCAAATGGCAGAGTTGAAATGCAGTAAACACACACAGGGCTGGCTAGAGGAGTGAGAGTGAAAACCTAAAAACAGTATGAAAATGTGAATTTGAATATGTGAGGACCTTTTTTTTTTTTTTTTTTTTTTATAACCCCACTAAGATTTAAGGCCCAGAAAGCCAAATATTTTAGCAGTGACTGGTCATCGCCACACACTGCTGTGGAGTGTGGTTTCGGCCCGGCTTTGGCAGATGAACCAATGGCAAACCTTGACACTTCTGCGTACTGGCCAACCTTATTAACAACTTTCGAATCCTGAATGGAGCCTGCCTGCCTCCAAACAGGTTCGTCCTGCCAGAGGCAATGACAGAAGCCAGAGCTACCCTCCCCCCCCCCCCCCCCCCCCCCGGAATCAGGCAGCAGGCTCGAGGTACCACATGAAGAGTTAAAAAGGAAAGTTCAGCACAGGCCCTAAGGAGCAGGCGGGATCATACATTCCAGGCCAAAAGGCAGGCTTTTTCCACTCACTTTCCTCTTCATCCTTCTCTTCCATTTGTGGACAAGCCACTAGGGTCAGGGAGTCATTGAGAATTAGGCCAATTTTCTCAATAACCCAGGACAGAAAAATGACCACCAAAAATCAAGGTGCAGAAGAGCATCTGGGAGTCAATCAATACCTGCTTATTCTGCAATGATAATTCTCCAAAAATCATTTTTCCCTGCAGTCATTGAATACAAGTCCCTAGGAAATCTCTGTATTCTTCACTCTCAGCAGCTGTAGGAGGACCCAACACCACGAATAATCCATCCAACGAAGCAACCCCCAACGTCACTGCCTCACACCATTGTGTGACTGAGATCATCAGGACAAGGGTGTCACACTAATGATCCACGTGTGCCCCTTCGCAGCTCCTGTGAAGAGGTATGACAACAGGACAGCCTCACCCCGAAATTCAGAACTTGCTCTCCAGATATTATTAATTATATCATCATGAAATAATTATCAAGTGAGTCAAGTCACCAAAGAGGAGAAACAGCTATAATAGAGCAATTTCATCTGTAAACTTTTAAAAATATTTATGTACATTTGGTTTTTTGTCTTTTCAGAGAAACACCATTCCTTCCCCCACCCCCCACCCCGCCCTTTAGCCAGCCAGATGTGACACATCTACTTTTTGGAATTAACTTATAAACCCAATAGAAGGGAGGTAAATGTCTCTGCCGAGGCTATGGTAGAACGATGAGCAGAGCTCCATCTGCCCAGAGGTCCTCAAGCTGCCACTGAACCTCTAGTCTCTGGTGAACCTGCACAGCAGCACGTACGCTCAGAAAAGCCACTTATCCTTCGATCTCATTCCTTACAACAGAAATGCATAAGAGTAAGAACACAGACATCATAACCAGAAGAGCTGTGTTTAAATTTTGGCACTGCCTCTTACTGTGTGACCTGGTTATTCCCTCACAGTGGGCCTCAGTTTCCTCACCTGCAAAAATGAGTATAATGATAGCACCTACCACATAGTATTATTGAGATAATTAAATGAATATGGTTAAAATAATTCTTGGGATACATTAAGCACTATATAAGAGTTAGCTATTACTAATTGTACTTAACGCACATTTATTGAGAACTACAAAGATTTTTAAGTTGCAATAATAACTACACTTATAAATTTCTGACTTGGGTACTTAAAGGTAATCTGTGTTATATATTACCAAAAAACAGAAATGAGGCCTAGGAATTCTGTTGATTTAAAATGTGTACATCTAGGTACTTTTAAATGTGTAATATAGATTGCAACATCTGCCTCACCCTTTGGTTTTTCAGTGTGTACAGGATAAAATTAAAATATAACATGTTCTATATGTGGATTGCCCGTAATTCTATGGTTCTGCTTCTTCTAACAGATACTACACAGAGCAGGGAAAGGTGGGCACTATAAGATGCCAGCTGTAGTCCCTGAAGGCAAATGCACCCTGAAATCTTGAAAGAGCAGTTCTGAGTCCTTAATATCTAGTTCTTACTTATTGATCTATGACAATATGACAAATAGTGCTTCTTTATAGAACTGCATTCAAATCACCATAGTACTTTGCATCTAGCCACTACCTACATAACAACAAATACTCTGCTGCTTTCACTTTCTAGAGATCAGATATTTATTGTGCACCTACTATGAACTAGCCACTGTGCTAAGCACTGATATACACACTCTCTGCCCTCAACACAGCCATGCGGGCGGCAAACAGATTTTAATCATAAAAATAAGCATAAAATTATAAACTGAGATAAATGTCATGAAGGAAAAATTAGGATTATGCAAGTGTATAACAAGGAAACCTAATTAAGACTGGGTTCAGCCAAGTCTCTGAAGAACTGACTGTCAAAGTGAGCCCTCCAGTTTCTGGTAATGGTAGACTATGGGAGGCTAGGTTACTCAAGCCATTGTACTACTAACCCTCCCCATTCCTCCCCCCCCCAAAAAAAAATGCTGGATAAAATTGTTAAAACTCTTCTTTAAAACATCAGAGTATAGACAAGATAGTAATGAAGAACCAAGTAGGACCCAGGGAGCCACTTTGACCTGAGGGCATTCGCCAACTCCGGAAAATTAAAATTTAATTTGGAAGATTTTTCAAGATTAAGAGGACAGAAATAAAAGATCAGGACCTACCCAAAGAGAAGGTCAAATGAGAGATTCTCTCTTCAATATGCTAGGACCCAAAAAGACCCAAACCTTAGCACGAGGGTTGACTGCAAATAAACCCTTGTATAGATTTGTAACTTTAAGACTGAATGTTTGTGTCCCCACAGAATTTATGTCAAATTCTAACAGCCAATATGGTTATTTGGAGGTGAGCCTCTCGGAGGTGATGAGGTCATGAAGGTGGAGTCCCCATGAATGGGATTAGCGTGAGGATATGGGGAGAACCAGGAAGCAGGCTGTCACCAGACGTGGAATCTGCCAGCACCTTGATCTTGGACTTCTCAGGCCCCCAAATTGTGAGAAATAAAATTCTATTGTTTACAAGACACCCAGTCTGTGGTATTCTGTTGTAGCAACTCAAATGAACTAAGACAGAAACAGCAGCTTGTGGCTGAAGGTGGTTCTAGATACCAGGCACGTAACAGAAGCAAACTCTAGAGAAAGGCACCGTCCTAACAGGTCACAAATTAAAATTTCAGCACAATGAACCAAAGATAACCAAGTCTACAGGGAAATAAGGTACCAGGAGGAAGAACTAGCTAAAACAGAACTATAAAAACTTCAAGTATTAAAAATATCAGACTATAAATCATGCTTAAAATGTTAAAAGATTTTTTAAAAGACAAATCTTAAAATATCTGCCAGGAACAGGAAGCCTAGTGACCTAGAAGGTTTTTAAAAGAACTAAACAGAAATTCTAGAAATTAATATCAAAATATAAAAACTCAAGAAGAGTTTAATACCAAATCAGATATAGATGGAGAGAGACTTGAAAGGTCAGAAGAAATTATCCAGAGTATACTATGAAAAGACAAAAAGATGGAAAATACAGAAAAGAGTACAGAAAACAGAAGAAAGAATAAGAGAATGGGGGTATAGAATCCTAGAGACAGGAAAAAAGGATGGGGTAGAGGTTATATCTGAAGGGACAATGGCTGATAAATTTCCAGAACTTTTGAAAGAGTATATAAATTAGAAAACCCATTGGATTCTAAGAAGAAAATATAAAAAGCTAAACTTGGAACACATTACTATGAAAAGCTACACCATCAAAGATAAGCAGAAAAATCTCACCGAGGTCCTGAAAAAAAAAAAACATATTACTTTCAAAAGAATGATAGACTGATAAGGGGCTTCACAATGACAATAATGCAAGATAATAGAATGATACTTTTAATGTGCCAAAAGAAAATAATTCCCTTTCTAGAATTCCATACCAAAAAATAATAATAAATCGAGAATAAATGCTATTGAAAAAAATGCAAACAAACTAAGAGTTTGCCATGGGTACACTGAAATGTGAAATATAAGAGAATTTATAAAGACTGTATTTTAGGAAAAAGAAAATTATTCCAAATGGCAAGTATGAAGTATAAGAAAGAATGATAGCTAAAGAAATCGGTAAATATGTGGATATAGCAACATAAATAGTGGCTGCATAAAATAATTATAATAATTTAAGGTAACTTTTTATTTAAAATTTTCATCAACAATAGCAGATAAGATGAGAGTGAGGAAAGTGAATGTAATTGATTATTCTAAGGTCCTTGAATTATCCAGAAAGAGGGTAAAAGTTCAATTAACTTTAAAATTTGATAAGTAGGCATAAATATATTTAAGTGGTGATTTCCAAGGTAATCACTAAAAGAACAGAAAGAGAATGCAATTTTCCAAACTAGTAAATGTAGAAACAAATGTTTTTTTAAAAATCAGTCCAAAAGAAGAAAGCAGAAAAAACAGATGAGGGTACATGTAGAAAGAATAAAGTAAAATGTTAGATTTAAGCCCAAATTTATCAGCAATTACATTGAACGGGAAGCAGATTAGATACCCTAGTTAAAAAACAAAGATTGCCAGACTGGATTTTTACAACAGACAAGGTAAAATATAAGGAATGAGAAGCTGTCAATCTGGCTAAGAATAGCTTTCCAGGAGAAGGAACAACATCTACAAAGGCCCAGCAGTGGAAAAGCAGAACTGACAGGTCAGTGTGGTGAGGTGTAGCGATTAAAAGAAACTATGGCCTGAATCGAGCTTGGAGGGGCAGATGTAGCCAGTCCACACAAGGGCAGGCCAAAACATCGAATTTACCCCAAATGATTAAAAACCATTGGAAGAGGTACAAGGGACACCATCTATAATCTCGAGTTGTGATACAATACACTAAGCACAAATAATAAAAAGCTAGTGCTTCTAAGCGCAAATCATAAAGAACTTGGTCCACTTGGGAAATGACATGCTTGCAATGTGAATTTTGAGAAGAGGATAAGCTGAAGATGATCTGGAAAGAACTACAGGGGCCAGATGTTGGAGGGTTTGTATTCTGATAGAGGAATTTAAACTTATATTTTGGAAATGATGGGGAACTGCCAAAGGATATTAAACTGGAGAGTGATTTGATGAGATGTGCATTTAAAACCACTCAGGTAAGACTGCAGAAGATGAAATAAGAGGAGTAGAAGTAGGGAGATCAGTCAGACCACTGCTGATTTCAGAGCCACTATCTTTTTTTTATTATTTTTTATTACCCCACCTACTCAGTGATGTACAGAGAAGTACAGATTTTTATTCCTTACTCCCTAGATGGAGAGACCAAAATCTGGGAACCAGAGGTGGATTTTCAGCACCCATAGGTTATTCCCACCACTGCTACCAAACTCTTCAGTAATTGGCTTAATTTTGAAATTCCAAAATCTGCCCACTGTACTATTAATTAATGAACGGTTACTTATTTTTGCATTTCCTGAGGCCTGGATATTTGTTTAGCATGGTGGTAAATATAAAACACAGCACCTTTAACTATGAAGAGATATTATGTCATTCATTTCCTAAAGCATCCTATGAAGAGATATTATGTCATTCATTTCCTAAAGTAAGGAGTTTGCAAATGTATTTAGTCCAACCTCCCAGACATTGTTGGAACCCCTTTCGGGGGGTTCAATGGACATCTATGTGAATGCTTAGGGGGATGGGAGCTCACCATCTCCACAAAGCAGCTAGTTTAACTGTGGGAAATCTTTATCTCAAACTTATAATACCCTACTGGTCTTTACTGTTTTCCTGATCGATACAGAACAAAATGAATCTCTCATCTATAGAACCACCCTTCCCAGAGGCTCTCATCAGAGCCTCTGGATCCCTCTCCTTATCCCTCCAGAGCTGGTCTCTGGTGTGTCAACATCTTCCTTAGCATGCAACACCAGAACTGGTCCCCAACTCTTGAAGAGTCTTCAATACAGTTGTGGACGTTGAATTAGCAGGCTTTAAGTCACAACAACTTGAGGCAATAGGTGAAAATGTTAGCCAAGATGGAGAATAAATATGCTATGAATATTTCACCACAAATACTGCTGGTTGAACCTTGGGCTCAAATGTACAATTTTCTCTATTAATACACAAGGAAATCTGCATTTGTTTGTACTTTCCTCCCAGATGCTGCTGTACTATTTCTGCTCTGGGTCTCACCTGGAGGAGCTACCTGAGGACATGTGCACTTCAGTCGCTCATGCCTACATCATCCACATGCTCAATCTTGCAGCATCTGAGGAGACACATGGACCTGGTCTTCACAGGTTCCTCTAAATGAATTATGAAATATGTATATTTGTGTATGTTATGCATATATAAATAATATGTATTCATGTGTATAATACACACATATACATATTTCATAATTTATATATCTATATGTATTTGCTCTTACTAAAATAAGAAAAATAGGATACTCTTCCTTGCTTGAAACATAGGTCAAATAGATATAAGCTATCCCCTCAAATTAAAATAGACAAAAAGCAGAAAAATAGAATGAGGTACTTAAGTCCCAAATATCCCCAGCTGCCATCTGTTCAATGGCATATTTTGAAATCTCTGAGATCCAGTGCCAGCAAAAAGCAGGCATCCTCTCTCTCTGTGAACACTGAAACAACAAGCCACCAGCTGCATATTAATCACTAGGAATTTAGAACCGAAAGGTAAGGGACACTTAAATGCCACTTTAATAAACAAGTGAAGCACCCAAGCTAGATATGTGACACATACAATGGCCAAGCCCTGCCCAATGTGACTCTTCCAAGGGAGAGAGTTTGAAGGAAGGAGGCAGAGAGCCCAGAAGGAGTGGCAGTTGGCAACTGGCTCAGAGGCAAGTGACAAGTTGGAAAAACAGCTCTGGAAGGCCTTGCCCAACTGCAGGGAGGCTACTGGAGAGCTGGCAGCCCACTCTAGCTGAGGAGCTTCCTCTCTTATTCAGCCTCCAAGACAGCAGGGCAGGAGTTGAAAGGACAGGCACAAGTTCAGGGCAAGCAGAGGCAATCACAGAAGACCCCTCAGCTTCTTCCTTCCGTCACCAGCAGGAATGAAGCCACTGTAGTTGTCAGTGAACACCTTACCTGGTGGCCTATCCAGCATTTTCATATTTAGCACATTGACCATAAAACAGTGCTACCAGAAGGGAAGGGAGGGACAGAGAGAGAAGGGGTCCCCTGCTCCAAAGGTCCTGGAACGAGGAATCTGAGAAATGAAAGACTGGATGGAGCAAGTCTGAATCCATAAGTAGGAAGATACCTACAATGTAATTTGATAGAACTTCTGTTGGCAATCTCTTTAGAGCCAATTCCTCTACCTGGCACCTTACATCACTATTTTATCTAACTCTCCCAACAACACTATGAGGTGGAGATTTACTGCTCCATTTTAGAGAGGGAAGGGTGAAGACTAGGAAGGGTTTAACGATGGCATCTGCTCAGGGTCTATCTCCCTCCAAAACTCCTTTCTATAATAGCTCAGTGCCTCCCTCTAGACTCAAACCAAAATATATCTCCTCCTTTGAAATACCAAGATGAGAGACTCAGTTCTTGTGGGTTACAGGTATGCCTTCGTACACCATGCTGGGCTCACTCTAAGCCAGGTGGGAGTAGTTGGGAGAACTGCCGTCAGGGAAAAATTGCCACTGAGCTGAGAGACATGGGACTGTGGAGTCATAAGACCTCCAAGAGGAAGAAGGAAACTGAGATGCTCCGGGGGGGAAAGTAAACTGCTGACTTCATCATTTGTCAAAAGATCACCTGAGTCCTAGACAACAGAAAAAGGAGCATGAGATTCTGCACTTAGATCTAACAAGTATTTACTGAGTGTTTTCCTCAAAAGGCATTGTGCTGGGGTTGTGCTTCTTAAACTACCTATGGTGAAGGACTGGATTTTTTATTTAATTTTCAGTCTAATACATGGTCCTACTACGCATAACTAATATGCAGCTCATACCACAAATGAGTCACTATGTGAGATCAACAACATCCAAACTTGTCCATATCCTGTCTAATGAGATGAGGCCACCGATGTTGCCCTTGGAAATTGTGGAGATCTCGAGTTGTCATGCATTTCTAAAAGCTTCCTGCCAATTTGTAGTCTTATCTCTTCACTGCCAGTAGCGGGCAGTTCATGGGCAGCGCCGCTCTTGAGTAGGACTCCAGAAACTGGCTGGGAGATTGGAGAGTATCCTATACTAAGACAGCAGAGAGCATGTGTATGAGAGCCACCTCCTGTTGTCCAGACAGACTCCCAGCAAATGCTGCCAGTTCTACATCTCCAAGCACTATAATAAGGTGTATCTGGATAGGCATTAGAAGACTTGGTTTCTCATCCAGATTTCCCACCTGACTCAAGGTATAACTCCGAGTATAACACTTTGCTTCTATGTAATTGAGTTCCCCTTTAGAAGAGGACAAGTTTGAACCGTGCAATCACTAAGGACCCATCCAGCTCCCAGGTGCCATGCTGTCCTCCTGACTCACAGCTCCATAGAACACCTATTCACTCAAGACTCCCCTATTTATATCTCCAGCCTGGATGTCTTCTGTGAATGCCAGAGCCATACATCCAGCTGCCTCCCTGACATCTGCCCTCCGTATCTCAGAGCCATCTCAAACTTACCCTGACCAAAAGGCAGCTCCAAAACAGCCCCCCACACCTCACAGTCTCCCCTGTATCAGTTAATGGTAACTCCATCCTTCCAACTGCTCAGATCAAAAATCTCAGCCACCATGATTGTTTTCTCTGTCTCATAACTCCCTTTCGACATGCCAATATAATTCTCTACTTACCTGCTCAAATAGATAATAGATCCAACATCCAACTTCTCACCTCCCCATCCCCCTGATCCAGGCCACCACCATCTCACTGCTGGCCTGGCCCATGGCAGTGGCTCCTAATAGGCCTCTGGTTCTATTCTCTCCCTTCTGCTGTCTACTCTTACAGTAGCCAGAATGATCCTGTTAAAACCCAGATCAAGCCCCTCCTCTGCTCAGAACCCTCCAATAGCCCCCACCCTTACTTCAGAGCAAAGGCCAGATCCTGACTGTAATCTGCAGAGCCCTGCGCGAGCTGGCTCCCTGCTGCCTCTCCCTCATTCTCTCGTCTGGTCGCATGGGCATCCTTGCATGAAGGGCCTTTGCACTTGCTGTTTTCTCACCCAGACTGTTTTTCTATCATTCCTGCACGGCTCACTCCTTCATCTCCTTCAGGACTTCACCCAAAGTTCTCCCTGGCCTCCTAACATATCTGGTTCCCCACACCCTACAATTTGTACCCCTCTTTCTTGCTTCATTTTTTCTCTTTAGCCATGACGATTATGTAACAAACTATTACTTATCTTGTCTGTGGTCTGTGTCTCCCACCAGAATGTGAGTGCCATGAGGGCAGAGGTTTTGTTTTTTGTCCACGATACAGCCCCAGTGTCTACCACAGTGGTAGGTCCTCCATGCATTTGTGAAGTAAGGGAAGGAGTTACGTGGGTCACTGCTCCAAGGCCCTCTAGTTGCCTCTTTTTTACTTGGCCACCAGACCCAGACAGAAAACATCTCAGCATCTAGGGGGATGATTCCTGCAGGTATGAAAGAGGCCCACGTCCTGTCTCTAGGGCACTGTCTCCGGAGGGGACTGTGGAGAAGTCTGATCCTCATCACCAACAGAGCTTCCAAAGCCACTGCTTTGTACCCTCACCTCTGCAAAAGAAAATAACCCCTAGGATGGCTTTTTAAAAAACTTAATCCCATGTAAACCCTTCAGCTGTTTACCTGAATTCCATTTAATCTCCTATAGAGATGCCTCTAAATCATCTGTTCTCAAGGAGTCAGGAAAAAAACCAACTCCTCCTCTGAAGATGTTTTTATTGCTCTTGCTGCTGAGAAAACAAGCTTTAATTTCTATCGAGAAAAGAAGCACAAAGCAACAGAGCAATTATTTATAGCTTTTTTTCCCCTCAGTGCTGGATTATCTAACCAAAGGTCTCACAGAGCATTTAATCTCCAACAGGAAAAAGGTTTTATCCATTTAAATGCACCTTTGGACAAAGATCCTGGGCCCCAGTTGCAGGTGCATGTGTGAACCTGCTGAACCTTGCATTTGTCCACACCAGTGAGGGCATAAAATGCTCTCAAAGCCAGAGCCACACACAAATGAGATTTTCCTCTCCAGCGGAAGGCGGTGGGGCCTACAGGCCAAGCCAGCCACATGAGGGAAGAGGAGAGGGTCCCTTTCCCCTCTCTGTGGTTAACTGAGGTGCCTCATTTATCACTCCGCATCTAACCCCAGTTCTTCTGAAAGGAACAGGACACTCTGGAATCTGATGACAAGCAGCATTGGAGGAGACCCCGGGGGCATGCCACTCTCCGAGAAGTCTCTTCTTCAAAGTCCCTATCTCTTCCCCCAGGCCCCATGGCTTGCCCAACCGCTTCTGGGGACAGAGCATTCTCTCACCATCTTCTGTTCCTTCTAAGTGCCCTTGGTTCCCCAAGGCTTATTCTCATCAAAGATCTAGGGTCTTTGTAATCACCGAGTGCTCACTTTATGCCCAGAACTCCACACGCCTTACCTCATTTAATCAACACAGCCTGAGGGGAGAGAGAATTATTTTCCCCATTTCCAGATAAGAAAACCAAGGCTTCTACCCTTCCCAACCCTTCCTAATCACTCTCCTGGTGACATGGAGAATAATGTGATATTTTATTTTATAAATATTGTAACCATTGTCTGAGTCTCATTCTTATTCTAAAAACATAGGCTAGTACCTTACAGAAGCATAAATCCATTTGAGGTCCCAAAGTGAGGGAGAAAAACACAGCATGTTTAGCCTAAACACCAAGAAAGAAAATGGGGAACAGCCAGAGCCCTCACATGATCAAATAATCAGGCAAGTCATTCTCTTGACTGAGAGAAGACTCAAAACATGCCTATCGACCCTGGGCGTCTTCATTTCACCAAGCCCTTCTATCGATTTTTTAAAAAAAATGAACAGACGTTATTTTAAAAGCAGTTCTGGGTTTATAGAAAAATTGACTGGGAAGTACAAAGTTCACAAATACCCTCTGCCCCACCCTCCACTCAATGTACATCTTGTGTTACTTTAGTATATCTGTTACAGTTGATGAAGACTGATACATTAAGTAATGTCCACAGTTTACATTAAGATTCACTCTGTGCTGTATGCTCTATGGGTTTTGACAAATATACAATGGTGTGTCCATCAATACTGTATACACAGAGTAGTTTCACTGCCCTAAAAATCCCGAGCTCTGCCCATTCTCCCTTCCTCCCTCCGCTACCCCCAACCTCACCCCTTGGCAACTGCTGATCCCAAATAATTGACAAAAAATCCTGGAACTAATAAGCAATTAGAGCAAAGCTGCAGAATATGAGGTTAATATACCAAAGTTAATTGGTTTCCTATATGCTAGCCACGAACAACTGGAATTTGAAATGAAAAACACTTCCATTAACACCCCCACAAAAAAAAAACAACTCAGGTATAAGTGTAACAAAATGTGTACATGATCTCTATGAGGAAAACTACAAACCTCTGATGAAAGAAATCAAAGAAGACCTAAATAAATGGGTGGATTTTTCACCATTAAATTTTAAAAGCAAACTCCCCACCTCTCTCCGTTATCCAGGTCTCAAATCGGAGGTTTGAAAAATGCCTTCCCTCACAATGACAGTTAACAGAAAAACCCTCTAAATAAAGGCAGCCACTTGGATGTGCAGCTACAGGTGAACAGCTCAGGGCCCCCACCCCTGTCAACTGCAGCACGGAAAGAGGCTTCAGGATAGGGCTGCCAAATAAAACAAGTGTTAAGTATGTGTATGTCCCTAATATTGCATGGAATGTACTTATACTAAAAAAAATTAAAAATTGTTGTAGCTTATCTAAAATGCTAATTTAACTGGACCTCCTGGGTTTTTACTTGCGTTATCTGGCAACCCTACTCCAAGGCCTCACTGCAGCAGGACATGGAACCAGGAAAAGCAACAAACCTCTTAGGTGTATTCAGTGCTTGGCATTTTTCAAAGCATTTTCAACTCTCTTCCTCTCCGCATTTTACTACATGTCTGAGAAGAAAGCAGGACAAGTATCTCCCATCCTCGTTAACCAGATGAAAGAAAAAAAAAAAGTAGGCACCAACCAATGGAACGAAGAACAGGCAGGTCAGGGACACAGCTGGCTCTAATCATTCTTAAACCCACCTATTCTTCAGCCCAGTGGGTTTCAATCTGGCCAAATCTTGGAATCACCTGGGGAGCTGCCAAAACCCATTGAGGCCTGGGCCTCACCCCTAACATGCCTGATTGAGCTGGTCTGGAGTGGAGCCTGAACACCTATTTAAAACATTTTATTAGAAAAATTTAAAGATATATAAAAGTAAACAAGAAGGATAATGAACCTTCAGGTACCCAATCATCCAGCTTCAACAATGACCAACTCATAGTTGATCTCATTTCATACACCAGTGCTGTCCAATGGAATTTCCTGCAGTGATGGAAATGTTCCATATCTGTGCTCTCCAATATGGTAGACCTGCTAGCCACATGTGACTAATGAACATGTGAAATGTAGCTGGTGTCATGGAAGAACTGCATTTTCAGTGTTTTAAAACTTTTAATTACTTTCAATTTAAATAGCCACAGGTGGCTGCATGTTGGATAGCACAGATCAATACCCTCATTTCTCCCCCGACTATGGTATTTTGAAGCAAATCCCAAACATCATACTATTATATTCAGGTATCAATATCTTTTAAAGTTTTGCAGATAATTCAGATGCGAAACTACTGTTGGAGACCAATGACGAGTCAATCAGTCATTATTATAACACATCATTTAGAGGACAGACTTTCAGCAAGTTAATAACTTTCAGAGCATGGTTCTCAACACATCCCATCACCTGGGGAGGCGGACCGATGCCCAAGCTCCACCCCCAGAGATTCGGGTTTATCTGTTCAGAAATATGACATTTTTTGCTCTCCCGCCCCCTTCTCCTCCTCCTCCATTGTCCCACAAGCTCTTCATGTGATTCTAATAGTCAGAATTTAGAACCATTGCTTTAACGTCTTTCTATATAAAGCGTGTTCCATAGACTAGCACCATCACTATCACCAGGGAGCTGGTTAGGAAAGCAGAATCTTAGAGAACACTCCAGACCTTTTGAATCATAATTTTTTTAAACAAGGTTCCCAGGTGTCTTACATGCACCTTAAAGTTTAAGAAATAGTACTTTAAAACAGTGGTTCTCAGAGCGTGGTCCACTGACCAGTGGCCTCAGATTACCTGAAAATTTGTTAGGAATGCAAATTCCTAGGCCTCACCCCAGGCCTATAGAAACTCCAGGGGCGGGACTCAGAAATCTGTATTTGTATTTTAACCAACCCTCCTGGTGACACTGACACATACTCATGTTCATAACCCACTGCTATGAAGCATAGTTTCATATTGCCCAAGCTGCAAGTAATGATTATAAAAACAGCACTTCAAAAGAGGAGCTGAAGCCATTCTCAGGATCTCACACAAATAATTATACATAAATTAAGATATCTCTTTATGATCCATGACATAGGAAAAGTAACTAGGAGTGGTGGGGAGGAATTAAGAATGGAGAAAGCAATCTGGGGTCCTTAGAAAAGAAAAAGCCAATAATTGATGTTTATAAAAATGAGTTGTATTCAGTATATTCTCTTTGAGAAGGCAACCAAGTTTGCACTTTAGAAATATTTCTATGATAACATTTTATATTTCTTTCAAGTGAAAAATAATTGGTTAGAACAGTTTATTGTGACAAGTATCTCATTCATAAAAATTTGGGGAGGGGGAGATCAAGAAGATAGGTTCCACTAGGGAGGCATGATAAGACAAAAACCATTCTCCAGAGCGGTTATTATTAAGCTTTTTGAGGTCTTGAATTCTTCCGAGAATTGGAGCAAAGCTGCAAACCTTCTGCCCTTAAAATGCATGTTCAGAATATACAGATTTTACACACGTCAGAGAATCCAGGGCCTCTAGCAAAGGGGTCTGAGGTTCCCTATTCTAATGCAGAAAGCAAGCAGAGAACAGAATGCAGCTCTTTCAGAAGTAGAACCATTCAGATCCCATGCCAAATCCCAGCTTGCTCTCTAGCTAGCTAAATGACAATCAAAGATTCAGATTCCTCTTCTAAGAAAGTGGCTGAAGGAAGGGCAGTTTTATATTTGCCCTTATACTGGTGAGGGAATTGTAATCTGGAATAGTAAAGGGCTAGTCTAGGTGAGGGGGTCAATCTTTAAACCTCAATAGTCTTCTAATTGGCCCATCAATTACTGCCCAGTTGGATGCAATGCTGCCTTCCACACACCTCCAGGTCAGCCAGGCACATCAGTCCTGTCCTTCCTGCCCATCCTTTAGAGACAATCTCCTACACACCGAGAGGAAGCCTGCATCAATGACCACTTGTCCTCTCTCAAGGAGCAGAGACCCATCTCTGCTTCCAAGCCTCTATTCCAAGTCAGGGAGTTTGCCAGCCCATCCTTTAAGCCTCAATGAATCCTCAATGAAGCTCTTAAATCACTGCACTGCACTGACTCTGTCGTAATGCCTGTTTGTACTACTGAAGCAAGAACTCCTTGAAAGTAGAGCTATGTGACTCATCTTTGCATCCCCAGAGTTGGTCAGTGACAACTCAACAAATGAGGAAGGGAGGACAGGCACCATTCCAGCCCTCAGAAATTCACAGTGGAGCAGCCTTTGGACCTTTGCAAGAGTTAAGTCTACTCTGGTATTGTTGTGTTTGCAGTCAAGTCTGTCTCCAGGACTAAACTTTAAGCCCTTTGAGGATACAAATGAGTTTTCCTATCTTTATGTGGGAAATAGCAAGAGCCACGTTATATCAGCAACACAGTGGGTGGCCCTGAGACCCTCCATTTTCCTGAAGCATCAAGTTCTTCCGAACGAAGTAGCCAACAGACTGAATACCAATGAGATATCAGGAAATACGGAGCCTAATTCTGCACACCCACCTTCCAGAACTGCCAACACACACTGACAGAATAAACTGCGAGTCTAGCTGACCTCCCTCACACTCTACAGCCCCTCAACCCACACAAACTCAGGGTTGGTGACTGAGAGCCAGCAGGCACTAGGGAGTAAAACAGAGAACCAGGAAGGCTGTGCTTTTCCTAATGGTGCTCAGCCAGAACACTCTGATCTGGGGCGGGAAACTACCTACTCTTCCAGCGCGGGATACAGCCACTGCGGAGCTTGGAGCCCAGGAGCATGCTGCATAGGTGACTGCAACTGCACGTATGCGTGGGAGCGTGTGCGTACTGCGTCAGTACGCAAGCAGGTGTACGCACACAGCCTCAGGGGCAGAATAGAAACCATTTTAGCAATAAGCTGTTTGTCCTGAGTTCCAGTGGCATATAAAGTCCTGGGCATTACACCCTTGTTCATATCACCTGTACGGTGGTGAGGAAATAGGTTTCCCAGCACTTCAGCCCTTGGGACAGGGCGACAGAGGTCAGCGATGCAGAGTCCAGCTCCAGCGTCACAGGAAGTGAGAAGAGCCAGGCAAAGAGACCCCTGCACCTCAGACTGCACTCTGATGCCTTCCTGTACACCGTACCGTCTCCCCTCCTGATGATCTGGTTGAAGAGCAGATAACACCATGAAACAAAGAAGAGAACAACCTAAGATAAGCCTAATGTGCCGCTAAGTTATATGACCAGGGAGATCTGTGGGCCTTCACAAAGGAGGCCAAGCTGCCCCGTGGAGGAGTCCAGGAGGCACTGTGGAGCTGGTGAGACCGGGAGGGGTCAGCGGGGGAGGAGTCATGTACACCAGGAGGCAACATAATGAGGAATTCATATGGGCAGATTTTAAATACTTATAAGCTCAAGGCAAAAATGTCAATGACTTAAAAGTCCTTTGGGCTCCTTTTCACTTTTCAGAGGTAAAAAAGATTTGTGTGTACATAAGCCCAGTGTGTGTAACGTGTGTGCACAAATGGGATCATACCATATATACTACTACAACTTTTTTTATTTAATCATTTATTTTGACTATCTTTCCTCATTAATACATACAAATATGCCTAAAAACGTGTAATGCTTATTATTCCATTTAGGGAGGTACAAAATGCCCCTTAGCTACAAGCATTTCATATATTTCCAATAATTTACTGTTTCACATCTGGCGATTTGTCTTTGCATTGTCTGTGCCAGTTTGCCAATGGGATAAACCAGCAAGAGAATTTCTACGTCAAGGAAAACTCCAGTTACATTCCCACCAATAGTTCAAATGGCACTTACTGAGTACTTACTACGTGCAAGAAAGAGGTAAGAAGAAAACAGCTTTTATTTTAATGATACTTTAGGTAAACTGATCTTGGGCACCTGGCTCCAAGTAAGAAGAGGCCATATATTGATGGATGGGTTAAGGGCATCTCTACTCTTTCTCTATTTTTCTTCTACTGTATGTGCAGTTTCTATGATAAATGTTAAATGTGCAACCTAATACTTGGGTTATAAAACATTACTGCAGAGCAGGTAATTACATGGCATATTTATCCCAATCTATTATACATCACAAATTCCTTTCATTGTCTTCTGCACAACCCAGTGTGTGATAGATTATGTGCATAAAAAAATCACCCTGTGCTTTTTCAGAATTATCTCCCAGGAGCTGCAAGGATTGCCTGTGGGGGGTCAGAACCAAATTAGTCTCTCTTCTCAAGCCCACCCCCAGCCCTAATATCAGCCCCCACAGGAAAGAGCATTAACATCAAGCAATAGCTCAGCTTGCTGTTTTCCCAGCCAGAAAACCAGTGAGTAGGAAGCAGGGCTCTCCACTTGGGTTCTGATTTCCTAAAAGGCCAAATTGTCATTGCTCTCCCTACCAGACCCTTTCTCTGCTCCCACATTTTTATCGAAAGTGAAAGTCTTACTGCAATAGCACACACGAGCCTTGGCATCAAAGATCTGCGTTCCTCACTGGTTCCCAGAAAAACACTTGTCTGGGACGCGGGTAAAGAAGCAGCCAAGAAGAGGTCATTGATCTCTGTCTCCAAGGCTCAGCGGCTTTGCCATGGGGAGGGGTCAAGGCTTTCCAGATGTTCTGCTGAAGGGCTGGACAGGAGCCAGGGGAGCCCTACAGACAGATCTACAAAGGGATGCCTGTTTCCCAAGTGTGCACCATGCACAATCAGAAGCTCTCTGAAGAGAGCACCCTCCAAAGTGAGTAGGGCTTTCATGGAGACTTCTGTGGTGCCCATCTTTCTGCTGTCCTCACTCACTCTGAGTGCACAGCCACCACCCAGCCCTGGTTTTCCACCGGAATACTTCCATAATACCCCCTCCCCCAGCACTCACATGCACACACATTTCCCCGTAACTACCAGTTCTGGTTTCTATAGTAACAAAGCAAAAGGCAACATGGTTTGAAAAAGCAGCAAACTTGATAGCAACCCTACAGAAAGGCAAAGAAAATAGCCTGGGAATTTCAGTTTTCACCCCAGAAATCTGCCCTCAGAGGAGTGCCAGCCCATCAGGGCCCCCAGCTACAAATCTAAAAACTGAGCTCTCAGCTCCCAAGGGCACAATTCCCTTCCTCTGGCTCCACCCACCCATTCTGGAAAGGAAAAGACCAGAGATACACAAACTATATACTACATAAGTTTGAAAGTTATCTAAACAGAGAGCAAATTTTAAAAACAGCATTTGGATGATTACATAACAATGATATTATAACTACTAACTACACCATTGGTAAAGTCGTTTACTGAACAAATAGTTATTGAGCACCTACTAAGTGCCAGGCACTATTCCAAGTTTCTAGCAATGCAATGATAAAATTATTTTTTCCACTGATTCTTGCCCTCTGGAGCTTACATTGTAGAAGGACAAATGGATAATAAGTGAACACTTAATTTCAAAATGCACCAAGTGCAATTTAAAAAGCAGCTCAACAACAAAAAATAATCTCAAAGAGTATGTTATGGTATAAAAATGGAGGCTGTATGATAATGTAGGAAGAAAATTAGACTTTCTACTTATGTGCATGGTGCTTTGCTTTCAAAATGTGCCTTTATCCTTATTAATCCATTTTGCCATTACTCACTGTAGAGTTAGTAGGGTGGGAATGCATCAGTATGCTCATTTAATTGAGCAGAAACAGAAATCCAAACATGTGAAATGATTTCTTCAAGGTCCACAAGTTTCATTCTTTGTATATCTATTTATCAGATGACCAAAATGAAAATGAAAATATTACTAAAACTTAGGGGAAGCTATTTGCATCAAATATAAATGCCTCTGAAGCAGTAAGAAATAGATAAAAGAATAATAGAAAAATGAAAAAAGGAAGGAACAGATATTTTTCAGGAAAGATAAAAAACGCAAAGAAACGCAAGAAAATAAGACAAGCGTCAAGATAGTAGTTACCTTTGGGGAAGAGAGGATGAAGACAGGATCAATGAAGGGTCCAAGGGGGCTGCCGAGGCTAAAGAGATATTCTTTTCCTTAATCTGGACCATAGGTACATATGACCCATGATATAATTTCAGCATAAAAGTAGTGGAATGGAAGGAGAGTAAGGCTGATTAAAATTGATCCCAAAGGACATTGATTCAAGGGAAATAAATTCCAGGGGTTATTTTTTCGAAGTCAAACAAATTACCATTTGTTGATTTTCTAAGGCAGGGAAGCCTAGTGTATAGGAAGTGAATGTTAAATCAAAAGGACCCTGCTTTGATTTATGTTTTAAAAAATTAAAAATAAAAGCAAAATAGGTCCCTGTCCAGGCACTAGGTGTTTCTAGTTGGCCTGGCAGTATAGTGGCTACAAGGGCCGTAATTACAGCCAGGGAGAGGTCGAGTAGCTAGATGGACATCTGTAATTAAGCAGGTGAAGTCTGTTTTCCAGGCTCCAGCCACTCTGCTGACAACCCTAGTGACCCTAAACCCACATATTACAGGCAGTTTGTGACTTTCATATGTTTAGCCTTTAAGCAAACACATGGATGCTGAGCCATCAGCTGGCAGTAACATTTCACAGTGGTGCTCTCTGCTTGTGAAGGCACTGTGCCACCTCCACACCTTTACCGTACCTACCTGGGTATCAGTCACTCATTAATTCATGGAACAAACATTTCTCGTTATCATGCATCCTGGCACTGTCTTAGGCCATGAGGTACAACAGAGACCAAAAGAGACCCAGTTCCTGCCTTCATAGAGCTTAGAGTCTAAAGAAAGTGTGTAATTATTTGAATAGTTTATTGTCTCATGCCCTTTTTTGTTAAATAAAAATGATGGGATGGAATAAAATGAAAACATGGGCCCTTGTGATACACTGTATCTTTTCTACATCAGAAAATAGAGTCTACTATAGCAAATCGGTGAAGGGTACTCAGGGACCTTCAAAGGTCCCTCTTTAGCCTCGGCTGGACTCTCCCTGCACTCAAGCAGGTTGATGGGCTTCCCAGATGACCAAGTAAGGGAAAAATGCTGGAAATATTACCAAAGATGGTGTCTAAATAATGAGACATAACGAGAGAATTTTATAATATATTTCAGTTCTCTGGGAGTGGAATCTCCCATTATAACATTAAATTCAGTTATTCAAACTTCAACTCTTTTGACCTTCATATGCAAAATTAGGGAACTGCCTAGAAATCGAGCTGTTGGTCTTTTATACATGGGAAGAAGGTTCAAGAAAGGCTTAGGGTTTCATCTTTCTAAAAGCGTTGCTCTTT